>NW_024582091.1:26135459-26529208 GCF_017639235.1 Corvus kubaryi | reverse complement strand
CGGCCCCGCCCCCCAGCCGCGCGCGCGGACCGTCACAGCCCGAGGGCGCGCGGGCGCTGGTGGGAACGCGGCCGATCCACCCTCTCCTCCGTGTCCCGTCTCCTTCCTCGCCCCCATCTTCTTACGGTTTTTCTTTTTTGGCTGGCCCCTGCGGCGTGCGGAGACTCACCTCCCCGCCATCCAAAATGGCGGTCGACCCAGCTTAACCCCGTCGTGTCCCGGCAGCGCTGCTTCTCCCGCCTCATCCGCGGCTCGGGATTCCGCAGCCTCACCCTCAGCCCGCGCGGCCGATCGCCGAATCACCGAGGCCGTCCTTCTCTCCTTCCCTACCTCCTCCCTCGCCACCAGGGGAAGCGATAGAAAGATTTCCCCTCACCCTCCCACGCGGGCTCGCGCCCCGCCTGCCGAGCCCACCCGAAAGATTGGGTGGGGGGGAGCGCGTATGAGTGTCAGGGAGTGGGGGATACCTCCTCTGCGCATTGTGCCCCCTTTCCCCAACACATGGCCCATCCACCCCCCCCCCCCCCCCCCGCTCCCCCAATGGTTGCATCCGTGACGACATCATCATGGCAACAGCAGCTGCAGCCCGGGGCCGGGGTGCCCCCGTCGCCGCCGGGGCGTCCGCGGGGGACGAGCCCGCGCTGTCCCTCAGGGGCGCGCGGCCGCACCGGCTGTAGGAGCGCGCGCGGGGCGCGCCGCCGCGCACGCGCCCAGAGCGGCAGCATCAGGCGGCGGCGGCGGGGGGGGAGCGGAGACACAGACAAGGCGCGTGCCGGGCTGTTCGCGCTCCCGCGGAGCGTGCGCGCGCTCCGGCGGGCGGGCGAGGAGCGGTAGGCGCTGGCAGTGTTGCGCGCGCGCGCGCTCGCTGCGGCGGCAGCGGCGGGCGGGGGGAGCCGTGCGGGCTCCGCGCTCGCTCCGCGCTCGCTCGGTGCTGTGCTGGTGCCTCGGCGGCGGCGAACAAACATGTTCTCAGTGCGGATCGTGACTGCCGACTACTACATGGGCAGCCCGCTGCCCGGCCTGGACCCCTGCCAGTCCCGCTTCCGAGAGGCCCCGGCCAAGCGGGTGCCCGTCGTGAGAGTCTTCGGCGCCACCCCTGCAGGTAAGGGATGACCCCCGCCGCCGCCACCGACGGACGGGTGGGGACGTCCCCTCGCTGCGACGCCGCGGGTCGTGCTGGCGCCAGCCCCGCCGTCGCCCACCCCGCGGCGGAGGCAGCGGCAGCTCCCGCTCTTTGTGGCTGGGTCGCGCCCCCCCCCTCCACGCCCGGCGCCGCCGCTGCGGCGCGTCTCACCTGCCAGCGGCGGCCGCGGGGACGGCAGGGCAGCGGCGAGGAGCGGGGATCTGCCCCGGGTGTCGCGCCGCGCCCGCGCGGGGGCTGCGGGGCCGCCGGGGCTTTGTGCGGGGCTGCCCCGGGAGAGCGGCGCAGCTGTGCAAACACCGGGGCCGGCCCGTGCCGCCCTCGCTCCCGGTGCCCACCGCCGCTCTCCTGCCCTTCCCGGGAGCTGTTGCTGCGGGAGGGCGAGCGGACAAGGGGGAAGCCGCTGAGCGCGGGCACAAGTGAGACTTGTGCGGCACTTCGGAAGTGGGGGCTCGTGTCGCGGTGCGGATCGCGCACGGCCGGAGGCACCGGTGCTGCACTGCAGAGAGGAGCGTCCTGAGCGCCGGCCACATGTTGCCCCCCGAGACTCCCGAATGTCACATGCTACTTCTACACTGCCTCTTCGCTGTGTGGCCTTGTGCTTACAGCCGTCCCACGTCTCAAATGTGTTTCTGACCAATACAAACAAATATACTCTCAGAACAAATTTCTAACAAATATAATATTTAAGAAAATTAATTTAATATGTATTGTAGTTTGCTCATATGTTAAATATTAAGTTGGAAGAAACCCCTGTTTTTTGAGATATTAGACGTACTAAGCATCATTGCTTGTGATTTTTTTACACTTATGCTGTGTAATGCTGACCTTGGGAATTTAGGTATTTCTGCATGTTTTATTGACTGGCATATTGAAAATTATATATTGATACATACATTAAATCTTAGGAAAGACAAAAAACACGTAATAAAAGAGCACAGCAGAGGTGTCTTTCCCTTCAACCAGTTATTATAGTAGAGCAGATATTTTTGCTGTATTTTTTGTTGGCTTGTTTTTTGTTTTTTTTTAAATTCAGAATTAACTGTCTTCTCTGTTTAAGCACAGAGGAGCATGACATATTAAAGCTGTTGTGCTCTGATGCAGCTACAGCTCCAAATTATTAAGTGAATGAGTGGGATTAATAGATACAATATTGAAATAGTGGGACCTATTTTAATGTAGCTCTAATTCTGCATACAAAGGAGATATTATGTAATAATATTTATGTAATGGCACGAGTAACTATTTCATTATTAAAAAATGTAGAGCCTGAGGTTGTTGGCAAGTAGCAGGATTTTTGTGCATATGTGTGGTTAACTCATTAAGGCTTATTTTCTTTTAAGAAAAATGTTTAGGCTATGCCATATCGTGAATGTGGCATCATAAAGTAAACAGTAAAGTAGTTTAGTTGTCCAGCTATTAGGAATACAGTAGGAAATCCCTGGCTTCCCCAACCATAAACTAATGTCAGTTTGCATAATAGAAGTGTTTCTAATTTGTCTTCGTTAGAGAAGACAATTCACTAGAGTCTGCAAAGGCAGTGTGACTTGTCTATCCTATTTATTTCCTTTTTAAACTTTTAAATCTTTTTTAAACGTTCTGTACCTTTAGTAATGTTTGCTGATAAGCTTCATGAGCTTCTTACTGCATCTCTGCATTTCTTTTCTTTTAGAAAAGGCAGACAGATGTAATTCTCTCTCTTCAGAGGTGTTGGACCTAAGCAGTCATTGTTAGAAGTACTCTGACTGTGATTCTCAGGTTATTTCTTGAGAGCTGAAGTTTAAAATTAAGTATAATCACTTATATCTACACTGACATTTTCTTTGAGGAAAAAGGAGTAGTAAAAACAACTTCTAGCATACTGTCTAAGACAATGGGATGTCCTTACTGTTTGGCTTACAGGCAGCGTGATGCTTATCTTCACTTGAGTTGGTCTGGGTGGGAATAACCCTTTCTTACTGGGTTTAATGTGTGTGCCTTGCCTCCAGGAAAGGTGCTCAGTTGCCTTGTTGCCTCCATGGTAGCAACCCATTATGGCTGTATAGGCTGCTCCACCTCCGGCATGATTAACTTTGCAGAATCTTACTGTGTTTATAGCTGTGTGCCCAAGCTGTGCAGCTAATTGGGAGTCAGGTTCAGAACAGACTTCAAATTTCACCTGCTGAGTGAAGGGAGTTTGATTGGTATGTGGCAGTGGCTTATGCAGATGTTCAGAAAGTCACAACGTCTGGCAGTGCTGTATCCTTGTGTCCACCAGCAGCTATGGACAGTGGTCCTGAAGGCACCCACCTGGTGCTTTCTGCCCCATCTTGTGGAGGTACTGCATTCAGTGAGGTGTGTGAATGACAGGGATTGCCAGTGTTCTTACCTTTGAAGGCTTTTATGTAATCCAGTACCCAGCAATTAATTTGTAAAGGTTTACTGCTACAATCTATAAAATGAAAGCGGCTTGTGGTTGGGGGAGATAAAACCCAGACTTTTAATTACAAGTAATGGAAGGATCATGTCCTAGAACGGACTGTGTTGGCAATAACATTTGACAACTTCTTTATGTCTTTTGAGGAAGAAATCTTGTTGTATTTGGCAAGGCTATGCAAATTCTGTCTTGATGTCCTACATCTTTGCATAAGAGCTTGAAAGACAAGGAATCAAAATTCTGTTTAAGCCCAAAGACCTGCCTACTATATTCTGTTATTTTGTGAAATGAAGAATAAAGTTCTGATTACAGTAGCAAAAGGTGAAGTGAGCTGGTTGAGCCATTTCATTCAATTTTAGCTGTTTGCTGCTTTAAGCAGACTGGCATGTCTGTTGACATAGTGATGTGGACAAAAGTATAATTTCAGAAATGCTGCAACATTGCCATGGTGGTAATACAATGAAAGCAGTGTTGAATTAATGCTTTATTGTATAAGAGCATAGATACTATCTGATGCACCAGTATTTGTATCTGTAAGGGAGTCTCATAATATTGCTGCTTATGCTTAAGAACAATAGGTTTTAATTCATTAGGTAATGCTCAAGTATGAAACCAAGTCACATTCTATTCTTAGGCAGTATTGTCTGCTAACTACTACTTTTGTAAATGCTTTTTGTAAAAACAGAAAAAAACTTTGAAAAATTGAAAGGCCTGTTGTTCAGAGTGAAATTATAATGAAAATTTATTTTTCTGTTAATGTATTGTTGTTAGTTGAATTGTCAATTCTTGAATTGTTGTTCCTGTTGCTAAATCTGAATCTTGTTAAGATTTTTGCAACCACATAAGTACCTGAATTTATGGCTTCAAAACAGATATATTTAAGGTAAGAGATATCTATAATCATAAAAGTCGTGTATGTTAATAGTTTTGTTTGGGAAAAGGTTGTTCCACAGGTCTTAATCATGGAATATGCTGGGTTGGAAGGGACCCATCAGGATCATCGAGTCCAACTCCTGGTCCTGCACAGGACACTCCAAGAGTCATATGAGGTGCCTGAGAGCATTGTCCAAATTCTTCTTGAACTCTCTCAGGCTTGGTGCTGTAACCACTTCCCTGGGGAGCCTGTGGCAGTGCCAGGTAAACCTTTTTCCTGATACCAAACCTAGACCTCCCCCAATGCAACTTCGTGCCGTTTCCTCAAGTCCTGTCACTGGTCACAAGAGTGAAGAGATCTGTACCTGCACCTCCATCATGAGGAAGTTTTAAGACTACAATGAGGTCTCCCCTCAGTCTCCTCCAGGCTGAACAGACCAAGTGACCTCAGCTGTTCTTCATGTGGCTTCCCCTCAGGGCCCTTCACCATCCCTGTGGTGCTCCTTTGGATGCTCTCTAATAGCTTAATGACTCTTGTTCAAGCTGCCATTGACCTGGACCCCCAGGTCCCTTTCTGGAATGCTGCTCCCCAGCCTCTTGTTCCCTGATCTATACTCAAAACCAGGGCTCCCCTATCCCTGGTGCAGAATCCAGCACTTGACCTTGTTAAACCTCATATGGTTGGTGGTTGCCCATCTCACTGATTTGTCAAGGTGTCTCTGCAGAGCCTCTCTGCCCTTGAGGGAGTCAGCAGCTCCTCCCAATTAAATGTGGCTGCAAACGTACTTAATATTCCTTTGAATCCTGTGTCCAAGTCATTACTGAAGGTGTTGAAGAGAACTGGGCTGAGGATGGAGCCCTATGGAACCCCACTAGTGATCGGATGCCATGTCCATATTATTTTTATTCCTCTGAAAAAGTGTGTGGAATTTAATTCTCTGTTTGCTAATTAAGCTTTGTAAGTCACCCTAAGCCTCATTCCAAACTTCTTTTAAATTTAGGTGACCTCAGAAGGCGATTGCTATCCCATGTTGCTTCCATTTATCTGGTATTGTGAAGATTTGTCTGCTATGAGATCTCTTATGGTGTATGGGGTGTATTGGTTCCTACTAGCTCTTGGCCATTTCAAGCTCTTGTAGTCTGTCCTCAAGATTTCACTGACCATTTCAGAACATCTGCGTGAATGCTCAGTTGAGTGTTTCTGTCAGGTGCTTATTCAGCTGCAGAAAGACAGACTCAAGCTGTAACTCCCTTCATAAAGAAATCAGGGAGACTAGATGTCATTTTAGGAGAGACATTAATTAGCAAGCTGAGGTTGCTAAATTATCACTTCACTTAACAAGACTTGAGCACAAGTAGCTGAGGACACTACTCATGAACCACATAGGAGATATCTGTTGGTGTGTAATAATGAGTATTGTCAAACAGATAGTTGATATATTAGCAAAAAAAATAATTTTGATGTGGATGTGATTTGAGGCTGATGTGTGATAAATTTCACAAAAATAGGTGCACATTTTAAAATTGCTTTTAAAGGGTGTTAGGTTGAGAAATGTGCGTTCAATTGACAGGATGGCCTTTGGAGAAGGCAGATTAGGAATTTACCTAGGAAAAAGTGATGTGTAATTTGAGAGGTAATATAACTGCTGTCCTCAACTGCCACTTTATGTATTTGTCTTGTTTGGAGGGGTTTTGTATTTTACGTTATGCAATCACAGATCCAAGAAGGAATCTTACTCAGGGCAGCACAAAAACTCAGCCAAAGGAAAGTATGTTTTTAAGTTATTCTTGCATGCTTTTGATTGCAAGTTTTTCTGAGGCTAAATGTAATACAGAGTAAGGGCTTGCAGTCAGCAAAATCTGAGTGTATTTCAGGTAGGCATCTCAGTTTGGTGCCTTCACTTCTTGGTTTTCTGAGACCAGAAGAGGGGGGGGGAAGAAAAGCAGAGGCAAAAGCTCCAGCTAAAATCTGGCTCCCTTCCAGCAGCAGTAGCTCTGGTATGACTCAGTGAAGGGGCCTGCTTATCTTCTTTCTTCTGTTCTTCCCCCTCCCCTTTCCCCCTTCACTGACCGGGCTAGGCTGTATATCTGATCCTATCCAGTGTCTGTCTTTCTGTCCTCTGTTATTGTTCATTTGAGAAGGACTGAACTCATTGCAGGATCTTGCTGCTTTCTGCACTCAGCTCATGGTGAACTTTTCCTCTCCCCGATTTCCCTACCATTTCAGATACTGTCCCTCACAGTGGTCATTTCCCTGTAGCTTCCTTAGTTCAGTGTTCACAGCTGAAAATTGTTCCGGTTGCTGCTACTTCCCATATTCCATTTCTCAGAAGTGGGTACTACTTCTTGGTTACACTCTTCCAGTTTCTTCTGTGGATTCCCAGTGAGAGGACGCAGAAGAGGATACAGCCATTGTGGTGAGGCTTGTGCCTTTGCTTTACCTTTTCACACCCTTTCCCAAAATATACCAGTGTACAACTCTTGATAAGGGGTTATTCTGTGAGCTACAGCATGGCCTAAAAGATTTTTGTGTCGTACAGTGTAGCTTCACTTCCATCATAACATTTCTGCATCTTGCACTGACAGCCTTCTTCTCATACTTCCGAAGAATTGCCTCATGTATTAAAAGGACATGTTTTCCAAATTGTCAGGTTTTGGTGGGGGTTTAGCGGTGGTGGTGTGTTTGGTTGGGTTTTTTTAAGAACCTTCTGGATTTTTGTTGTTGTTATTTTCGGGGGTTTGTTTTGGTTTTTGGGGGTTTTTTTAGAGGCATTTGTTACATACTTTGTGTAGATTGCCTGCTGAGTTGTTTGAGCAATGAGAGGCTGCCTGAATAAACTGAGATTCTGCTCCACTGGCATGAAACTTGTTAAGTAGCCAATTTCATACTTGTATATATGCAACTTGCTAAAATTCTGTTTCTTAAATAAACTTTAAAATACTGTGACAAAATTGATGTTCTAAATAGAATCCGGTTACTAGATTCATAACCAATATTGTGTTTGCTGTTGTAGAGTACCTCCTGGTCAAGTCACTGAATATATTTGTGCTGTTGTAATTCAGTCAAAAAAACACATGCATACGTGACCCTACATGCTTTAAACTCAATCAGCTGCAGACTTTAAAATGTCCACAAAGTAGCTGCATCTGTATTGAATCTGGGATTGGTTTTTATGATTAGTGTCCCTGGAAGTAGACCAGGAGCTTATCTATCTCAACTACAATTTCCAGTTCTGTTACATACTTCTTAAGGGTGCTTTTTGGCTGCTTGTTGAAATATATTCTTTTGCAGTGTGTAAAATGAACCTCCTCAAAATAGCACACTGGTCTGAAAATAGTTGTCTCTCTTATTTTTACCAGAGAAGCACATGCATATCACAACGGAGGTTGGCAGGATGAGATGATGTGTAAACACTCAGTGAGAAACAGCTCCTGATTAGTAATTTTTGCAGTCTGAGTAGACAAGATAAATCTCTGAAAGAAGGAAACAGGTGTGGTAATACCATGCTATCAATTTCTTCTCAGTCTCTCATATTCAGAGTTCCAGTATTGATCATTTAATAATACTGTCTTCTACTAACTGTTGCCATTACCTTGGTTTTGTCCTTCACCCTTAGTTGACTTGCTTGACCTCTGTGTGCAGTGGACCTCTGAGAAGCATGATGATGACAGTGAACATATAACCATTTGGAAAGAGGCAGTATGAACACTCATACTGAAAGATTTATAGTCAATGCTCTGTCTCACAAATGAAGTGGGTGAAATTTTTTATAATGATCAGACAGAGTCACTGAGTATTCATTCTCATGTTACCAGAGACCTGCTCATTAAAATCTCAGGACAATTGGCAGTCGAAAATTTTTTTCTTCTTTAATTACACTTTAAAGAGACTCTCTATCTCCAGCTATTGCAAAGCCAGTACCTCAGCCTCCTGACCTGTCATCACTGGATGTTGAGGTGACAACTGATGAACTTGCTTCTTCGCCTTTTCCTCTCTGTCTGCCATGTCATAGATACTGTCCCTGTATGTTACAATTGTGTGCATTTTTTGTGTGTATGTCTCCTCTATATCACATTTATTCTGTCGGGAAAATTGTATCACTATATTGAATTATCTCACATTTCAGGAACGTGTTCTTGACAGACAGCAAGGTATACCTATGTAAAGAAAAGGATGAGTTTACTTAGGGTCCCACATCAAATAAGTAGCAGAACTGATAATACAGTGAAGAAGCTGCTGTCTACAAGCAGTGTTATTTCTGGGCTACTACACTGCCCAGTAATAAAATAATGTGAACAGTAAAATAACGTTCTTTCAATGTTAACCAAAGTTATAGTTGTGGTAACAATGATAATGTTAAGCCATAGGCTTGATTAGCAGGGTCCAGGGATTGATTGCAAAGATCTGCTGTGAAATCTATATAGTTACACTTAATTGCACTGTTATTCATAATACCTATATGTATTCCAGTGAAACCAACAATTATGAAGAATGCAGTGGAATAATCAAGTATGTGAGCTTGCAGACAGGCAGCATTTTTCTGCCAGTGATACAGTTAAGACTGAGAATAGAGCCCAAAATATACAAGAATCTAAACAAATATCAGAAAAGTTTATACCACATATAGGGGCTGTCCAAAATGTCACTTCTTGCATAGTCTTCATTCATGCATGTTTGTTAAGGCTCTTTTCTTTCAAGAGCTGCTTTTTATTACAGAGAAGTTATAAGGTGTGCACAAGTTTGTGTGGTTTTTGGCAGGGCATTTAAATAAAACTTCACACTTGCTGGCTGGGCTGAGCCATATGGCTTATTAGGGAACCATTTGATGTCTGTATGTTCCAGCTTTCCTGTGATCAGTATGCAGACAGCCATTTCAGATAACTTCTTCCCTGACTCATATATTTGCAGTCTGTCATGTTTACTGCATGTTTATGAGTTCATGTTGTGTTACCTTGGTGTATATGTGCATGCCTTCTCTGGTTTCACATTGGGGAGTCATCATCCTTGGAGGCACTTAAAGTTCTGGGGATGTGGTCCTGGGCAGCCAGCTGTCAGTGGCCCTGTTTGGGCAGGGAGTTTGGTCCAGGTGACCTCCAGAGGCCACTTCTAATCTCAGCATTCTGTGATGACTGAGATTACTCTTGTCAGCAGTGAGTATCCAGGTGCTCTGCACAGCCTTTGTGTCCAGGTAAGCACAGTTGCATCCAAATGATGTGGAAAGGTTGCCAGGTAGCTGTCTTGAAGTTGATTACCCTACAGCTGTGAAAGTTACTGGAAGGTTTTGGTGTTGTTAGTGAAAACTGATTTAGATTTGGAAAGAAGAAGAAAAAAGAGAATATTCAGTACAGAGATCATTGCTTAGCTGTGTTTGTCCCTTAGTGACATGTTCTTTTCCTAAAGGAGAAAAAGTAAGAGCAGCCCTGCTTATCTACACTCAGGTTGTGCCTCT
The DNA here is from genome assembly GCF_017639235.1 of Corvus kubaryi. Lineage (NCBI taxonomy): Eukaryota > Metazoa > Chordata > Aves > Passeriformes > Corvidae > Corvus > Corvus kubaryi. The sequence continues at coordinate 26,519,328 of NW_024582091.1, read as the reverse complement.
GTGCTGTTTGCTGACTAAACTAGTGTTTACTACAGAAAAGCTGTATGTCCTATTTTAGGTGCAATATCAACATGTGGTACTCAGTGTGAATATTGAAAGGACTGTGGAATGTTGCACCTAATCCATAATACCTGACCTCAGCGGAGGTTTACAATAAAAGTTTTCCAAGTTTTGTATAATGAGATGTATAATGAGTCTTTCGTTTTGTGTTTGAAACTACTTAGGTGGGTTTCTGCATAGTACAGATCTTATTAAGCAGTAAGAATTGGAAACTGATTCAGCCCTCGTATTGACAGGTACTGCCTTCAGATCAATAGTGAACAAATTCTTATTGCTGCCACCCCTATTACACATAATATCCAGATGAAGAGGCTATTTTCTGGAGTTCTTGATATAGAAACTTTTGTATTTTCTTCTGAAAAGTTACATATTTAAGCCAGCTAAAATATTACAAAATACTTTTGTTGCAGATGAATCATTCTTTATGTTCTCGTATGTCTTTGTCCATTGACCATTAAGCAAATGGATTTGTGGCATTCACATTTTTAAGCAGTGAAACCTGTTCTGCTGCCTGTAGGAAATCAGAAGAGATTACGGGCAGATTCTTATGCTGAGGTAAAATGAATCTATGGTATCAAATATTTTAATTTTTGAGCTGTTTGAATTAGCTTTGTGGAACTGATACTTAGCCATCTTTACTGTTAGACCTAAAATAGTAGCAGTAAAAAGAACCCAGTTCTGCTGTGGGTTATCTGTTTATCTGTTTCTTACAGTAGAAGTGTGTTTTCACCCTCAGATTAGTGTTCATGTCAGAAGGGACATCCCTAGAGATTGTCTAGTTAGTCCAAGTACCATGCACAGAACAGGGCTATCTAGACAAGCTCCAAGGATGAAAACGCCACAATCTGTCTATGTAACTTCCAGTGTTTGACCACACACAACAAACCAAACCAAAGAAAGAAAGAAAACCACCAGACTTTTAAGTTTCTTGTGTTTCAGTTTGTGCTCATTGTCTCTTGTCCATTCATTGGGCACTGCTGAGGAGTCAGACTCACTCTTCTTTAGTACTTCCTATCCGGTATTTATACACATCGATAAGATCCTTCCCACCTTCTCTTCCTGAGGCTACAAAATCCTGGCTTACTCAGCCTTCCTTTGCATGTCCAGTGTTCCCAGCCCTTAATTATCTTTATGGCCCGACTCCAGTATCCATGTTTAGTGCTGGAAAACCCAGACCTGAAGCTAGCATCCAGGATGCATCTCACCAGTGCTGAGTAGAGAAGCATCATGCCCCTCGATCTGCTGGTGTTATTCTTCCTAATGGTGCTCAGGAGACTCTTGGCCTTCTTTGTGGCTGCTCGTTTATGTTCAGGACCCCTGGGTCTTTTCCATCAGAGCTGCTTTCCAGTCAGTCTGCCTCCAGCCCCTAGTGATGTATGGAGTTACTTCTCCCCAGGTTAAGACTTTTCATTTCTCCTTGTGGGGCTCCATGAAGTTCTTCTACCCGTTTCTTCTGCCTGTTATGAATGTCTGCACAACCCTCTGTTGTAGAAGGCACTCCTCCAGATTTTATCATCTGCAAACTTGCTGAGGTGCACCTGTTCAATGTCCAGCTCCTTAATGAAGATGTTAAACAATCTTGGTCTGAGTTTTGACTTCTAAAGTACACTGCAAATGACTGGCCTCTGTGATCCATTATTACGAGACTGCTTCTCCACACCTAAGTTTTGTTTCTTTCCTTGCTGCATAACAGCCAAATCTGTTTTAGAGATGTCCAGTGTGTGTCTTGTTGCCCCTTCCTTTTTTTTTAACTTGACATCCTCTGAGGTGAAAGTATAAACACTTCATCTCAATTCTGATTACAGCAAGGTTTGTTTTGTAACATTTACAAAGCTTCTATGTAGATATTTTGGGTATGTTATGACTGTGTAAAAGTAATAAATCTTGAATCTGGATTTTCTGGGTTTTGATGGTATGTTTTAGCTGATAGAAAACATGAGAACTATGTAAAATAACTGAATGTAAGTCATCATGTGACTAAAAAGGTGTTCTGTATTGGAAATACAGTTTTAAATTGTCCCATGTTTTTCTTACTTCAGAAGAATGGCGTATGTTGTACATTTATGCCATGGTAATTCAGGTCGTTCTTTGTTCCAGTTTTTTATGGTTTTTTGGTGGTGGTGGTTTTTTTGATGTACAGTTCTTGAGGAATTGTGAATTGACATGGGCATTTGTAAACCTGCAATTCCCATGCAGAGATTAATTTATTATCTTTACAGTACAGATTCCTGGTTTGGGTCTGATGCATTAAAAACCCACAAAAAACCCCCAACAAGAAAAGCAAAAAAAAAAAACCACAAAAAACCCCATCAGCAGCCCCCCCACTTTCAGATAGATGAGAAGAACAGAATAAAGTACTGCTAAGCATTTACAGATTGTGCCAGCATGTCAGGTTTTGGTGAATTTGTGTTCTTCTGCCAGCGGCTGGAAACCTAATCAAGGAAATAAATAGTCATTTTAACCACTGTATATTAAAGATGAAAGATTTAGGAATCAAAACCAGTTGTTTTAGGCAGTGTGCAGATAATAGTAGGGTAGTCCTCACTCCAGAAAAGTTATGTTCTATATAAATGGAGCGTTAAAAGGTGTAGAAAGAGGGATATGTTATGAAAACAGATGGCATGGCAATATTGTTAGTCATTATTTTGAAGTGGAATTTTGTAGGAGGGATTTCCTGAATGGAAAAACAGGGGAAGGGTAGGATGTGTTGAAAGGAAGACTGGGATCAGAAAGGAGTATGTAGAGCATGTGAGGTGAGCTGGGGGGTGGGGGAGGTTGGAGGAAGGAGAGTGATGAGAGCCAGGACTGTGAAAATATTGATGTTGGAGTTGAAATAACAGGGACCAGTTATCTAAGGCTGCTCCCTTTTGATTTTGCTTGCTGTGGCTCATGGGGCTGACTCATCCCCTGAAATTTCTTATCTCTGGGCTTGTGGCTGGAAGTGAGGTTGTTGCATGAGGTTTATTGCTCTGTGCAGTGGGAGAGGAGAGGAGAGAAAAACAAGGTCCCCCTGACCAAGAACTGTCTGAGAGGTGTAGAACATGATGAAGAACTACAATATTCTCATCAATGCTGTACAGTTTGTGAGCACCTTTTGTATTGGCTACTTTCATGACGATTTGTATTATTTTTAGGTTAAGGGATGTGAAAATGTAAATAAATAAATATCTGGTGTTCATCCTCCCAGTGTATCAGTAGAAATAAATTAAAACCAGCCAGACTTCAAGCCAGACTCAGCCATGATGGGTGCACAAGAAAATGCATCTCTTGCTGGCAAAGAAAGACAAGTGGGCCTGCATAATGTTAGGTGCATATGTGGCAGGTTTCAAAAACAGAGCAAAACTCAAATGCTGTGAAAAACAACACACTTCTTCAACCTGATCATATCTTCTTTAGTGCCAGTGGGCTTCTTGTAGCCTGTTTGTTTGTTACATTACTCAGTTACTTCCATAAAAATCTTAAATATGTTGTGTAAGCTTGATTTATTGTAAGAAAACCATAGTGATACCTTGTTCTTTCCAGGTTAGTCTTTGGCTTTTTCAGAATATTGTTCTCTTACGGAAATCACTAGAAATGCAGTGTTTTAAGTTTATTAATAATTTGGCTTCTGTACCCATCTGACTCAGAGTAAGCCATTTAATTACAGCTAATGTTTCAATTCTAGTTTTTAAAGGATGAGTGACTACATTTTTTACTTGTAGAACCCTAATGACCAGGGATTTGGTATTTTGACAGCAGAACATGTAATGGTGAGAGGCTGAAGCTTATGCAGTTGGCAATAAAGTTGTGGAGATAAAATGGTGGTGGAAAAATAACAGTAGATCAGAGTGGAGTTGGCCAGAGAAAGTTGAGTAAGAAACTGATTTAGGAGAAAACCTGGTGGCTTAAGATTGCATTGTAGTGCTTTTATTGTCAGAGGATACATAATTTGGTATACAAGGGTCAGGAGAAGCACATGCATTATTTGTAACAGAGTAGTACAAAACTTGTCTGTTTTTACAGCTGCTTTGCAGAACAGAAGCCTTCAGTTGAAACTTAAAACCTGATCATACAGTTGAGTCTCTACATCAGATAAGTTGATGAGTTTCCAATCCAGTGGTTTGCATTTTCTTTTTTCTATATTTAGTTAATGATTTAAAATGTTTTATGGTGTGCAGTATTGAACAAGAGTTTCTTGGTCCAAGAATTTGATATAGTAACCATCACATTGCATAAATGTTGCTTTCTGAAGCCTTCAGATTTTATTTGGCTTGTGTTGCGACAAATAAATGATCAGGTGTGATTAATTGTTAGTGCTTTTACACTAGGACATCACTTAGAATTGCAGGGAAGAGGCAAGAGAGGGGGAAGGACTCATTCAATATGTTTGCTGAGCTGAGGAGGCTTTTGGGGGGGGTGTTTGTGGTATTCTGGGTTTTTTTTTTTTTTAATGGAGGTAGACTCAGTTTGTTGTCCTCAAGTAATTGGGTTCATTGTTAGCACAGCGTAATTGAGGTTTCAACTGTTCTAGAGCTGAAAATAACTTACAGCTTCAGACTGTTTTGTGAGCTGCATATTGATACTGTAATGAGTAACTGAGAAAGGCAGATGATTTTCTACTGGCTGTGTTCTAAATTACTGCACACACTGCAGCTTTGCAAAAATGTGGTGTTTGAATTCATCAGAACAGTAAAACAAGATGCTTCTAGTACTAGAGGTTGCATATTCCTGTGAGGATTACAGGAGGAGAAACATACAAAGAAAAAAGAGGAAAAAATAAAGCTTGGGGAATTAGAAGTCCATTCCATCTGCATTCATGAAGGAATCTCAACTTTCTTCTATCTAAACATGCTAAAACAGTTTCTTAATTTCTTCAAATGTGAAATGATCTGTTACAGATACCAGCCATTTCTTAATGTAACCAGATGTAACAGAATTAGATATATTCTGCTACTCTGAATATAATCCTAGCTCTTCAATATCTCTAAATTGTCTTTAAGTGCATACCCAGAACCCCAGTTGTTTTGACTGAGTAGAACCTGGTATAGCAGTTACAAATGTTATGATACAGTTTTGAACAAAATTTTGGATGTTTAAATTAGATAGGAATAGGTTTTCTCTTTTTTCTTTTTTTGCATTTAAGTAATATTTGGAAAACTCTCTAACTGTTGTATTGATGCCCTTCATTTTGTTACAGTTTTCAGAAGAGAAGGAATATGTGGTAGAGAAATCGGTCCACTAAATCCTTGTGTAAATACCAGAGTAATTGGATATGAGAGCAGTCCAATGTCGTTATACTTCAAATTGTATGTTTCATTTGTTAGTATGGGGTTTTTTTAGGGAAAATTTAAATGATTGGGAAAACATTGTTTAAAAATCAGTTTAAGGATGAAGTTTGTAATTAACGATGATAGTGTCATCGATACAAAAGAAATGACTTCTAGTAAACTTCTATGGAGGTGATGGCAGTTCTTTTTTTTTTTGTTGGTTTTCAAAATATTCTTAAATATTATTATTGTCACTAGTGTCACCCAAAATCTCTCAGTGTCACTTTGTTACTTCTTTCTATGAAACTTACAGTACTGGTGAAAGAGAAGGCATGTTCTGCTTTTCGTAGGTAGTGAATTGAACCTTAATTGCAACTCCAGAAATTCTTTCCAGTGTTCCAGCCAAGGAATAAAGAATCAAGTCCTAGTTGTTACTACTATTTGAATACTAATCAGTTACTTTTTAAAGTATAGTTTTTTTTCCTTGTAGCTCTTGTATCCTCTCAATTCTTTGTAATGTCTTTTAAAAAGTACTGTATGAAAGAAAATACTACAGCAGGGTTTTTTTAGCCTGTTGGGTTGGGATTCTTTTATTATTTTTTTATTAGTTTTCAGTTGACTGATAGGACTCATGATCATGATACATTACATATTTTACGAGGAGTAAAGTGGATTTTTAAAAATCAACCTATGTTCTAGTAGCTGCTAGCATTTAGAACAAGGAAAATCTCCAAGTTGACACTGGAGGCTAGCCATGTGAAAGGACAAGGTGCCAACTGCATGAATTATTTGTTTTTCTGGCACATAGCTTCTGTGTACACTCATCCCTAACTCAGAAGTAAACCTGGCCTGAGGTAGTTTCTGCTTTTATGAGTTAGTTCAAGTTTAGTCCTGAAGTCATGAAGCAAAGGTCACATCTGTAGTGAAAATTGTTGTTCTTTGACCATTTTTGTAGTTGCACAGTGGGGTCAAAAGCTCTTTTGCTATTCAGGAATTTCAGTCACATTTTAAAATAAGCTCAGTTGCAACTGGACATCATTGTCTCTCATTGCCAAGCTGTATGTTGAAATATTTAGCTTTAAAAAGGCTTCTAAAGATCACCTCTCATGAGGCTTAGTGGTGTTTCCTCATAGGCCCATTCATAGACAAAAGGCTTTACTCCAAAGTGGGATAGTGATGGTTGGAATTGTTATAGTTTTGTATTAGAATTTGCTAAAGCAGTTAAAAAATGTGTGAGAAAAAAAAAAACAAAGGCAAACAGATGTTTTCTACTGTTAGTAAAGAATGTGATGAAAATGGAGTGATCTTTTCCAAAGAAATAAAGTGAAACAAAAGAAATTTTGGACTGAATTAAGACTCATAATTTCCATTAAGTGAAAGAAAAAAAAAAAGAAATGCAGACTATTGTGATTATAATTAATATCTATTTAGAAATGGCTTACACCTTTTTCAGTGGGGAGACAAATATCTATGTTCTGTAATTGTCTGTTAATGGAGTTCTTGATCCTCAGTTATTGAACAGTGGCAGCCACAATAACAGAATCAATGCATCCAAAATGTCGCATTTGAAGACTTCTTTTGTTAACACACCATTGTTGTAAGAAACCATGTGTTAGATCTTTCTTTGCTTTAGGACAGTTTCTTAATACATGAGACATCAAAATTTCAATGGACAATTCATCAGTTGGATACAAGGAAATTTGTCAGTAGATGATCTGGCTGATATGGTTATATAACATCAAGACTTAATTTTTTGGTAGTATGTAAGAATCACAGTTCCTATAAAACCAATATATTTCTGGCTGGCTCTAGGAATTCCGTTCTTACAGGTTTTTTGTTGGTTTGGGGTTTTTTTCTCATAGAAATGTGCTACAGATGTTTTTGTTTAGAACCAGTAACTGGAGTCCTGTGGGGTTTTTAAATGCATAATTGTCAAGGGTAGTTACTTACTTGTAGGACAGTATAAGGAGAACCCACAGTCTCATTTGTGATTTGTGTATGAGGTTAAGTTTTTAGTTCTTTTTGGCCATAATTTTGATTGCTGTTTTTCATGCAGTCATAACTTAAGGTTTTTGTCTCCCCCACACCTCCTCAGTTCATATCCTGAACAGAATTTTATACGTCAAGACTTGAAAACCTGGTAATAGCAACATAAATCAAAATACTTGCCATATCAAACCACTGCCCATTTAAGTAATATCTCTGCTTTGGTCATTATATTAGAGTTATTTTCAATTGGATTAAACTCTTGCAAGATAATATTTCCTTCAAGTTGGCCTTTCAGGATTATGTTCAGATGGAAAGCTGAGAGTAATGTGCAGAATCTTTGCGAAGACATTTGACTTTTCTTTCTTTTAATTCCAGTCCTGCAAAGAGTAGGTTTTGAGTGTTTAACACATATATAAATTGTGTGACTGCTTTTTTCTCAGAATGCCATCTATGTGGTTAGTGAATGACTTTGTGCTTTAAAATATTTAATCAATTATTAATTTGGTTATTACAGATGTAGAATCAAGATCGAGGGATTGAATGACTTTTGTACAAGGTCATGGTGGATTTGAAGTGGGATTCATCCTCCTTTTCATGCCACTAGGTATTTTAATCACAAGACCATCATTTAAGATAATGATGTGCACTAGTGCTTCTAAGAGTTCCTCATAAGATGTGTGCCTTTATGCCATAATATTGTGTGGAGATTTGTACAGCAAACTAATGAGCAATAGACTGGACACAAGACATTGTAGAATATATGTATTGAAAAGTCACTAAACAGAAGGTTTTATTAAAAGATTTTGAGGGGAATTAAAGATGGCTCATTTCATTAAAGTTTATGCTTTTTTTATCATGTGCTAAGAAAGATTTTGAGTATTCTGTATTGATAAGTGATTTTCAAGACACAGCATAGCATTTTGTGCTCTGAAGATTGAAGTTTTGACTGTGCTATGTCTTCTAATGTTTTTGAACCATATTCAAATGCAAGTCTGTATATATGATAGTGCACTTCCACTTTCTGAAAGAGCTGCTTGAAGGATAGTCCCTGACATAGTTTGGCTCACATAGTTCCTTTCTTTAAAAAAAAAATCCTGGACAGGGAAACTTGGCAGGCATTCATATTAGAAAATAATAAACACGCCTCTGCCAGAAGTGTTTGAATTTGTTACAGTCATCTGGTCAGGACTAGTAGCTGCTTAGAGAACTATGAATAGCAAGAGTAAAGGCAGAGGAACAATTTTTCTACAGGCATAGGGTTTAAGTGGTGCTTATTTGGAAGACTGCCTTTGTCATCAAAGAGTTGGAAACATAGGGGTTTTTTCTCGTAATGTTTTTTTCCTGAATAAATTAAAATCTGTTTATACTACATATAATTAAAAGGTTTTGAACAGTGATTTTAGAACAGGACAGTGCAGAAACGCCCTAGAGACAGCAATGAATTATTTTTCTGGCCAAAGCCAAGAGAGAAAATAAATAGCTTTACCTGTGTTTTTGTATTTCAAGGTCTTCTTCTGCTTTTTCAAGAGAAAATTTTTTGGCTCTGAAAGGGCTAGAGCCCTGGAAGTTTTAATAGTCAGCTTCTTTTTAAGCTTGCACAAGACTTATTATTATTTTCTCTCAACAAGAGGGTTTCAGGTTGTTTTCCCAGTCCACAGCCATCACTGTTAATACCATGATGTGGCGGTCACCTGTGTGAGAAGTTCTGCTGGGTCTGTGCTTCGCTGTTGATGCACTTTGTATCAAAAGTAAAATAAGTACATCCAAGTTAATTGACTTGGATTTCAAATAATCAGCAAAGTGTTGGTCCCAACTATGTAAAATATTTTTTAAGCACAGATTTTTCGTTCTGATTATGGTCTCTTGGGGTCCCTCCCCTGCCATGGAGCCCTGGGAGAGGGGCCCTGGGGGGGAGACACGGGGTTTCCCTGCCCCTGCTCAGTCTCATTCCCCACTGGTTGGTTTGTGTTCCCCAGGGTGGCCAAGGACCCTCGGGTCCTGTGACTGCGGAGTTCCTGAGCAGAGCCCCGGCCATGCGGCTGGAGAAATAAACATCTCTGAAACATCTACCACGAATCTGTCCATATATACTTCCTTTCCACGGGGCTCCTGGTTTGATATATGCTTATTACAGTAATCCCTGCTGTAACAATGGTCCATTTTCTCCAGTTGTCCAATTGTTTGAATGCCCACTGGAAAAGTAAGAGCAGCCTCATGGTTAGGATGGTAGAGGTCAGATACTGGTTTTTCTGTCTGTTTCCTGTGAGACTTTGGAAAACACTTCTCATACCTATAAAAATATAAGTAAAGTCCTAATTTATAAACTGGCACAGTGCTGCACTGGTAATCTCACTTGAATAATTTGAATCTACATTGTCCTGTTTCCACCTTTTGGTCTAATTGCAGATAAGAAAATGTGTTCTTTTCTTCATTGTCCTGAACTTCTCTATCATTTCAGTTTGCTAACAGAAACTTCTGCGTTCTTCTGTTTTGTATGCCTGAGCAAGTTCAAGTGTGTCAATGATTTCTTAAACTCATTATTAATAATTTCATCATTGTGTTCAAAGGATTGAATTAAACCTTTCTCTCAAAAGGACCACGAGTAGGGACAGCAAAATAAATATCATTATCCAGAATAGAAGTGAAACCATTAGTACTGGAAATGCAAGTATTTCCCAATGTGAAACATGAGAATGGGAATATTTCTGTTCCATGATACTGGTATTCTCAAGAGATTTTTCTAGACTTGAGCTGGGGCCTCTAATTAAGTGGTGCTCTCATTGCTTTACAAAACTGTACATCCTGAGAAATGTTTTACTTCTTTTTTAAAGGACAAGAGATGATGGCGACTTTATACTTCAACAGTCTAAAACCATTTACTAATCAGTAATCTTTATAGAATGTGAATTAACTGCAGCAATAACCATCCAACAGATCTCAGGGACAAAAAAACCTGGAGCTGTGATTTCTCGGCCTTGATTTCTGAACTTGTATAAACTTCTTCATCTGTCTCCTGATGCAATATCATTAGTGTGAAGCTGTTGCATGGCTTCAGGAACATGGTCTTTCTTTTCAAATCTTGGAAACATAAATAGTTGCTTCTGAGGAGGACTCTTAAGTGCTCATTTAGTGTCTTCACTAAGCAATTAGCAATAGTGCTTCTTTGGTTCTTCTCCAAAAGTGTGCATATAGTTTACTGTAACAACCTGCCTGTACTTTCAGATTTGGTCAAGCTTACTGACTTCAGGAAAAATCACAGATTGGAAATCAAGCACATTTCTTACTCAAGCTTATTGTGACTATGCAGCTAAAATTATTTTTGGGGCTTGTAGTCCTCCAGTCCTCTGGCTGCAGTTGTTCTCAGGGGGCATGTAAGCTGACAGTGTGTGCTGGTAAATGCTCTTAGAGGATCTCAGCATGAAAAGTAGAACAGACCACTAAAGGTACATGGATGAACAGAGTACTGAAGATGCAGAGTCACTGAATGGTGTTTTACAAAGGTTAACCTGGGTTTTCAGATTTGGTTGCTAATCTTTTTGTTCTCCATGGGATAAGCAGCTGCTAGGGCATCTAAACACATGTGAATAAAGCAAAAGCTATTTTCAAAGAGATGAAGACTATTGCTTCTCTGACAATGAAAACAAAAATACGTTCAGTATCTTCTAGTTCTCTTTGTTTTCTTTTATGGCTAACTTCTACTATTCCAGTAGTTGTAGCATGGGAAAACAATGGTTCAAGAAGGTTACCATATGTGTATTCTGCCACCAGGTGAAACAAACAGCAGTGCTTGTTTCTGTGAGCTCTTGGGTAAAAAGCAATGAATCCACTACAGACAACCAACTACTATGGAATAAGCTGGTTTCAAAAGTTTAATAGTTTAATCAAAAATTATACTAAAAACACATAAAATTACCTTTCGTAGCTAATCTGTAGTGTTATTTGCAAGTTCTACCTGTTAGTGCGCTAAGGAGACTTCATGCCATTTCCTTACTAAACATACAATGTCCTGAGAGTTCTGTCCCATCCACATTGCTCCCCTTTTAGCTAACATTTAGTCCATTTAGCATGCTTTTTGTTGTTTTGGTTTTGTCATATGTGTACTAGCCCTGCTTCTGTATGAAAACCCTTAGTCCATGTGGACCTTCAGTTAATTAAAGGACCATTCAGTGAGGTGTCTGTACTGGGTTTGGATGTTGGTATTCCAGTTACCAGGTTCTACTGAGTAGCTTCATTAAGTCCTCTGGATGTCTTAAATGTAGATGGCCTCCATCCTATTACTAAAATATGCATCTTTTAAACAGATTACAGATCAAAACTGAGGATTTACTTCGATGCAACTGGACAGTGATTTTCTCAGTGCATTGGAAATGCAAGTTCTTTGTGTTCTTTAAGAATTCCTGTTGCTTTTGATGATCCATTCAACTCAAAGGCTTAGTATAGTAAGATGTGAAATTTTTATATTAAGCTTGTATAGGTATTTGATACCTTTCTCTAAACATGGTAATTAGTAGACATAAATCTCAAAACCTGAATCAACAAAGTTCTGTTAGTGGAACTTTGTATACAGTTTTGTGTAATATGTGCTATTCCTTGCCATCTTCAATTTAAGCAATTTTTTTTTTGCGAAGTCAGACTTCTAAGAATAGCAGTGATTCCGGGGGATTCATCTTGGGAACCCTTGTTTTTTGATTTGTCATTTTGACTTTGTTTTCAAATGAGAACCAGTTCTGTAGATGTAGTTACAAGGAAACATTCAACACCAAACTAAGTCAACATAATGTGTGCCTGAGCTGTCAGAGAGCCTGACCCAATAGCTGTGCCAATCTGAGTGCCTAGTGCTGGTCCAGAAAGTCAGAGTACTTTACTGTTAGACTGTTCATTGAGCTCGAAAAAGTAATACCATAATTATGTGCATGCTACTTTCATTCTGAAAAATGTAGAGCTTGTATCAGACAAGCTGATAGTCAATAAAATGATAAAAGAGTGTACATACATGGATATTAAACTGAACAGCAGCAAACTTTCAGATTTAGAATCTCTTTACTGAAACAAGTTTTGTAAAACTTTAGACTTGCCACTGTAATTGATGTCAAATCAGGATACTTCATATACATGATAATCAATTACGTTTATTTTCTTGAAGAAAAATTACCCCACTGCTTTTTCTTTTGTTTCAGTTTTTCTTGGGCTTAAGGCTAACTGTGGTTGTGATCGGATGGTTTAAGCATTTGTTAAAATACATTTGTGTATAAAATGAAGAAAAAAAAAAACCCTTAACTGAAGTACTAGACATTGTCATAGACCACCTTGACTCTGCTTTGAGCAGGGAAGTTGGATTCGATGGTGTCTAGAGGTGCCTTCCAACCTCAGCTGTTCTGCCAATCTGTTATTTGACAGAAGAATTGCATTTAATATACCAGTGTTAAAAGTGGGTTTATCCAACTAGCTTGTTTTTTCACATTTTCTTCTATGTTTTGTTGAAATATTTTATCTCTGTTGTCTTCAATTAAAGGAAAGACTACTTAAGTAATTTCTATGTGGTATTTATTAATGGAACTTTATCTCAGTTCTGAAGGAATATCATATATATATATATATATCAATTTGACCAAACCTAAGATATTTGTTCTGCACCTACTTGAGAAAGATGGTCTCTGTCACAAGATGTTTTTAGAAAAACTTTGTAATTCTAGGTCACTTACTTCTCCATTTCAATAGTTTGGTTTTCTTCTTATACCTTCCTTTTGGACATGGTTTCCTTAACATTTAAAAGCTTTTGAGTGAAATAATGTTAGAGGCTTGCAGCAAACATAAACCTCAGAATAAGTTCTTTTTCCTCATTATCCTACTGTGATCTGATTGATAATAAATTCAATTAATTTCACCAAATTGAGTCTGTTTTGCCTGTGATGGGAATTGTTGAGTGATCTCTCCTTGTCCTTGACTCATGTGTCTTCTGTTAAATTCTCTCTCCCCTGTCCAGTTGAGGATGGGATTGACAGAGTGGCTTTGGTGGGCAGCTGGCACCCAGGCAGGATCAAACCACCACACACTGACATACAATTTGTGATTCCCTAAAAATGGAAATATAATAGCTAACTATTTGGATGAAGGAGCATGGTTTCATCCAGGTAATATAAGGGAGAAGCTCAGTACAGCTAACAGAGATGCACGCTAGTTGCTCACGATGAAGCATTACAGACTTCTAAGAATTGAGTTTCAGGAGAGACACGATATTAAGTGAGTAAGTGATTAGATCTTCAATCATGGAACAAAGGCAAACAGCCAACACTTAGTAAAATTTGCATAGTTTAGATTAGGTTGCATTTGATTGTTGGCATTTTAACAGCTCACTTAGCATGCGGAGTATCCCTTCAGAAGATTTAAATTGTCAGCTTTGGTGGTCAAAATGAGTACCAAAGAGTTTTAAACTAGGAATACTGCAACACAAGTGAAAAGGAAACAAAAAAAGCAAGTAAATAAATAAATCTGAGTTTGACAGAGCTTTTTTAGTCCCACAAGTAAAATTTTAGAATACAGACATTTCAACCAGAGTGCTGCTTATTTGAACAAGCACACCCACATGCTCTGACTACTGTATATATAGATAAAATGTATGTAGTTAGAAATGTTACTATGGTTTTAATGTACAATGTATCTTGTTTTCAGTTGGAATGGTTTTAAGCTTTATGGTAAAAATACTCTTGCATATTTTTGCACAGGTTTTTGGTATGCATGTTGATGCATTTTTATGTTTATATTCTTGTACTGCTTGTTTAATTTATTGCTCCTTAGCTGTATGCCATGAAGTACAAGCATACTGGCTCTTTCTGGCCTGTTGAACAACAACATCCCTTCTAACTGTAGTAAAACTAATTAAAGTAATTTATTGAGAGTAGAGGACACAAGAGAGCTGCTTGAGAATTTTTTGTTTTAGTACTCACTGCGGTGTAAAATTCAAGGTAAAAGTTTTCTGATAACTGTATCACCTGATACCGTATGCTCTCATTCTGAATTATATGTGGTTGCAGAGTAAGAGCTGGAGCTTCATCTTTAGAGGAGTTTAATAGCTTTGGGAGCTTCATCCCTTTAAGGAGCATAAATATTTCACAAAAAGCTACTGATTATAATACTTATTTATAATAAACTATTTTAGTGCTAGTTGACCATGCAATTAGCTTGTATAAGTAACATTTAATGTTCATAGAACTCAAGAAAGACAAAGAATAGTAGCAGTCATACATAGTTATGCAGATCACTTGGTAGAAGTGAGTGTTGAAGTGAGAAACCTGGTAGAGTTTGAGTGTTCAGGCAAAGTGCAGTGTTGTATGTAAGAACAAAGAATGTAAACGAAGTCCATGGTATAGAAAACAGGGACTGTGAAAAGAATTCAAGTCATTGCAGACAAGTGGCTGAATGAATATTGGTATGATGCTGAAAGGGCTAACGTTGTTTTGGTTACAGCAGAATGCCAAAGATGTTGAAGGTAGCATTTGTGAAACAGATGTTAACTGTGCTAAGCAGTGTGACTCTGTGCCCATGTATTTTAAATTATGTAGGAAAAATATAGGAGGCTTAGAGGAATGCTCAAACACTTTTTTTCCTCCTCTAGAGGATATTTAGATACACTTTTATTAGATGGTATCAGGAGCTTGTGAAGAAGTGATGAGAAGTTCTAGTTTAGTAAGAAAACCACAGAAAAAAACAAATACCTGAAATGTAGGTTAGTCAAATTCAAACAAATACATAAGCAATGAAGAATTCTAGAGAGAGGAATTTAACAACTTTTGAGCTGCCTGTTTGAAGAAAGTGGTAGCCATCTCTTCTCCTAACGCTAGATACAGATCTTTCTAGAATGGCTGCTTTTGTCATGTAAGCCACTGGACTGTAATGTCCTGGAATACAGACAAATTGAAGAAGTCTTCTCCCATAACTAGGGGGAGAAAAAAAAAAAAGTACATTAAGTATCAGTCCACTGCATCAATATGAGTCAGTGCTGTATCAGTGCAGGGCTGCTTCTGGTTGGAAGATACTGCTTGTACTTCAGTCTCAGCAATGTGGAGTACTAACTACAGGTGTGTGAAGTAGAAATATTTCAGTTCCAGCTCCCCCTTAGGCTCCTCGTATTACTTCAGAGCTTACTGGCCTGTGCAGATCTGAGCTGTATGTAAACAGCTGGCCCCAAATACTGGGGGTTTAGATAAAATCTGTGGGTAGGATTGTGCTTTCTCTATCTTGGAGCTCATGAGAGAGCTCACTAGCTTTGCAGCACCATTTTAATGGTGTTACCCTCTAGTAACAGCTATGCAAACTGTCATAGCAAGAGCAGCTGATAGGCTGTAAATTTATGTGCTGGTTCAACCTGCTGTAACTTGTGCGTGTGCTCATACTTCCAGGGATGACAGGCAAAACATCTTGCCTGTGCTTTCAAAGCATTTGAGCAATCCATTACAGTGTCTTCAGCTGGTGTCACTGCCGCAACAGAATCAGAATTTGAAACTAAATGTAACTTTTCCATTAAATGTGTCTGTGGATAATCAGGGTCTCTCTCTGCCATTTTCTTTCTATGGCAGAGGGAGATTAGTGTCATAGAGCAGGGGCCTTTGTTGTCTTCCAAAAGTAGCTGTTAAATGCATAATTGGAGTAAATTTTAGTTTGATAAACCAGTTTTTGAGATGTGCTTGTCGTTAAAAATGTATCTGATTAATAATTCAGCATGTGCAGGGTTGGATTCTTCTGACTGCTTGTGACCTAAGAGAGGATACCAATACTGAGTGCTCTCACACATGGTAGCTCAGGGCGTAAAGGGCAAGTGGCTTCTACCTCCTGTCTGCTCTTTCTGGTTCTAAGAGAGAATCCTGTAGTGAGTACATACCTTACAAAATAAATGTGATATGTCTAGAATTTATTTGCTCCTTGATTCTTTCTCCCTTTCAAACAGGATAAGCCATGTATAGTAGCATTTTGGCCAGTTGCAAAGGCAAAGTGTTTGGGTTCATAGGATCATTGGCCTTTACTTTTTTATCCATTATTGTTAAACATTTCTGATGCTTACTGCATTTTAGCAGATGCTATTTCCTTGTTTCATTTGTGTGAGGGAACTCTTCTCCAGAAGGATGTAAATGACACACAAGACACCTTTTCAGGTAGTGCTTGATCTGGTTAGATCTACTGAAAGATCAGGCAAGTGCATCAGCCTAATAAAGCCACTATTTTAGTAAACACAAGTGTAGTTTGGCAAGCCCAGTCTATTTTTGTTCAAACCTCTTTCTAGCATATAAAAAGTAACGCTGTAAAAAGCAGCTTCAGGAGAGCATAGCATTAAGCCAGATGTGGTTTGCTTCTGTACTGTGTGAAATAGAAAGCTTCTGCTGTTCTTTTCTAAAGCAATTGTATTTTTGCTCCTGTTAGTGTTAAGCACTTAAACATCAAGTGTACTGATCATTACAATATTCTTTGAAACAGTTACCTTTATTTTTAGACAGACCGATTTATTTATGGCAATACAAGTATTTCACTGGTATTGATTTGATTGATGGCATTGGGAGATCTTCTGGCATTGCCATTGCTCTTGTCTCTTTCATTGCAAAATGTGGGTCAGTATTGCTTTGGACATGTTTCCAAATAGTCAGACCCATCCACTTAAAGCAGCTCATCCTATGCCTGCAGAGATTTCTTATGCAGTTGTACTTTGTACAACCCATGTTGATGAAATACAAGTCAGAATGAATCAATGGAGAATTTTCAAGTGGAATGGAGAGATAATTTTTGTTGTACAAGAAGCAGCTGACATCACCACATTTAATGCAGTAGCCTCACCAGTCACAGAAGGACTGTTCATTTATTGAAAGTAGATGGGCTTCATTTGTTGGAAGTAGATGTCCTTCACTGAATAGTCACCGAATTCAGTATTATTCATTTATGTCCATCACAGAGTATACACTCCAGTTGGAATGAATATTGTCCTGGTTGAAACCCAGTTTTTAAAAGGAGAACTAAGAAAGGAAGAAAGTATTTTTCAGAAGATCACTGCTTTCTGGCAAGTGCAGTTATGGGCTTAGTTGAGAGGACTTTATACCCTTTAGTGGCAAACTGTCAAGCACTCTGCACTGTATTTCTCATAAAGCTTAGTAGCACAGAATCAGTATTATTTACTTGGCAACGTAAGTTGCATTTGATGTTTCTGATTTAACATCACTATGGCTTTGATTCTTTAAGCAGAACATGCTTCTAACAAGACTTTAAGGAGGTGATGTCTGTTGACCATTCCTCTGCTTAAGAAAGGCAGTGGCATGTATAATTTAATTTAAAATTTCACAAGTACCACAAAGATGTGATTCTCGGTGTGCTTTTATGGGGTTTTTGTGCTATTCTGTTTTGTGATACACATTGCTGTGAAGTTTCAGCTTGGATGGTAATAGGAAGAAACCTAATTTATCTGGTAACTACAATGCAGAGGTAAAAAGTAAGGAAACTTTTAGAACATGGTAGAAAATACTGGAAGTTTGTTAGAAAATGCATCTTGTGGTGACAGCTTGGAATTTCCATAAACTCTTTCAAATTTGAGTGCATGTAACATGCCCCTGTAAAATGTAGTTTTAAATTTACATGGCAGGGAATAGCTTTTTTGCTTTCTTGCTGTTTCTGGAAGTAGGTGTTTATGCCCCTGAAACACTGGAGAGGTGTTGTCTATAAAACTGCTGTCTTAAAGTAGGATGAAGGGGTCCAATCTGCCACTAGTCCCCTTTGAAGCAGTATGATGCTTAACTCATTAGACTGCATGAATCTCATGCTTAAAAAAAAAAAGGTAGGTCTCTGGACCAAGAAAAAAGATCCATCTGATTCATAGTAGGTCTGTTTTTCTAACAATTAGACACATGAAAATAAATTACTTTTTTTTTCCCCTCCCTCCCTTCAGGGAACAGCAGTACAGAAGCATCATTATGGAGTCAGTGATACCACAAAGTATGTGACACAAGTTTTGGATTGAAGTACCCATGGTGAAATGAGTCAGGATAGGGAACTGCAAATAGAGAGCCTCACACACATAGGCAGGATTCATGGGCCCTAAAATACAGGCAAGTAACAAGACAAATCATGTTGTTTTAACATGGTGTGATAACTACATGAAGGAAGAGTAGTAATTTTATCCATGTATTGTCTTGAGTCTACTTATTTTTGCAGTGGTTCTACTTTTGCTGAAATAATTTACTTGGCACTAGGAAAGTTTTGAAAATAATCTTGTCTGTATTAGCTCCATTTGAAGTTAGACAGTCCCTTATTATATGTGTTTCCATTACAAAAAGGAAAGTTACTTTATGCATGTTTATAGTGTACACAGGGGGCTTGTCTGCACAATTTTTTTATAAGCAATGAGCTACAAATTGGACTTTTAAGCACTTTTTAAAACTAGAATAAAGGTACTTTAGAAAATAGCCTGTTTTGTAATATACATCCCTAGAGCTATATATCTTCCAGTTGAGTGCAGATGTTAATTATTAGTTGGTTAACCTCAAACTTCTCTGGAGCAAAAATGTAAACCTGGTCACATGGCAAGCCACAGTGTTGATTTCTATCATCAGGACTTCTTAAAAGTTTTCTTAACAATAGTCATACTTCTTTTTGAATGTTTAAGTAAATTTGCATTCTTTTGAAAGCCTAACTACAGATTGTGGTGGGTGTGTCTTGAATCCTGTATTGGGTGTATTCCAGTTAGATTGCTTTTGTTCCACTTTTTTTAAGGGATTTGATAAATCATAATTCTGACACAGCAACTTTGTGCAGATTTGTTTGAATCTCCAATGCTGAGCCAATTTCTTTTGCTATGATTTCTTTGTGAACTTTCATGCATTTTTTTTTCCTTACATAGATCTTTATTTATAAGCAGTATTATCAAAACTGGCGTAGGTTCACTTGTGGTGGAAAGACAATGTATTGGTGTATGACACTGTCATGTTTTCATTCTCTGTAATTGTTTTAATCAGTTTGGGAATGACAGCTGTATTCTGACCAGTAGCTATGTCTTAAAACAGTGCACTTCTTACTGTACTGATTCTGTTCATTTCTTGTGTATTGTGATCCCATAGCCTTACAGTGTGAACACATGATTTCACATTGGTCTCTCATTCTGCCCATTTATGTTGTGCAGCAAACAACTGCAAAGTATATAAAGCTTTACTGGTACATCTGGTACATTTCTTGATTGTGAACACCACCACTGCCCCCTTATTTTTTTTTTAATGTGAAAAAGGGAAGAAATGTGACTTTCACCATTCAATAGCCACTGTCCTAACTTTGATCCAATTGTAGTAACAGTAATATAATTGCTCTAATTTTAGAAATACTTAATTTGCTTTACGGTCTGGATTAATTAGTTCCTTTTCTCTACATGAAACTCAAGTCATCTTATGTGGTTTACAAGTGATAAGAATAATAGGATTTTTGTCTTGAAAATGTAGAACAAATCCTTTTCTGTTTTATTAATCTTTGGAAGTTACAGTCTAGTAACTAGAAACTACAGTCTAGTTTGCCGAAAATACTGTAAAGTACTGTTTGTCCAGCTTGCTTTAGAAGTAAGAAACATTTAGAGATGCTGTTTGCTTAAATACGTTAGAACAGTTAGTTAACTGGTATTCTTATATTTGCAGAAAATAACTGCTTTTTATCTCCATGTGAAAGGGGCACAACCTAAAAGCTATATGTGTGTACCAAACATTCCTTCCCTTGTAAGAATGTGGCAGAATCCCTTCACTTGTAAGAATGTGGCAGTACAGGATTTTTTTCCCTTTCCTTTGAAAGTAGCTAACAATTAGATTATAGTTTAGAATACTGCATATGCTGTCTATTAGATGACATTGATACTGTGTGAAGCAAGAGCTGTGCACAGCTGCCCTGCGTGATTTTGTGTCTTTGTGTGTAGTTATGGTGAACATGGGGAACTGATACGTGTTGAAAGGGTAATCGTTTTGCAGGGTGAGTTTTTAGCCAGATTCCTGCTCAGTTCCTAGTTTCCAGTCTCGTTCAGTCTCAAAAGAGAATTGGAGAGCAGGAGCAAGACCAGATGACCTAGACAGCTTCGTTTCTATCTGATTTTGTCTCTACTGTAGAACCAAATTGCTTTTTCTAAAGAATGATCTGTTAATGTTACTTCTTTCTGTATAAACACCTGGAGGATGTTTTTGTATTGAAACGCTTGGAGTACAAAGGAGATTTTGAGATTGGGGTTTTTTTGTTTGTTTCCTTATGCTGCCTTTTGGATTTTTTTCTTTTCCTTACCTTTCTTAGAGAAATAAAAGGACAAAAATTAAAAACTGAGGAACATGTATAGCAAGTTTCCAGGGTGTAGTGGTTTGGTCCAAAATACTCATTACTGTTTATCTGCTGTGAGGTAAGAATTAGGAGAAATGCAAAGCAGGCACCAAACTTGAAAGAATATAAAGAAGTTTATTAACAGACCTAAAAGAGGGGAAAAAAATTATACCACCTTCAGAACTCTCCTCCTCCCCCCACCTTCCTCCCTTCTCCCACTGACAATGTTCAAAGACAACCCTTAAGATGTTCAGTCTGTTTACCACTTCCATAATGACCTTGTTCAGTCCATTTAGAAAGAGAAGTCTCTTCTTGCTCATGCTATGAAAACATTATCACAACGAGACAGCCGCCCACTTCCAAATATCGTTCAGTCCATTTAGGAAGAGGAGTCTCTCTGCCTGCGTGTGAGTCCTTTCCCCCGACTTGCAGCTTTTCCCGCAACTGCTTTCGAGGATCCACTCTTGAAGTTTTTTGGGGTACAGTTTTAAGGTCGAGCCGTTCAGAAACAAAAACAGAGGCCCTTCTCCTTCCCTGGGAGCAAAGGGTCTTCATCATCTTCATCGTTAGGACTATCTCTGGGAGCATCTCTAGGGACTGAGGTTTTCTCCTTTCCCATTTGGAGCAAAAGTCCTCATCTGGTTCATCTCTAGGGACTGAGGTTTTCTCCTTTCCCGTTTGGAGCAAAAGTCCTCATCTGGTTCATCTCTCCCTGTCCAAACTTCTCATGAAATTACAGCTGCGTCAGCATCTGCCTATCTCAGCGCAGGTGCTTTTGCTCACGAGTTGAACACTCCACCCCCCATATCTTCATGAAATTACAACAGGACACTCTGATATATCATAGCTTCACAACAGAATTTCAGCTTTAAGCATCTCCTCTCTCTCTTCCCTCAGGTTTTCAGCTCTTCACAGCAATAAAAAGGGTTAATCTCACCTCGGCCTTGCAGCTTTGCAGCTGGAATGTTGAATTTTTCTTATCGCAGTGGAGAGGGGGGAGAGCCGAGCCGCTCCGGCTGCCCACGGCAAGGCAGTGGGGGGGGTTCCACGGCTGGAACAGGTCCATGGCTTCAGGATGGCCGTGGCCCGGCCCGGCCTGGCCCAAGCAGGGCCTGGCCGGGCCCACTGGGCCCTGCTCGGGCCCCGCAGCCACTTGTCCCAGCGCCGGAAACGAGAGAGAGCTTGGAGGGGGAGTTTGCCTATTCTTAAATGTGGATAACAGAGGTGATCACAACTTTAAGTGGCTTAGAGAATTGTCCATATTCAAACTGGCCAGCTGATAGGTTCTATCAGTTCCCAGAGGAAACTGTAAGCACCCCTTAGCAAGGACATCCCTTCCGGGACTATGCTTGCTAACCTATGACACAGGGTTGTAAAACTGTGTGTTATTTCACTTCTTCCTAAGTATTGTTGAGGTTAAAATGGGTGGGGGGAAAGAAGATGGTATCTAAACATTGAGATGTTTTCCATTCAGTTCACTGTAATCTGAAAACTCAAAGATCTAAATGGACAGTTACATATGCTTTAATATATATATTTTAAAAATTTACTTTAAAATGTAGTAACTTAAAACATGCTTATATTTCAACAGTAATTCATAGGTAGTATTTAAATAAATTTGACATTTAAATTTAGGGGAAAAAAAAGACCAGTGAGCAAGTACTTTACCTCTAACTCAAATGAATCCATGCACCTTTGTAATGTAGTTTCTCATGTGCTGGTATGAGAAGTAAATCTTTAGTACTTCAGCTGTACTATTTGCAACCAAACTCTACTCATAATTTCACTTTTTGATACACTTGCTGAAGTTGATGTGTGCAGATGCTGAACATGCAGTACTGTCAAAAAACTGGTTTTAGATTAAAGTTCGTGAGGAATCTAGTACATTGTTCATTCCAGCCATGAGGTCACCCATGCAGTTGTTGCTCTTACAGAGATGGAATTAAATGAGAAAGTATATATTCATTACAAAGGACAGCATACAGGAGCAGCTGAACCAAAGGTGGTTTGTTTACCAGGTTTGCTCTCTTTGGCCTGGACTGATCTTGATTGGGAAGATTAAATAGTGTGATAGATGTCACTTGTGCTGAGGTCAAATGTCAGTCAGTTTGTGTTTGGTAGACAGTTGTTCTCAGAATTAATATGTAGGAGCTGATGTTATTCTTACAGCAAAACCTGTGTGTCATTATACCATTCATGGTTTTTTAGTTCTATATGTTCTGGTAATGTATTGCAGTTTTCTGTAGGAATTTTGTGACTTCACCGCAACCTTGAACTTCAATAAATTGACACTTTCATCTTCAACACATTTACCTTTTATGTATCTCAAACTTTTTCATTATTCAGTGTCTTACTGTTAATTGGCTTGCTTCCTTATATTGTTTATCAAAGTGTAGTAAATCATTGGAGGTTTAACCTGAAATATGAGCTGCACCTAAGCAACAGACAAGAAATATGGCCTTATAGAGCCTAGGAAACACCAACATAAATTTTGATACAGACTTTAGGTCCTTCTGTGTCCTGAGACAAGGAACAAATGATTTTAGATCTTGATCTAGATCAGCAAAGTCTGTCAAGTTGCATCTACTGGTCAATTCAAACTGATTTTTCACCTTCAGAGAACCATAGAATGGTTTGGTTTGGAAGGGACTTTTGAAGGTAGTTTAGTCTGACCCTCTTGCAATGAACACGGACATCTTCAACCTTCAGAGTTGCCAGATTTTAAGTAGTTCCTGTTACGATCCAGTTTAAACCCAGAAAAGCAAAGAAAGCTAAGTCTCTGTGCATAAACTGGAAAGAACTTAGAAGGTTCAAAATATTCCCAGAAACGAGATTAAAACCAAATGAGGTTAGACGTTGATGCCAAAAAATGGATGTATTTTATTTAATAGTAGAGAGGCGAAGAGAAGGGAAGAGAAAAGAAAGAGAAAGAAATGGCAAAAAGAAGTGGGGGGGGGGGAACAGGGAGAGGTGACAGGGGTTAGGTGGAAGCATGTCACCCATCCGAGGGTCCCAATGACGTCTCGTTGCTCCCCTCCATCCAGTCTGCTGGTGGTGAGGGACCCCATCGCCGCCGTGGCCACACCGCTACACGCTGCCACACCACACACCAAAGAGTGCAGAATCCCGTGGATTAATGTACGCTGTGGGCCAGGTGGGAACGCCCACGTGCCTCCTCTTGCAGGGCCTGGCTTGACACTGTCCCCTGCAACACTGAGGGTCTGTTGCACCATCTCTGGTGCAGGTCTGGTGCCCCCTTTGAGGGGGGCTCTTGTGATGGGCCATGTCACCCCCTTCTGCTGTGGATAAGCTTCTCCCCCCAGTGAGGACCCCTCAGCTGGGCTCCTCTGCACAGTGGAGGATGGGCAGTCATGGCACCTCTGACCAGAGGCTTTTCCAAGATACCCAAAGCTTCTCCACCCTTTGGTGCAGGGGGTCTGTTCGAGCCTGGCAGCTGATAGCCCTGGGGCTGTGGTCTCCACCTTGGAGGTGTTAAGCTTGTGCTTTGTGAATGTCCCCAGCCCTAAATCGTTACTTTATCTTATCTTCACTTGTCTTCATCAGTGAGCAGTGTAAGACCTCACTCAAGGCCCCATCCAGGGTGCAGTAGTCTTCTCTGCAGCTTTTGTAATACAATTTTAAAAGTCCTTTAAGAAAATGTTTAAGTCATAAACTATAATATTTCAGTCTCTGACAGTTCCCCTTCAGTCTCATCTTTTCCTCATCTGCTGTAGGAGTTCTGGAGTTCCTGTTTATCAGTATTGCATATAAACTCTTTGTTAAAAGAGCACCAGGGTTGCAGTCACCATAAAGAGTGAAAATGTGCCAGAAGTATTTTCCCTTGTGTGAAATCTTAGGATGATTTTCAATACCGTGATAAACCTCTATATTTTCTCATTTTCCCTAGCAATTAGCACAAGGTGCTTAGTGACTCTAACCAATTTTTCAGTGAGTAGGTATGATCTTTTTTATCATCCACAGTCAAAAACTTAATCCAAATAAAACATTCACTCAGGGTTTTTTTCTTGTAATATTGATGTATTTATAATCTTTCTGTGAAGTTTTCTGCAAGTCAGAGCTGTGGTAATGATAGTAACTTGCATATGAAGAACTGAGATTACAAAATAAAAATACTAAATTTTTTAAGCTTTTGTGGGGTTTCAACAGAAAGTATTATGGTTTTAAGTTTCTGTAACATTACAGTGCTTAATGATTTAATTAAGCATGGAACTACTTTGCCATTTTCTAAACCATTTTAACTGTCTCAATATAATAAATCCCTCTGCCTTTTTAACATATGACTTACTCAGCATCACAATAAAAATTCTGAGGGAAAGGTGGGAATGCTGTTTACTACAGTGATACTCATCTGCCTCGATGATGAATCTTTCTGTATGCATTGGTGTCTGCTTCATTGGCATAAATTTCTAACTACTATGACAAATGAGATATGCATTATGCAAGTAAATCATTCAGCATGTTGTTCTGACTTGCAGATTCCAGGTCTTTCCTCTATCCTGTGTAGCTAAGGTTTTGTGAGAGAGTCACTATCAGTTGTACAAATACACTAATATATGTGAGGAGTCAAGGGCTTAACTAGTGTAGCACTTTGTTCTCACACATACTAAGATTTCTGTCAATAGATTGGCCTCGTTCTCCCCCCACACCAGCACCTCCCACTCTGTGTTTTTTTAATCTCTCTATCTTTTTGCTCCCCCTCTTCATGCACAGTGTAATTTTTTTTGTTTTGTTTGGATTATGTTGTGGTGGTGGTTTTTAAGGGGTTTTATCTGGTTCTTTGTTTTCTGTGCTCTCCGGATACTAGCAGTAGGGCTACTGAGAAGATAGGGAGGGGGAATGTTTGTATTTTAATGCAGTTCTTTTGCTATTGAGGCATACTTTATTAATGCTGTTAGACAGAACCATACCAAAAAATCCCATTATTGCTCAGGTATTATTTTTGTTGAAAACTTGTAGTGTGAAGTACATAAGTCACAAAGGACATAGTCTTAAGCTGCACTACAGGAGGTTTAGGTTGGACATTAGGAGGAAATTTCTTCACAGAAGGGTGGTGTTTGGGCATTGGAATGGGCTGCCCAGGGCGGTGGTGGAGTCACCATCCCTGGTGGTGTTTATGGAAAGACTGGATGTGGCAGTCAGTGCTGTGGTTTAGTTGACACAGTGGTGTGTTTGGTCATAGGTTGGACTTGATCTAGGAGGTCTTTTCCAACCTAATTAATTCTGTGATTCTGTGACACTGCTGGCAGAGATTTGGGGAAAGGGATAAATCATGGTACGAGAGAATTCAGGTCTGAACAGAGCAATGGAGAGATTGGTATTAAGTAGTCCTTTAGCACATTTGTAACATTGGCTTAAAACGTGAAACTAGATTGCTGGCTGATTTTTTGAGGGAGACCCTTTGTTTTCAGTGCAGAAAGGTAGTCACTAGTTAGTTGTGCTGTGCACAGAATTTCAGCAATTTAACATATAATAGCCAGTGAGATGACCTTGTAAAACAGGAATATTTGGACTGGATGACACTGCATCTGCGACAGATACTTCTGAGTAACACTTCGAAACATTTCTTAAAGAATGCATTGCTATAAATAGGTTGCCTTGGCAAGTGAAGTATCCAGTTTACACAGTCTTTACAGCCACTCTGAAGGTTATTGAGTAAATACAAGACAACCACATGAAATCTGTACAAGGCAAGCAATCTTTGATATATACTTTCTGTAAAGGGCTCGGATGTTTAAATTTTTTTGCTGTAGCGCAGAAACAGAAAAATATTTTGTAGTTCTAATCATGTGAAGAAGTGGAACAGTGTGTTATGTTCTCAATTAATGATGGTAACAAGCCTACGATAAGAATACTACAAAGTCTGGGCATTCTTTGCAAAAAGAAACAAAGGCCTAGGGCAGGCAAATAGCCATGAAACACCCTTCAAATGCTGCCAAAGACATTAGGCTTTACAGAAGATGAAAAGAGGGGGATGGATGCCTAATTCAGGATGAGGAAGGAAAGTAGTATGTCACCAAAAAAAACCACAAATAGGAAGTAAGATAATAGTATTGCAAAATGTGTAGAATAAAATAGTAACACCAGCTGTATTACTGAAAGAGCATTCATTTATGTATTTTGTAAAATATAAAAGAAGAAGGCATAAAAAGGTCACATTTAAAGAATAACATGCTGTGCCTTCATTTAGCATCTATTGACTTCAGTCGTGCTTTAGTGGATGCTAAGGTCTTTGTTCACCTTGAAACGAGTCAGTAAAGACCCTGCTTGTTAGTACCCACAGCTGAGGGTGTGGCAGACAACTGAGGACTATATCTGCAGTAGAAGGCAAAAAGCTAAAATATAGATTCTTTTGAACTACCATAGATAAAGTCTAAAAAGAGCTAGTTTCATTTACTTTTGTTTTTAAGGGCTTTTTTTCTTACCCTCCCGTGTCTTTTGAAAATCAGTGAGGCTATCTAATATATTGACAAGCAAAATAAAACATTACTGTACTGTGATTTCCATATACCATACTCTTTAGTGTGAAGGAAAACAATTTTTAAAAATACTGAAAAATGCTGTAATCTGATTTTTTTCTAATGCTGCTGCTGTTTCCACTGTTTAAAACTGTTGGTTTTGCACTTGTACAGTACCTCTCAAGTTAATCCTGAGTAACTGTTGACTGCAATTATTGAACAACTGCTGAATTGGAGTGAATGTTAAAAATTATGTGAAGGAAAAGGGGGTGGTAAGATTTTTGTGTGATACAAACTACAGAATTGCTCAGGATTCACAATTCTGTTAGATAAATCAGGATTCAGACCACCAGTTTTCAAGAATATGGTTTCTCTGAGTCATGCATGTAGCTGCTTCCTCTCTGTGTTATAGAATTGAGTTTGGCTGAGGATGTATTCATGGCACACCAAATGCTGCTGTTATCAGATGAAAATTGTTTCGCTTGTGTACCTGCTTGAAAGATTCTGTCATGAGGATCTTTAGGAATTACTTTGAATAAGGGTTTGAGGTATGTGCAATCTCAATTTTAAAAGCTTCAATGGATTAGAGCATTTTATCATGCTGTCTGCTTGCTGTAGTTTTTCTCCCCCACATGGAAATGTCTTGAATGTTCTGCACCTTCATGCACAACCTTTTTTGGAAGACTCGTGAACAAGCATATCTTTCACTAATATGTTTTTAAGTAGGTTTGTTGTGAAGGATAATACTGTCTCCGACATTGTTTAGTTATGTATTAACACAACAAACGGACAATGTTTATGCCATTACATCATTTAATGTAAGCTATGGTAGTAGCTTTATTTTAAGCAAGTTTGTGGTTAAATATATTAACGTTGCATTGAAAGGTTTTGTTACTTCGGTGATTGAGGCTGTATATTGTTTTTATTAAGTTAAATTAGGAAGGCTGAACCTTCTATTCTGAGTAAAGGTTCAAAGCAGAGATTTGCAGCTGTAACACCCTCTGAAGTTTCCTGGTGCAGTTAGAGATCACAAGGTAGCAGGTAGGAGTCTACCAACACTAAGACTTGCTTTACTTTGTTACCTTTACTGTCTGACATAATTAGTATGTTTCAGAGGTTGACATCCAGAGGATCATTTCTGTTAAGTGATCTGTGCTGGGGCAGCCTTGGCCAACATCAAAATTCCCACCCTGCTGCTTGCTTGTTCAACCCAGCACCTCCAGTCTGGTAATGCAGAGGGGTAAAATAGGAAAAACAGAAACACTAAAATAACAGGTTGAGATAACAACAGGGAAGTTGCTTACCAATTACCATTGCAGGCAAAATGAACTCTTTTGGGGAAAAAATAGCTAATTTATTGCCAACTAAAATCAATTCAGGTAGTGAGAAACAAAACAGCACAGCTTTCCTCCCCCCTTCTGCCAGGCTCAGCTCTTTCTCACATACCCTACCCCTGCCATGCAAGCTCACATGGAGAATGGCAGGGGGGTTGCAGCCATTATGTAATGGTGCTTCTCTGCCTTCTTCCTCACCACATCTTTCCCCTGCTATGATGTGGACTCTCCACAGGCGTCAGTTCCTTCAGGAATATCCTTGTGCTCCACTCTGGCATCCTCCGTGGGCTGCGGGGGATATCTGCTGTTCCATGGAGATGTTCCTCCTCCACTTTCCTCTGCTTTGGTGTTCCCTTTCTTAAACATGTTTTCCCAGAAGTGTCCCCGGCTTGCCTGAGGGACTCAGCTGTGCTCTGCAGTATGTCTGTTGGATCTGGCTGTGTCCCACACGGGACAGCATCTGGCTTCTTCCCACAGCAGCCTCTCCTCTGCCAACCACTTGCCACATAAACCTGGAACACAGAGTTTAGTAAGATATTAAGAACCTATTTTGTTTGTCAAACACCATGTAGTCATTTCAAAGCTTACACGGAAATTTGGAAGGTGTCTGTAGTAGGGAAGTATTTCCTAGTAAGTTGCTGCTTGTCCAAAAATTATAAGCCTAGAACATAGAAAAGATGTTAAGAATTTCTTTAATGAAATAAAAGGGTATGTGTGATAAGGAGTACCAAGTGTTGCAAATTTGCTTATGGGTGCAAATAAAAAAAAGAGCAGTGTATTTGTGGAGCACATCCTCTGGCTTTCATCACCTCGAGGAACAGGCTGAAATGACAATTACCTGCAAGTGAGAGATCCTAATGCAAATACAAACCCAAAAATTTCAAGAAATATTTATAGAATTATTTAGTGCTGTTTAAAGAATAGAGGAAGAGAAAACAAACAGAATGTGATGTCATTTGCTTGTTAACATAACCTAATCTGACTCATGAGAGTGTTTATACTCTACAGTGTGTAATTTGGGGGGTATTACAGAAGCTTGGTGTTGTTCAGGAATTTATAGTCAACATTTCTGAAAAGTGTCTATGAAAGATAATATTGATGAAAACACTGTTAACCTTACCGCAAGGCTAGGGGTTTTTTTGCCTGCAGTTTAGAGTGACAAATAATTTTTGGCAATAGTTTACAGTGCTTTTTCTCTAACTAGCTCTGTAGCTGACAGGAAAATACCTGTTGAATAAAAATGTTTCAGTTGATTTTGTCTGACACAGGGAAAAAAGATGAGTTGAGGCTGGAGCGCTGCATACACATCACAGTATTTAAATAGGCAGATGAGCCTCATACAGAAGTGAAAGTTCAGTTACCAACCAGGAAAACTTTTTCTTTGGGTATCTACCTGTGCAGCATTCTCCATTTACATGTGACTTGTGTTACTTGCACCAAGAAAGACCAGTAAGATAGCTACCAGAACTTGTGTGGCAGTGTCAGTCTTTAGTGAATGGTCATTGAGGGAAATGGAAACCAAAGGCTGTGTGACTACTCTGCTCCCCCTTTTCACTACTGACTTGTTGTTTCATCTTTTACAGGATGTGGTGAAGTACACCTCATCCATTTACCTGGGACTAGTAAATACACACTTTTCTACTCAGCTATGCTTTGGTCTGTGTGGTCTAACATAGTCTGCCTGTGTTGCTCTCATGTGGTTGCGTTTCTTACTGGAATAGCAGCTTGGACTGTGCTGCCAGCCTGTGAATGCCAAGAGCCTGGTATGATCACTGGAATTTGTAGCTGGGGCCAGCTGCATTTGCCTCCTTTATGTGTTTTAGTTCATTTTAGCTGGCTTTGTAGTGATTTTTGACACTCATTCTAGAAACAGTTGCTGATATTGATCAGCTGCTTATATGAGTAATCTGTCAATAGAGGAAGCAAGAATAATATTTTGTATGTGGTTCATTTTATAGATGGGTGCTTAATAAGTGAATACCTGACCTCATGTTGTGTCTTAAGAAAAGAAGAAAATACTATGGCTATTTCTGTAACTCACAGTTATCAGCTTGAAGATGGTTTGTACATAGCTTATATTTGCTTTTTGAGATGCTTACCTTCTTTGGTCTTCATTATTTCTGGAGATTTGTTCTTTTAAATTATCTTCTGCTTCTCTGGACTTTATTGGTTTTAGTTGGCCCACATAACAGTAAATTTCTTCAGTTATGTTTCAGTTATTTTTGCTTGGTGATAACAGTAGGGAACAGATGTTCCTTTCTGATGATGTTCTTTGCATCCTATAAATGGTTAGACTTATCAGTAGTGTTTCTGAGATTGTTTTCTAATGTCACAGCAGGAATTCAAAAAAGATCCATCCTAATCAATTCCAGTCAGGAGGAGGTAGTTCTATGGAGATGATCAGAATATCTTCACTGAGTTGATGTATTAAATAAACTGTTTCAACTTTTGTGCTTTTTCTTGGGGTTTGCTCATTGTTTATGTGTAAAAAAAAAAATCAATGCCTCTTTAAAATTCTCAGTAAGACAAAGATAGTAGCCTTGCTTTTGGAACTTAAAATTGATATTTGCCATCAGCAGTAATTTCCAAGGTAAATTCTAGCCTGAGAGGTCTCAAAGGTTATTTCTTCTTTGGATACTTCACGGTTCAAAGTATCTAATAGTCCTCAGTTTTGTGTGACTATTACATTGCTTGCTAGACTGGAGAAGACAAGACTTGGTGAACCACATGGTCTTATAGGCCTAATATTTCAAATTATTAAGAAAACTTAGATTTGATGTAAAAAGCTATCAGTGAGCAAATTAATTGTATGGATATCAGTTGCAGATGTCAGTTAAAATCAGTGTTTCAAATGTAATTTTATTTGGTGTTACCTAAACTTGAGAGGAATTTGTCCTTTGGAAGATACCAAATTCAAGGAAGCTCGTGGACTTCTTGTTTGAATCTCCATACTGCCCAGAGATCTGCTTTTCTCTGATCTTTGTTTCCCCCCATAGCTCAGGGTATCACACCAATATGCATCTAGTTATACAGAGGTTTCTAATTTTAAATTACAGACAGAAAACCCATCTCTTCTCCTTTACTAAGGATCCCTGCATCAAGGCTCAGGAACAATCTAATTGGAATGAGTCAAAGGCCTCATTTTCCTCGTGGTGTTTTTGGGGTTTTTTTGTCTTCATAAGAGTAAAGGTATTACATGTTGCAAGGAACAGTTACTGACTAAAGAATTATAAATAACCAAGCATTCCATTTGGATTCCAACAAATGTAAGAAAAAAAATTTTGGTCCCATTTACAGGTGTTACTGAAATAAGTGTTTTCTCACTTCCTTGGGAAAAACTGAAAACCTTGACACAAATATCTAATAATATATGTGAAATAAGGTCTTGTAAGGTCTTGTGCTCTGTTCTCAATTGTTTTGAGGATATCTTGCTGCTGCAAGGCCTAATTTCACTATTCTTGTTTCTCTGACATTGAGTATTCTCTAATATCCAAGACTGCAGTGTGTGTAGTTCTTCCTTTCTTCTCAGTCCTTGTGGAAAAGCTGACTTGTTTCATGACTCAGGGAGAAGATTGAAAGTTTCATGTAATCACTGAAGGAGTTACATTAATGTAATATACTGTTGAAGAACTCTTTGAGATTAATAGTGTGTACTCTTAAGTTTCTGAATGTCTTAGCAAGAGTTTTAAGGCATAAGGATCTTCTCAAGTTTTGTTAGGAAAGGAATTTGTCTTCGTCAAAGCATTACCTTACTTTACCAGTCCATGTATGTTATTCGTTTGCTTTGTGTCAGAGGATGCAATGGTGACTATAGTTTCACAGGCTGTGTTAGCACTAGAAAATAATGGAGTCCTGCCCCTTTTCAGTAGCTCAGTTCTGATAGTATTCAGTGATACAGGCTTGACAAGCCCACCCCAGTGAGCAATGTAGCTTAGACTTAAAGCACCATCCAAACTGTGCGCAAGATGTCCATGTTGCTCCTACCATGCAGGGTAGATTAAGTACTCCTGTTACCACTTGATGTTGCTTTCTGAAGCCTGTTCCTGGAGAAAAGGTGAGATTGCCTTTGACACAGGAACTTTTATTACATGGAGAAATTACTTTGAAATGGAATTCTAATATTATTCCACTTACAAATTTTCATTTTTAGAATTGTTTTTACAACAGGACTGTTAGTTTTCTAATTCTCTGTAGGTGTCACTATTCACAGTTCATTTTTCAAGTGTTTTTGAATGTTAGTGGTTCAACAGTTAGTTGAAAATACCAATTTTCTTTTTATGATGGTAGTGTCATGTCTTTTGATTTCTAATGATTTTGCTTTACTGTTGCTGTTAAAGGAAAGAAATCCCTTATGATTGCCTTTTTTTTCTGCATCCTGTGGTGACGGTTGATGTGTTTGTGTGCATTCTTCTTCTAATACTTGTCCATGATTAATTAGTTCTTCCACTTCACAAAACTGCACCTAAAGTGCTTCTAATAGATCACAAGTGTATAAAAAGCCATTTGTCTTCCATCTTCTGCATCTCTTTATTAATTCCCAGCCTGAATTTCCTAAAATCTCAGGGTTTTTCCATGCTTTTAAATGCTGCTGAAGTCTCCATTTTACTCCCACACCATTGTTCCCCATGGCTTTGCTTAGCTTCTTATAATGGGATCAGCTTGTTCTGTAGCAGAAATATCGCAGCAAAATATGTCTGCATGTAGACCAACATTGAACTGTTTTCTGAAGTCATATTTATCTGGATTTAGATTTAGTTTTTGTTTTCTAAATACTAAAGAAAATGTCTATTCAGAATGTTTCCAGTATTGAGTTCAGTTTGTGAGGGTTCTGTAGTCAGTTCCTAAATTAAGAATTCCAGGATAGGAGCTACACAGTTTTGAGTATCATTTATGAAAAGTTAGTCCAACTGTATCACAGCTGTAGAACATGTTCTGATTCATTATTGGAAATTAGAGCAGTCAGAATGGATTCACTCAAGGTAAATTATGCTTGGCCAACCTGATTGCCTTCTGTGATCATCTACATGCTTTGTTCAGGCAGTTCTCCCATGAGATTGTAAGTCTTCTGGAGGAAATAAATGGAGACAGTATCTGCAGAAGCTCTCCTCTTGATGGAATATGAGCCAGCAGGTAATCATGTATGTGTAGAATTCCATCTAGAACAGAGGGACTTCTGTTTTCTCTTGGAATATATACACAGATGTTCATGTGCTCCTTGTCTATCTTGTTTGCAAACTTTATTCCTGAACTGGACAATAAAATAAGTTCCCTTATTTATAATTTTCACATTTTTCTTTTGTACAGAAAGTTTTCCAATTTGATCTCGGTGGAAAGTTTTTAGAAGTTTAAAACAAAGTCAGTGTTACCAGATGATGAAAAAGCACTTCTCTGAGGGCACATGAATAATAATCCTCAGGTTCTCTAATTTGTACTGTGAAATTACGTGTTCATAAGCTTGGGAAAGGGGCTGGACAAGATGACTTTCAGAGGTCCCTTCCAACTTCAGACATTCTGTGTAGATTGCATCTCAGTTTTTTACCTACCAGATCATCCTGCATGGCTGAGCATTCTGGTGGTCAGAAGACATCAGTTCTTGTATCTTGCTAAGTAGTTGTTGAGCATCTTTGCATTGTATTATCATACTGGTTTCAGTTCTCTTCTGATAATATTAAAGTTTTCTATCTTAGGGTTGCTGCAGATTTTTCTTGTAATCATAAAAATTGTAGAGTAACTCAAGGATTATGCTTGGTATATGCTCCTGATAGTAATATATATGGCAACCATCTTCCAGAAAAAATACCAGATTTCTTAATCTCGCTCTCATGGGTTTCAAGTATGCAAAAATGCTATATTTTAATACTTCAGTAACATTTATGCCGCTTGCTTTTATAAGTATGGGTTTGGGAGGTGGGCTTTCTTTCTGTATTGTATGAAAATACTGCATTTATATTATTTTTGAAGTATTGATTTATTAGAAGTATTATGGCTATTCATCTATATTGGCATTTAGTTGGCAGTGTCTTCTTTTAAGAGAAAATAGCCAGTTCGCTAGTTAATATCTCAAGGTTTTGTGGATCTGCCTTCTATGTTACAGCAGCAATTTTTGTGTTCCTTCATTTACCACTTCATTCAGTGCCTTACAAAGACTCGTGATTAAGCCTCAGCTTTACTTGTAGGTGTCTGTATGTTTACTTACCAGTCTCCTTGAGTCATACTGGGATGCTTGATCAGCAAAGTCAGTCAGTGCAGACCTCATTCTTTTAGGTCCATGAAGAGACCATGGAATGAAACATTTTAGTGGCCTGTCCCATCAGGGGCCAGTTTTGTATCCAGAAATTCTGAGGAGAGCAGTCATATGCAGAATCTGCTCCACTTCCATTGATTCTACAGATGTGAAGAAAGTGATGAATAGATACAAAAATGACATCATCTGGTCACTGTAAGTGGGCTGCTGTAGCAGTCAGTGCTGTTCTAGTGGTACAAATTCATTTCTCTGTACCTCCAAAAAGAAACAGGAACATGAGATTAGCATATATAAACCATAAAACTCATTAACCTTTTCCCAAGCCAAGTTTTTAATTTATGTAAATTGGCAGGTCTGTGTAGCCTGAAATCCTCAGTGGGTAGATCTTTTTTCTCCTTGTGGCTCCATTGGAAAGAACCCACTAGAATTTGTAATGGCATAGGGCAAACCATGGTTGCTATTACTGGAGTCTGGGCTTCAAACTCAATACTGTGATATTTGGTGCACTTTGATGATTTTAACTAAATGATGGAAATAAATGACTGTTCTTAACAGTAGCAGGGTCAGACTTGTAATAATGTCGATTTTAAGTACAAATAGCAGTATAACCAAATATCATGATAAATAAATCAATACCATCAAGGATCAAAGTAAGTAGCTGTGTAAACCCATGTAACTTGACAGCTGCTAGCCTAATAGGAGTCTTAGATCAGCAGTAACTTGTTTGCTTTTTTGGCAGAATCAAAAATGAAAAGCAGCTCAGGGTATGAGTTCTGTAAGATTTCCCTGGAATTAAGTAAGTTGAGTAATTTGACTCTGCTCAGTTGAAAGCCATAGTGTTTTTCATGGGTTTTTTTGCAGATAAAGGGGAGTACAGGGGAAGGGAACAGAAGGAAATAGAAGGAAACTTCCTTTGTATGTGTTCTCTTTTTTATTCAACAATAAAATTACATTTTCAGTTCAGCAAGAACAGTTAAATAGCTGTTGAACTTGAAAGGAACATGAATTTAAGTACAGTAAGTTTAGACTGTGCAACTGTTCTGTTTATTCTGGTGCTCTGCAATTTTGCATTCTAAGGGGACATAAATTAACTCAGATTACTTGGACAACTATTAAAGCAAAAGTATTTTTTAAAACGTGAAAAAATTCACACTTTTGAAAGGAGTTCATAGCTAGTAGTGCAAATAAAAAGTGTATGTGCAGAACTGATTCTGACTGACAAGCTGTAGGAAGCAAACACCTGAATTTATAAAATTCACGAGGGATAGACATGTATATTTGTATGTACAGAAATTCCGTCTGTATTCCAATATCAAATTTAGCTTGCGGTGAGTTGGTTTATTCACTTGTTTCTTTAAGCTGCAGTGGGCATTCAGACAAATTATTTTATGAACTAGTTTGAATTTCCCCCTCAACATGATTCTGGGATACATTTAAAAAAAAACCAACAACAACAACCCACCCTTTCCAACTTAGCAACAAAAAAAGTAAAAAACCTCAAACTCAAACCCTTCCCAAAACCAACCAACAAAATTTGAATAGAGAACCTGTAAAACTTTAAACAACTATTAATTAGTTGTTAGTTATATTTGGATGGGGGACTCCTTTATTTCAAAATCAGTTTTAAGTACAGCCATCAGTATACACTCAGATTTGTTGGTGACTTGGTACAGAAAATAAATGGTTTGCTACCGCTGCACAAATCAATCCTCTCTCAGTTCACATGCTACTAATATATGACTTTTTCCACCTTAGGAGTGAAGTAGTTTCCTGCCGTATAAAGCTGTTACTGTCCTTTATTGTGCCATTAAAAAAAAAAACCCCAAACAAACCTGTAGTTGTTATTTTCTTTAGTTTCCCCTTTCTCTTAGTGTGTTGTTATTTGAAAAACTTGATACATAAATAAAACTTTTGTTCTCCTGAAATATTTTAAAGACATGGGCAGAATTCATAGATGATGACTTCACCATTATGAATGCATATATAGATTGTATTTCACCATTGAGGAGACTTGACAGAGTTGACTTGCAAGAAGAATAAAATTCACCTTGTAAAATGGACTTGTAGCACCATGTTTTTTAGCAATTATTTTACTTCTAAACATAATTTGAAGAACAGTACATCTGACCCCAGTTTTAAAAAAGAGACGAAAAAAGCTCTGCTGCTGCTGGGATTTTTGGGGGTGCTTTTCACAGGTGTAAAAGATTTGCAGGCAGTCCTCAGCCTGAAGGTCTTGTTATTGCTGCACTTTAATGGACTTAAACTGTCTTCACTGGGTGGCCACTGGTATATGATTGAGTGTAAATACTTCAGGCAAGCTCCACCAACTGAGAAATAACCTCAGTTTGAAAGAGCGGACTTTTGGAAGTCTTTTCATTGGTCTTGTGAACCAGTGAAGTTCCCTCTTTGTAACATTCATCTCCTGGGTGATGAAAGCACAGCCAGTTTTGGTGTCCTCATGCAGGGAGTTCATCCAAACAAAATGCAAAGGGATATGTGCTGCCTGTCATTGTGGTGGTGGTTGTTAATCAGCAACACATGCTTACAATATTTTTCTGTGAAAACTTTTCAGTGGCAGTGAGTAGTCATGAATGATTTTGGGGACTCAAAAGGTGGCAAATGAATGCCAGTGAATGCATGCTTTGTTGTATTGTGGTGAGAAAAGAACAGATAACATGCATTGTAGTTGAGACTAGCCCCCCCAAAATTATGGTGGGTTTGGGAGGTCCCAGTCCATATCCCTGTACTGCCTTGTCTGAATGAGAAGCTCAGACTGTGGTCTAGCACAAAGGTTTTCATGGTGTGTCCTTTCACTCTGCTCTTACTGCAGACTCACGGAAGCTGAGAAATAAGAGTGTTGTTAGAAGTCTAGAGATTTGCATATACAGTAGAAATCTCTCAGGGATCCACAGATTTTAAAAGTTGAAAATCACCTGGGTTTTTTTCCACATCCCAACTTATGCCTTAATAACTAGAATATTGAATGGCCTCATAGGTGCTCTGAATGTTCTTTTTAATTTCTGAGAGGTTGTGTGATTGATACTTAAAAATTTTCACAAAGGCTGAGAAACTGTTAAGCATCCAACACTTACTCAGTATGCAAAGTTATTCTTAGAGAGATGCTGTGTTATTACTATAAAGAACATAATTAGTAGTGAATTCTGTTGTTGCACAGCTATAATCGTGTGCGTGTCGCATAACCACATCTGTTCTGTATTGGTTTTGTCAATTAATCAAGTGTGAGAACTGCTCTACATTAGTACCGTTTGTTTGAAACACACCTGCACTTGTGTCATAAATTTATCCTGTCTGCAGAAACTGAAAATAATACGAAAAAATTCAGATGTAGCAACTACTTAGAAGAAGAAAAAGTAGTCATTAGGAAATAAATGTTTACCTTTTTTTTTAGGTCAGAAGACTTGTCTCCACTTACATGGTATCTTTCCTTACCTCTATGTACCATATGATGGTTTTGGACAGCATCCAGAATGCTACCTTCGTCAAGTGGCATTCAGCATTGACAGAGCACTCAATGTGGCTTTAGGCAATCCATCTTCTACTGTTCAACATGTTTTCAAAGTATCATTAGTATCTGGAATGTAAGTATGACCTGTCAGGAGTTTTGGTTGTCTGTTTTGAAATGTTTTTTGCAGTTGTACTACATCGAAGCACTTTGGACTTGGGTGATTGCAGTGCTAATCCTTTTTTGTTCCCCACCCATGTATGTCTTCATACAGGGCTGTACAACTTCTAAGTAACTCTTCTCACTTGCTTTGACTTAAACATAGTTAACAGGTTTTCCCAAGAAACTTTCTTGACACAACGATTTTTTCCTAAATTGTATCCTAGTGTGTGTAATTTTGCAAAATCTGTTCTTACTAGCTTTTTCTGTCTCTGCTGTTAGAGCAGTACTTTCCATGCAGCATTTTCTACCACTCTGGATTATTCTAGGTTCCCTGAGACCAGACATGTCTTGCAGGAGCCTGATTCTAGGTGGTCTTTATTTTTTTGTTCATCTAAAATGGCCCCCACAGAGACTGTCAGGTCATTTTTATCTGTCTGATTCTTCCAGCAGCACAGGCCAGGAAGTGGAGGCTTTTAAACATACATTTACTAATCTATCAAGATGACCATTGTGTTTTATTTGGTGTAGCTTTCTGTTGCTGCTGAACTATATGTTATTATTGAATGTTAACATGAATGAATGAACATTCTAAGGATTCTATTACTTAATTTTTATTTAACTTGCATATCCAAGGTCTGAAAAACAAGTCAAATCATAATGAATAATAGGAAAATACCCTGGAGGAACACAGGTAGTCTAGATGCGTGTATTCAATTTTTCATCTTCAAAACAATGTAAATGCTAATTTTCAGTGTTGTGCAGTGCTATGTTTTATTTGCTTTTTTCGTGCAATTTGCTTTTTTCGTGCATTTCTGGAATATATTCTTTCTTAATTGTTAAGTGTAGGAAGATATTTCTGTTCCCAGCCAGTTTTGGTGGCTTCTAGATATTGTGAGTAAAGTGGCTGCAATAATTGGTTTTTATTTTCAATCAGAACTTTCTGATGTTTTTGCAGTAACAAAGAAGGTCACCTACCAAATTTCTTGATGTTGTTCTTTTTGTGAGAACTTTGTGAATTGTTGTAGCTGTTCCTCTCATCTTGAAAACTGGGCAAACTGTTGCTAACAATCTTTACTTGAATCAGTGAGAAAAGAACAGGTAGAAATTAAGAGAACCTGCCTCTTTTTCACCTGTCTTGCCTTAGAACTTCAGAATAGTCATTACTGAAAGTCAGCTGCTCGTTGCCTCAAAGCAGCATAAGGGAGTGTTTCAGGTATTTTGTTTGTTTGCGTAAGAGGCTAATGGGGAAGACCTAAATGAAATGCATCTTCATCTTTACCTGGGTAGATAGACATGCTTATTTCATGCTCCTTATAATAAAATGTCATTGAATAAATGCCACAGCATAACTGGCTAGCTCTTCTTGCTTTTATTTCTTTCTCGCCAGGCCTTTTTATGGTTACCATGAAAAGGAGAGACAGTTTATGAAGATTTATCTTTACAATCCTGCAATGGTAAAAAGGTAAGGATGTGGAAATACAAAATTCTGTCTGATTTCCTTATGTCTTGAATTAAAAAGTCATGTTTGAAACAAGATTCACCAATAACTTAGCAAAATAAAAGCTCCAAAATTATTGTCCCACAGTTTCCAAAACACTTTAAAAATTGCTAATTTTAAACACACCAATAATCTTTTAAAGCAGTAGCATGTTAGGAAAACAATACCAAAAAACACTTGCCTTTAGTTGTTTTGTGTTTACTGTAATTCTTGAACACTTAAACAAATTTGCATCAGGTTACTTTTCCTGTAACTCTTAAGTAAAAAAATGTAGATGTCTTTCATATGGCTTCATTTCATCTATTATGAAGTAAATTTTGGTAGGTTTTAATTCCAGCAACAATTACTAAATTAAAGATTTACTTGGAAAACTCAATAGCTTTTGTTATTAGACAGGTTTTCTATTTCTCAATAGGGTAATGTTCTGTTATATGAAAGTGGTGTTGATTTCGATCTTACTGTCAAAGTAGTTGCAGTAAATTCAGGAATAAATAAGGAAGAATTATTTCCCAAGCTTAAACTGAAATCCCTTGAGTGTGTGCTATTACATACTGTAACCTTTTTTAAAAGGTCTGATACATGATCATAAGACAGGATTGTCTTGATTTTTCTTCTAGGTAAGTGAAATTTTGCGCAATTTAACCTTCTGTCAATGTATGACATGGCGGTTGTTTCAAAATCTGGAGCTTCTCATGTTTGAATTGCTCCTATCCAAATAAAGACTGACACTTCACTTAAATTATTCCTTTCTTTTTTCTGTATATAACTTTATTTTTAGTCCCATTTTGTTGCGTTTACAAATGCTTTGTGCTTTTTTTTGTTGTATAAATATATGTTAATTTGAGATAATCATATTGTACCAATTTATAATTAATCAGATACTTGCAGTTATTTTTTAATGTGTATCTGTTTAAAAGAGAGGATTTGTCCTTCTACAGAGTTTTAAAATACTGCTTCTGAGTACGCATTATGTAGCTTTAAAGCCATGAAGGACGTATATATGTCAAGGAGAACTAGAGAGACTTTCAGACTTTTTACTGGTGTGTAGGCATACAGCTGCCACAGTTGTTCTGTTGAAAGATTTCCATGGCCTATAGTGGCTTTTGGATCACTTGCAGGAATAGAATATTGTAGGATTTTTTTTTCA
Source organism: Corvus kubaryi (assembly GCF_017639235.1). Lineage (NCBI taxonomy): Eukaryota > Metazoa > Chordata > Aves > Passeriformes > Corvidae > Corvus > Corvus kubaryi. Next base: position 26,478,401 of record NW_024582091.1, on the reverse strand, counting down.
GAGAGTTTCATGTTTTTTAAGCTGAAGGATTCAAGGCTCCTTTATAACTAACACCCAAATATTGTATAATTATTAGCAGAGATCATTTTTGTTCGTGTGTTATTGTGAAAACACAGTTCTTAAGTTAAAAATACAACTAAGGCAAAAATTAAAGTGTCTAAGTATTTAATATTTTGATAAAGTCAAATATCAATATTGTTGTACTGAAATAATTTTTTATTTATGTCCTAATTTGTCTTTTAGAGTTTGTGAGCTTCTGCAAGGTGGAGCCATAATGAACAAATCTTACCAGCCTCATGAAGCCCATATTCCCTACCTCCTCCAACTCTTTATAGACTACAATTTATATGGAATGAATTTAATAAACCTGGCTGCTGTCAAATTCAGAAAGGCAAGGAGAAAAAGTAAGGTGTTTATTTCTTAAGACCAAATAATTGCTTTGAAGGCTAAAAAACTACCATTTTGAACAAGATGTCACTAGCTGTCAGGCGTTTGCTGTAGTTTGCCTGAATGGGTATTGTGTTGTTTCCATGAAGTTTGCTTTCTGTGTCAAAACAAAGTCCATATGTAGCTTTTTTCCTTTTTATACCTCTGTATGAGGATTGAGGAAGAGCCTGCTTCCTGAAATGAGATGCTGTATATCAAGAAACAAGTGTTCTTTCAGCAGCGCAGCTGTGACCATTTCACAAGATGACCACACCTCTTTTCTAGATGAAAAATTGTTGATACTCAGTTGAAGAATTGACATGAAAGATACCATAATAATACTGTCGCTTTCTTTTTTAATGGTTTTGATTCTTATATCAATTCAAATTCTTTTTTTGTTGTTGTTGCAGTAGTGTCTTTACAAAATTATGGCTAATGATTTTGCTCCGATGACAATCAGTGTTCTTAATTAAAATGCTTGTGTTTGTGCTAAAGTCATTTGCTTTAAGGTAAAGTTTGAATTCTTAGTGTGTGAGTAAAGGAGGTATTTTAAAAAATTAGTTTGTCCTTTTGGATGTACACACTGACATAAAAATTAAGTTTGGTGAGAACATCCCTAATTCTTCTAAATTCTTCGTTATAAAGGAGAGATAACAGTAGGAAAAGCATAATGCCATTGGTACTTAATGTTTAATGAAATAAGTATTGATTACTTAAAACATAATTGTTCCTACAGCTAAAACAAAGTTGAAAGGAATGGTGAAGTATTTTTCTGTAAAAATGACAAGCAAGAATCATGCTTCATTTCCTCCTTATTTTTATTGCCTGTATATTCAGACAGCAATAGAGTAGCCCCTGGAGTTTTATAACCAATTATTGTTTAAAGGAAGATACTCTTTTCGTGCTCAACAATAGGCCACACTTTTTGCTGGTGTCAAAGTGTAGGAAGGCAGAAGCTCAGCCATGGACAGAGCATCTTGAGGAGGTATAGTCAGGTACCTTTAGTCTTCCAAATATTCAAATCAGCCTCCTGGAAACATGCAATGTGATTGTATCAAATAGTTGCTTCCATTCTTTTTCCATAGCTCTTTTTTTTCCTCTCTTTCAGATGATAGATGAAAAACATATGCTGTTTATATTCTCCTTCATCATTTATTTAAGGATGAGAGACCTAAGTCTTGAATGGAAACAAGGGGGTGAAAGAGGAGCATGGGCTGAGACCAGTGGATTTTAACTGTTCTTATAGGGAAGAATCCAATAAAATAAAAGGAAAAAAAGGACACTGCCTTGTCTGGCTTGTTCAGATACTGGTTGCAGTGCTCCTAGGAAGATTTATTCTGTTTTGCATGGCTCCATATCACACATGCATCAGTAGCTTGCCTCACTCTGTTGTTGATCCCCAGGCACAGGATCGCTGTCTCTTGCTCCTGGCACAGCAGCTGAATCCCTGGTGCAGCCTTACAGAGGCACTGATGTCAAGAGGCCTGTCCTTGTACAGCAGCTCTCTCTGAGCTCAGGCTGTTGGAGTGGTGTAGAAGGCACAGCCTCTGCTTGCAGCTGACACCCTGCCTGTTCCTTAGCATCTGTGTTGTTGTGCATTCCTTTCAGTCAAGTATAGCTGTGTCACACAGGCCGGGTCAAACATTGTTTCTTAGACAGCAGTAAAAGCCTTTGTCAAAAGATGTGCAGCAAACACTTACCTTACTTGCCTTGCAGATGATGATACAAAGATGAGTCTGGCAATTAATATGTTCGTTTGTCAATGTAAGCAAGCGACCTCAGGAGTCTGTTCATAGTGGTATTTTTCTCACTGAGATAAGTAGACCTTTTTAAAGGCTGAGAGAGGTCAGCATGCAAATTTGTATTAGCAGGAACGTTCTGCCTTCATCAGCCTGTATCCAGAAGGTGCAGCCGTTCATTTTCTCAAGTCCTTGTCTTTATGGGCTGTGAAGAAGGCTGCCTATTCATTTATGCACCACGTACCACTGTAACTGTTGCAAAACTTCTATTTTCAGTAGCTGAGTCTCCTTCTGTAGTATGATTCTGAAAGACCTTGATGTGTCATTGTCTTTAAAGATCTTTATATCAAGAAAAGGGGAATATTAGGTGTCCTTAAATCCCTATCCCTATGATTAACTTTACTGAAGAAACAAACTGATACAGGAATTTGAGCCTCAATATTTAGAAGTATATGAAAACAGGGCTCATAGGGAATAAGAAAGGGAATAATGCACTGAAACTGCTGTGGTGTGGTATTTGAAATGCATATAAATTTAAAAAATAATAGTATCTATTTTTCCAGTTGGCCTATAATCTTGCATAGCTGCTGTGAGATGTATTTTCCTTTAAAATATACAACTATTCAGTCCCATTTCATCAACTTAAAATAATCAAGTTGCAGATGAAAAATAACAAGAGATATTTCCATGCATAGTCAGCTTACATTTTAATGTGGAGAATTAGCTGATGTGCCACGCAGTAAAAACATGGCTGTGTTTCTTCCTGGACTAGCTGCCCAATGCACAGACAGTAAGGTGTGCTAGATTTGAGCTGGATCTGTGGAAATGGGATCAGATATTTTGTGTTGTCTTTCTGGAAACGTCTGCTTGGGCATCGAAGTGTATAGACTGTGACAGCACTGGTGTGACTGAAATATGAGCTGGCTCTGCATAAGCAAAAGAGTGTCTTTTCACCCCGCTTGAATGCCGCATCTTTGTGCCATGTCAGTACACTTAAGAGTCTGATGTAAGGGCAGGGTTTGCAGGAACTAGTCTGGGTGCAGAAAGTTTGGTCTGGAACATAGGGAATTAAGCCTGCTTGCTTCTGTTTGTAGCTTCTGAGGTTCTTTGTCATGGTGTCTGGCAGTTGCTTCTGTAGTAACTTAGGGCTTTTTCTACATGACATATCCCTAAACCAAATATTCCAAGTAGTGGAATTCACATTGGCAAAATTATTACAAAATTTATAGGATAAAAAATACATGTTCTAATAAATATTTAATTACTGAAGACCTCTGACAATTGAGTTGTTTAATTGGTGTATTTTTAACAATTGCGGAAGTGTTTGCTATGGCTGAAATACCAGAAAACTGCTAGTGCATGACACCAACATAGCTGAGAAAATTCAAGGTTCAAGCTGGTCTTTCAGGTAGAAGTGGGAGACTGAGTAATTTTCAAAGTCTTCTCCCATTCTACCTCCCTACAACTCTATTCCTGGGCCTTTTTCTTTCTTGGGCCATATCCTGTGTATATTGTCTTTCCTTTCTCTGAAGACTGAGGGTTCAGGTGGAGACATCAAGGGAGGTAGGAATTCTTCAGAGAGGACTTCACCAGCATGACTTTGGAGCACACTTCCTTACATGGAGACCTCTGAGCAAACTTAGAATGTTTTCTTTATTTGTAGGTCAGACAGCATCTGCCTTCATTGCAGGTTTCCACTTACTGCTACTACCATTGTATCTGGAATGTATTGTATATTCCCTTTCAGCTCACAAATAAGAAAAGTAGAAGTAGAATTTCATGTTTTCTTTGGTTTCTAATTTTCATTGGAATTTGAACTGTAGACCCAGGAAATTCTGAAGTTTACATCAGACTCTGTATGATTTATTTTGAAATTTTCACAAATAGGAGAAGATTGAGTTTAGGTTAAGATATAAATAGAATGCAACAAATGTAATTCTAATAATGTCAGTGTGTTGGCAATACATTTTTCTTTTTGTATGTGTCTACGTGTTAGAAAACCAGGTCATTTATACAATAGCATAGTTAATGGATGAAGATGATATGCAATGCTATTTATTCTTTAGGAGCAGGTGGACTGGTAATACTAAATAATAAGTGCAGTATATAATGATATTTGTAAAAAATACTGCCACATAAATGAATTAATTTCTCATTCTATTTTTTTCCCTAGGTGATACATCAGGTGTAAGTAAACATCATAGAACTCATTTACCAGAAAATTCAAGCAACGTATCTTTCATTGAATGGGAAGAGGATGAAATACCAAGGTCAGCATCCCAGGTTTTTCTGTTGTATGCCTTATTTTCTTATATACATCATCTTGCATGTAAAACAGAGTTACAGTCTCTTATTTAAAAGACCTTTACATGTTTTACGTGTTAAAAAAAAAAAACAAAACAAAGGTGATAAGGTAACACAAATCATCATTATTTAGTTTCTTTGTATAGGTTTGGTCACCCGATGCTTTCTGGTATATGGTTATAAAAATCCAACTAGGAGATAATGGGCAAAATTTGACTTTCTAGGGTTTGGAATTATGACTTTGATGAAGAACTAAGCAAGCTTAATAGTTACAGAGAATATTTCCACATCAGTTCACAGATTGTGTTTTTGTAATCATCCTTAACTAACATGACCTCACTGGTGAGGCCACATCTCAAGCCCTCTGTTTGGTTTTGGGCCCCTCAAGTACAAGAAGGACATTGAGGGGCTGGAGCGAGTCCAGAGAAGAGCAATGAAGCTGGTGAAGGGTCTGGAGCACAAGTCCTGTGAGCCACAGCTGAGGGAGCTGGGGGTGTTTAGCCTGGAGAAAAGGAGGCTCAGGGGTCCTTACTGCTTTCTACAACCACCTGAAAGGAGGACGTAGCCAGGTGAGGGTTAGTCTTTTCTCTCAGGTAGCAAGTGGGAGTGGGAGGACAAAATGAAATGGCCTGAAGTTGTGCCAGGGGAGGCTGAATATTAGTTTCTTCACCGAAAGGATGGTCAGGCATTGGAATAGGCTACCCAGAAAGTGGTGGAATCTCCTGGAGTGTTCAAAAAATACATGAATGTGGTGCTTGGGGGACATGGTTTAGCGCTGCTAGATTAACAGTTGGACTTGATGATCTTAGAGGACTTCTCCAACCTTAATGACTCTATGATCCTATGAATAGTGTGTTATCAGAGAATTTCAGTTTGTCCATTTCAAATGGTAGCTACATAAGAACCTCAGCTTAGAATTTTCATGTCTGTCTCCCATGCTTTTCCATTTTCTTAAGCATTTCCTACTTTACAGTTTGTAATTGTTTCACTTCTATAAGAAAATTGAATGTTTCTGCAATTTTGGGGGTTTTGTGGCCAGAGTTGGGGAGGGGAGAGAAAGTTACAGTATCTGAAGCTACTTTGATTTGTATAGTTTATCTACAGCAAGTTCCTTCTTTAAGCTATTTGCTAATGTTTGGCAGGTCCTTTTGTCATCTAGTAGTCTTCTCATTCTTTGGGTGGTTCCTGTCATTCTTCTCTGAAGAGCTTATTGGGCTCAGTAAGCCACGCTTCCTGCTAATATTATGTACTGGGAGAATGTGCTTCCCCAGTAGAAAGTGTGTGCCTTAAACCATACTTCAGGTTTTTCTAGTGTGCAAAAACATGAGCTTGTGTTGGTTACGTCTGGTTTTCTGATTCTATTGCTACTTTAGGGGATTTTGCAACAACATTCGTGATCATCTTACTTCTGGTCCCTTTATGTGCAGTTGTTCTTGGGCTGTTTCTTCTCCTTTTTGGCTGCATATTTCATTCACAGTCCATTTCAACTTTTATTTGGCTTGGTTCTGCAAGCCAGCTTACTTAAACATTAAAGGTGTGATCATAAGTTAGCCCAGGATTATCTGATGTTACTTTACACAGATCTGGGATCGGCAAGTAAAAAGAAAGCAAAGTAGTACTTCTTGGCTGTCAAAACCAGAGAGGGATGAGCTCAGCAGAGCAGGAGCCAAGGATGCAGCCTCATGGCTGTAACTACAGGTCTTCTTTCCTCCTCCTTCCACGCTTCCATGTATACAGCCAGGGGTGCAACACCTCACTCGTGCCAGTCCTTCTCCAGCGCTCACAGATGTTCCAGAAGTGGGATGTTAACAGTAATGGGGAAAATACCAAGACTGTCCATTTCCCTGGCATTTGTTTGCTGAAGTTCTGGCAGCAGGAATTTATTTCTTGAACGTAAAGCCTGAATACTGCATAATATACTACACAAATTTCTCTCTATACCATATGCAATGATAATGGTAGTTCCTGATACATTTTACAGTTTCATTTATCATGCCAATTTGTCTTGTGAGCATTTTAGGATTTATTAGTACAAGATGTTTCTCTTCTTAATTTTTTCCAATTGAGAATCTTCTGTTTGGAAGCCATTGTAAGTTCCTATAGAATCTTTCATCCCATTTTTAAATTTCATTCTGTTTCTATTATTCTACTTCTGAGTTATCCTGCTTTTGTTTTCTGTTAGTATGATCTGGTTATGTATCCAGCATGTCTACTGGCTTGCCTTATCAGCATATTTCATTACTACACTGCTGCATTTTCTGCCAAAAGTATTAATGAGATGTGAAGTAAACTCAGTCACAGAAACTGGTCTGTATTCAGTTCTACACATTTTGTGTTGATGCTCTGTCCTTTTTGTATAACCAAGAGGAATTTCACATTTAATTAGCTCTTAAAATGCTTTAATAAATTAAGAACTCATTTATGGTTTCTTCAGCTGAAATTGTTTCCTATTTGATACTGTGTTAAACATTCTTTTGTCTAGAAAATCAATTTTTTTATTTAGGGTGTTCTAGCATAACTGTTCCCCATGCTGTAGGACATGAATGCCACAGCAAAGCAACAAACCTAAACTTTTCCATCCTAATTTTACTCTGTTCTGTATCTACACAAAATTATTTGCCTGTTAAAATTTCTCCTGGATTATTTATGGGAGTCATCAACTTAAAACAGTGCTCTTGTAACCAGACATGCTGCAGTGCCAATTCCAGATTGCCTTCCTACTTAATTTCCTTTCAAATTCTGAAAATTTGCTTCTAGTTTGGTTTAATGGATTTATAATTTTCATGATCAACCTTACTGCGGGTAAATCTGACTGAGATAGTATGAGATATCTATCCAAGGAAACCCTTGTAATTGTGTCCTAAAATGATTGTGACTCAACTGTTTCTATTTTTGCAGTCTACAGCATTACTCAGTAGTTGGAAAGCTGCCTTTCTTCCTTGATTTCTGTTTCTTTAACAAAGTATGTTCTGTATTCCCAACATACTTCCATATCAACAGCTGTATTCATTTCTGGTTTCATGTGCAATACCAGCACAGTCCCCTCACTTTATTGTCCAGTCCTCTTCAAGTTCTATCCAGTTCAAATTGAGATATTTAACTGTTTTGTGAATTGTTTAGCAAAGTTTTTTTACTTACTGTATTTCACCACTTGGCTGCTGTTTTCAGTAGCATTTGGAGTTTCTTCTAAATACCACTGAACTCATAAGTTCTTTGCTTGTCCTTTATATCAAAGATCGCATAAATCTTTCCCTACCTTTCAGCTATATGCTTAAGTTATTGGTTGTTCTGTCAAGAAAAAGCAAGAAGGGAAAAGACAGTCAAATGTTGTTTGAGACCACAAAATTTCTAGGCCTGTCTTGTATTCACAGTGACTGGGATGTCTGTTCAGACTCATTATCCTTCGTGTACATTAAGAATACATTTTAGAGATAGTTGAACGTGTATCTACCAAGTGCTTGCTGTAAGTGGCAGTTAACAAGTTCTCTTGTTTAAGCAAGCAGTGCCAGCGATTGGGCATCTCTTGACTTTGGAACACAGTATATCACTTGGCTGAAATACAATTCTGGATACCTGGAAGGTAATTGCAAAATTTAAAAGTCACATATATTACATGAGCAGCATGGGTAAATGCTAGTGATGGTTCCTTATTTCAAAAAATGTTTGAGAACTATGTCAAAGTGTCTTGGTGACTGAACTCCCTCTTCTGTGCTAGAGAGCACCGTGCTACTCGGCCACTTACCAAGAACAGCATTTAACCCAGCCATGTCCTGTCCTGCTCCTGGCAAATCTCCAGATTATTTACTTGCTGCTTTGATTAGTGCACTGTATTAAGCCAGAGACACTTCTTTTAATGTAATTCTAGAATGATTCTGTTATCAAATAGATAAATGTCCAAAATCTCTAGTGCCCAGGAATCCCATATGTTGTAAGGCTTTTAGGTATAATACTTGCCAGTGTTGTCGCACTGAAACCTACAAAGCCTGCCCTAAAATGGGTGGCAGTCACCTGAACCTGGTAGTGCTGTCCAACAGTTTTTGACATGAGGAGTTCTGGACACGAGACACATTTTTTATCCCGCTCAGGCAGCTGATAATAAATGATGAAACACTTCCATGAGTTCCATTGAGAAAACTTTCTGGTAAACATCAGACTTAATCTTAACATCAGAGTAATCTGCTAGTCAAGTCTGCCACTTGGACATGATGTGTTAAAAGCAGAATGATTGGTAGAATGCTTTTGAGAAACACTTTCTTTTTTTAAATCCTAGATTTGCTATTAGACTTTAGTTTATATGGAAGTGGAAAGATCTGACAAGTAACACTTTTGCACAAAAATATCTAGCAGATATGTAATATTGCAGATTTTTGCTAGGTTTGTGGCTGTCATAATTGCTTTTCTCGCTTGTCAGCCTGTGCATGTTTTTATTTAGCTATTTGATTTTTTAATATAATGTGCACATTATTTAAGTCACTTGAACATCCTGAAAACAAGGACACATTTTCTGCCGTGAACAGAGTATCGAAAATTATAATGTCGAATTTTAGAGTCCTTATCAGCACAGTTGAGTAACACCTTTCAGATTCTCCATGGAGTTAGTTTTTGTCTCTTGTGCTCAGTTTAACATTACAAATACCTCAGATGTGGTCATTACAGAGCTTGTTTCCTTAGGCTGTCATTAGTATTGGTGAATTAAGATACTGACCTTGTTCATTATTTATTCTTCAAGGTTTTTCAGGACTTTGATCTACCTAGCTGTATGTAGTGGGCACTTTTTAAAATATGTGTTGACTGTAGGTTTAGTTCATTGCCTCAATGTCTGAGAAACCAGATGGTGGTAGTTTCTTTGGGTACAAGTTTCATCCTAAACTATAGTTTTTGTCTCAGTGGATAGTGTGATCAAACTATTACTTTCTTCAAAAATAAGGACCGTTTTCTCTGTTCTCAAAATAACGTATTTGGAGCTTTTTATACAAAAGTAAAATGGATTTGTATTGCAGTTTTTCACCTGGTATGTAGGTTTAAAAGGCAATTTTAAATTAACTGGTATGAGCATCCCAAGTAGCCTAGCCATGGCAGGTCAGTGTTGTGCAACCCTGATTTATCTTGCTTCTTTGGAGAGTAAATTTCCATTCTCATGCAGTTGGGTTGCTTCTACACCACCTCACTTAACCCTGTCTTTCATATATCTGTATTACAAGTTTTATCTTGTGAACAGTTCTCTCTACATTCCTTCTTAAAAAATGAAACATAGGTGCTGTGAAGAGCTTTGCCTGGGACTTGCTAAGTCACTTTTCTAACCTTGTTCTAATACAGATATTCTCAAATCATGGTTTTGGCATTATCTAAACCACAATTTTTCTTTGCGTGCAGTGTGAGGCAGGTGATTAGTCTGTTGTATAAGGCACTCTGTGTCAAACAGGCCACTTCTGAGTATCTTCCAAGGCATTACAACTGCTTATGACATGAAGTAGTTCATATTTTCAACTAACTACAGCTGGGAGACTAGACATGTTCTGACTTCTTCATGCTGTCTTCTCACCTGCTAAAAACAGCACTGTACCTGCTGAGGAAGTGTGTCTTGATCAGGGAGAATGGGAAATATGGTTACTTTGTGTATATGTTGCACACATTTGTTTTAGGTGAGCAAGAGCACCAAACCTAGCAGCTGACCAAGCTATTGCTGATACTCAGATAAAGCAGTTCCCAAAGCAGCATGTAACCATGTTAAATAACTAGTTCAGGACAGTTTGTACTCCCCCCTCTCCACCTCATGTTTTTGGTTTAGTCAACATAAATTCAAATGTTAGAAGGACCAGTTAAAGCTGCTCTGCTCTCATATGCCCTTCAAGGTGTTTTTCCTGAAGTGGGAACAAATGACTTCTTGGCCTTTGTGGCTTACCTGAATGTTGCAGAAACTTGTAGTGCTACTGCTATGACTTCAGCTAGTGCAAGTGTCTAGCAGCTCGCCTTGACAAGTATGTTAAATGCCAGGCCAATGTACCTGTTGTATTGGGAAGACATTTTTCAAGTGTAATGGAGAACTTATTGTGTGTGTCAGGTGCCTTTATTAGCTTCCATGTAAGTCTTTGGAATGTGTGGTTTTGACTGCCAGCCCTGCCTTCATTATGAAAGTGTTAATGGCAATTATGATGGTAAATCCTAGATTTGTTTCAGAAAAGGTCTGTTATTAGCTCAGTGTTTTTAATTTGAATAATGTGCCATGTAAATTGAAATACTGTAGTTTTTGACAGAAAGATTCCTCATATCTATTTGATTTAGAGCTTGGGCAAAATGAGCTAACTCTTTTCCTTCTAGTTGCTCAAATTGTTTGAATGAATTGCAGACAAAGAGCATGCTTCAAATTGATATTACTATGGAAAAAGACTTAAGTTACATTAATGTCTACCAGTTTGTTTTAAATTCAGCAATGTTGAATTTAGTGTTCTTCTTATATGAGAAATCCGTGTGAGAGTCTCTTGTAAGTAAGAAATCTGATTACTTGGAAAGCTCTTGGCCAGTTTTATCTTTGGTCTTGATCAGTTCTCAAATCACTGGCCATACTCTTGATGGGGATGTTGGAAAACCAAGACATAGGTTTGGTTTTTTTTACAAAACATCCTAGCTAAATGAAGGGAAAACAATAGAAAGCTGTCTTTGTCAGAGGAAAAGCAAATGCTTCAGTTAATGGTTTTAAGTCATCAAACAAACTCCTCAGAAACAGGTCGCTAAAACACATTTTTTCTTAAATTTTTCAAGAACTTTGATTCTTTCTCACTTTCTCCCTAACCCCCACTAGTTTTTGGTTTTTTAATTGATTTTAAAAGAGAAAATTAGTGGAAGTGGGAAGCTCAGGTCTTTGATTTTGTGTCCTCCAGACAAGTCAAAGGCAGGTCTTTACCACATTTCTGGTATCAGTGACCGTTCTGTATTGTGGTCCCTTTTTGCTTGTTCCCAGAAGTGTTTTGATTTTGTAAAGGGAGCTAACAATTCTTGCAGCCTCTTCCCTCAGTCTTGTTTTCCAGTGATCCTGCAGCTGTTTCTTACTGTAGGATCAAAATGCAAGTTTCAGCTTGCCTGCAGTTCCTGTTGCCCACTGTGCAGGCAAAGCTCTGTTTGAATCTTTTGATGAATGTGAGGTGTGTGACATGAAAATTATGCATTTTGAGCATATTATGGACTTGTTTCTCAGCTGATGGTGTGACTGGGAACAGAGGGATGTGATGGCAATGGATTGTCTTTAAAAGTGTGCATAGAATCATAAAATAGTTTGGGTTCGAAGAGCTGTTTAAATGTCATCTAGTCCAGCCCCCCTGCAATGAACAGGACCGCCTTCAACTAGATTATGTTGCTCAGAGCCCTGTAACCTGGCATTGAGTGTTTCCAGACATGGGACTTCTCCCTCTTTTGACAGGCTGTTCCAGCATTTCATCACCCTCATCATAAAAAAAATCTTCCTTATGTCTTGTCTAAATTTACCCTCTTTTAGTTTAAAACCATTACTCCTTGTCCTATTGCTACAGGCCTTACTAGAAAGTTGAAGAGCTTGGAGTGGATTTTCAGTGTTGCCCTAAAAAATTTTAAAGGCTAAACAGACTTTTTCAACAAACCTGGGAGATGATTTCTGTTTGTTAGCTTCCTCCATGGACTCCATAAAATTTGTGCACTGACAGCAGCAGGTGGAAGGTTACTGACATTTGCAGATCTGAAAAGGCACAGCAGGAAGGTGATCAGTCATTGAATCTGTTTCTAGTATTTTAAGTCTTCATCAAGCCAGTTATCCTTAGTTCAGTATGTGTTTGGGTTGTTTATTGTCTCTTTCTTATTCACCAGGCTAAATAAAGAAAAAACCCCAGAAAAAATAGTTGTAAATGTTGAAAGTGTTATGCATTGCTCTGAGCTGTGAATGAGAGAAAAATTCTTGCCTTTCTGGGTGCATGATCCTGCCTACACACTTGGTCCTATTGGCTGAGTTCTACAGAACATTTCATCTTATATTTGAGGAGGAGAACATTCTTGTAATTGCTTTAGTACTTGGAGTTATTTACCAGCTCTTTCTCTTCTCCTCACAAAAGAAAAATCTAAAGCCTTTAAGTTGAAGATACAGATTTCTTATCTAATTAGATTTGAATATGATCATTAGTTTAAGGACTTGGAGGTGAGGATGGGAACTGATAATTCTGCATTCAGTTAGTCACTCCTGCTCCCTCTGAAAAATTTTGGATATTAGTCCAGTTAAAAAACAGTGATGATGCATGTTTCAAACTGAGTGTATTGATGAAATTAACCTGTGGTATTTATGTTGTCACAGCTCTTTAATGTTGAAGGGTGTTGAGCCACAAAGTACCTGTGAATTGGAGGTGGATGCAGTAGCTGCTGACATTTTGAATCAACTGGATATTGAAGGTGAAGTGTTAATAACTTTCCATGTAAAATGGTTTTAGAACAGAAGCTATGATGTCATAGTTCACTCTTCTTTTAAAGCTCAGCTTAGTTAAATCACAGTCCGGATTTCAGTGTTAGTGAATTGTTAATCTCCAGATTTATAAAGTTTAAAAAAAATTAATTAACTCTGAAAGAAAAGAGGTTAGAAAAATAGAGCAATATGAAGAGATTTTTGTTAATGCATAACAGAAGGTTTCAGACTTAAAGAAAGAATAGTAATGGAAATACCAACATGAAATGTGTGCATGTATGCATATGTATGTACTTACACCTGTATATACATATATACACATACTTGGTGGGAAGACCAGAAAAAAGCTGAAGGTCTAGATTACAAATAGGAGATCTAGAAAAGAAATGAAGTTATGCCTTAACTTTTACATAATACCAAATCTTAGAGTAAGGCCAGAATGACACTTAAAAAATAACAGGCTAGAATGACAAAGAGGTGAAGAAGAGTGTCAGAATCCAATTTGGGGAAAGAATGCTTTGTCACTTGGGCAGACTTCCCTTCATGTATGATTGCATATTTCAGCCCAGATTGGCAGGAACCCTGGTTTGCAAGCTATATGGGAGGATGAAAAGCAGCGACGGAGACAGAAATGTGAATCTTCTCAGATTAAGCCACCTGAGTCACAAGGTAAAAAAAACCATAAAAATTTGTGCAGCTGTTAATCCAAAACATTGAATGAGAAGCAAGCAAGAGGACAGAATTTAAATTGGTGTATCAAGTTTGAGGGTTTTTTAGATGTACTGGTTTTTTTTGCTTCCAGGTTTACTGATGGTCCAGTATGTGTTTGCCAATTTTGAAAGCAAGACACTTAACCTTGCCTAACAACATCGTGATTTAGCTATCTGCAGAACATTCTAGACAGAATGAATGATAATGGCAGTTAAGATTGCATGCTTTGTGATGGAAAACATTTAAATACCAACAAAACTAAATCTCTTTTATCTTGAAGCTTTCCATTGTGGTTTATGCACAAGGGCAGTCCCATTTAATTTCTGCGGAATTATCGCTAAGGTGATATTAGATTAGAATTCTAATAGGATAGACAAATCCCTGTATTTTTATGTAAAATTCATTACACAGTGAAGACTGTGCTCTGCAACCTAATTGCATAATGAACAGGCTATTCTCTGCGGAGCCTAGGCCATATTTCTTTTAAAGTATGAATGATATTTGGCAAGTAAGACAGAGGCTTGCAAGAAGGAAAGAGGCAGGTTCCTGGCTAAGACAGACTACTTTCTGATTGACTTTTTTCCTGTGTTTCTGTGTAATGTTAGGCTGCATAAGCCAGACTTCTCAAAATTGTTCACTGATTTTTCTTGGATGCTCACCTTGGTGTAATTGCATCGTGATTTGTAAATGCTGTTGATACTCTTGATACTCACAGTTGCAAATGAGATCAGTGGGAGTATGTGAAGTATTTTAAAGTTTTTTAATGCACTTTGAAAGTCAGCCGTCAGATTTGGCACTAAAAATTAGCAGGCACTTTGACTTCGAGCCTTTTCCTAATAAAATCAGTAATTTTAGCTGCTCTCTGTGTTGAGAGGTCAAAGTAAAACTGAATAACAAATATTTTTCAAATTTTAAAGACCGTGGATTTGTGCCAGCAACAGAGAGTGAAAAATTTTTTCAGAAGAGACTTAAAGAAATTCTCAAGCAAAATGACTTCTCTGTGTAAGTGTTTAGCCATTTGTCATAAAATATAGTATTCTATGCAAACCTTAAATATGCATTTAAAACTTGCTTTTCAATTAACTAGAACGTTGTCAGGATCATTGGACTACAGTAATGGATCAGAGGAGTTCTCTGCTGAGCTAACACTACATTCTGAGGTACTTTCTCCTGAAGCCTTTCCATGTACACCAGCTAATACAGTAGAAGTGCATGACGATAAAAAGATGAGCAAAGGTGAGTTTTTTTAATATCCTAATTGTTTAGGCATAAATCTATGTCATGGTTTGACTGTTTATACTAAAAGCAGAAGTAAGCCAAGGAAGTTGTGATCGTTAGTTATGAAAAACCAAAGAGTAGCTTTGCTTTTATTTTTATTATTGTTAGAGTAAGCCTTTCTAAAATTGCCACAGCAAATAATGGAAATATACTTGGATAGTAAAATCCAATCTAAAGTGGTTTGCTTTCATAATGTATCGGTCTTGACTCTGAATTTTTATGCTTTCTCTTTTTTTCTTTTTTCTTTTAAAGACTCCAATAGGATGCATACTGATAAAGAAGAGGAAGCACTTATTAATGAAGAAGCAATTTTAAACATTGTGGAGAATAGTCAGAGCTTTCAGCCTTTGTCTCAAAGACTGAATCAGACTACAGTTTTTAGTGAGTATGACCAGAATGTGTTTTCCTCCAGACTATTATTGTTCCACAGTCTTTGTGTTCCCTTAGGCTACCTATCATGAAAGAAAGTAGTTGATCTCAAGGAGTTTTTCGAACAGATTAAGACTTCGTGCACACACATACCCTACCACCACCAAAACACACCCTGTGTTTTCTAAGAAATGTCACCAGGACTGTATTTGTAGAGGCTGCCTGTGTTTGACTGGTTCAGTAAGCCCTGTCCTCTTGCCAGGTCAGCTCAATGCAGTCTCTTGTGGGTGTTGCTCTTCCTTATGCTCCTAGGTCTAAAAGGCTAAAACTATCTGAATGAAGATGATTTTGACTGTCTACCCATGATACTCTTGCAGTTACTGACTGCATCTTTCATACAGTTAAGGTAGAAAACATGCATATCATCTGTCTTCAGACGTTCAGCTGTCTGGAGATACTGCGCAATAGTAGGTTGATAATGAGAGGCAAGTTGCAGCAGAGCATTTCCCAAAATTTGTAGATACAAAGAATGGCTGGAGGCAAAGAAGCAGGAAGCAAAATGTTTAAGAGGAGGAGAAAAACCATGGAAGTAAAATTGTGAGTGGCACAAGGGGGAAACAACAATAAAAGAACTTGTATTAAAAGCTACGTGAGGTAGAAATAGTTCAAATACTCTAGAGAAGATGAAAAGCACATAGCTCATGGTATGTCTCTGTCTGTGTTCTTTGGTAAACATAATGTATAATGTTAATATGAACCACGTGGTGTGGGGCAGGGAGAAGTATCTAAAACCCATAGTAGCCTCCATTTCTTTGATACTTATAGGGTGTGGATGTATGCTTGGACAACAGTATATGTCTGCGGGTAGTACAATATCCATCCAAAATGCAATTGAAATCTTTTCTTGCTAAGAAAGCAGGAGTGGATAAAGTTAGATTAAGACTGTAGTGCTGTTTTATTTTGTAGAGAATAGGCAAGATTTTGATTATAGGAGTTTAATAGGCAAGGATTTGGATTTACTGAAAGAACTATAAGAAATTCTGTGGGAGCTGGGAAACATGAGCAAACCTGAGAGGATAAAAAGTGGCTAAAATAATATGTAGGGTATGCCTTATGCCTGTACATTTGAATTGCTCAACCAAATTGAAGTGTTGAAATGGTCTGTTTTTTTCCATTGACTAAAGAATCAAATAGAGATTATATGCTCTTTTTTTTGCCTTTTTTTCCTGTCCTCCCTTCTTGTAATACAGCTACTAATTTCTGGTGTCTTGTGTGACTAT
Organism: Corvus kubaryi; assembly: GCF_017639235.1. Lineage (NCBI taxonomy): Eukaryota > Metazoa > Chordata > Aves > Passeriformes > Corvidae > Corvus > Corvus kubaryi. The sequence goes on along the minus strand of NW_024582091.1, from coordinate 26,461,878 downwards.
GAGTGACATGCTGCATATTTGGGTCTCTTATGCTCCTTCATAGCCTGCACTAGTCTTTATTATTCCTCTGTTGAGTTGTAGTGCCACAGGGACTGTGAACCACATGAATTCTGCTATTCACTGTGAATTATACCCCAAGGTTCATATTAACATGAAGTAGAGGTTGGAGTTTAATGATGGGCCTCACAAAGGGCAAAGGAGCCAAGAACAGAAAGTGTAATTGAAAATGGGTTAATTCAGAACTCTGTAAAAGGGGATGGTTTCTATTGTAAAGGGTTGCATGGGGTCTTGTGAAGCCTTTGCAAAATATAAAAAATGCCTTTCTCACCAATGTTGAGATCTATTTTATATAATTCTCAAGATCATTTTAATTATATCATGCTTTCCGAGGAAAGGAAGTAGAGATTGTAGTTCTTCAGCCAGAGAAGGAGAGAGAAGTAACAAAGATGCCTGGTAGACTGGAGGTCATAAATTGGTTATGAGGTCAGATGATAGGTAAGTAGGAAGAGAGTGAGAAAAATCTGTGACTTGGAAGAATTTTTAAGAAACAAAAGTAAAAAATGAGAAGGGAAGTGCATTAATTACTGTAAGCTTGTAAGCTTGTGTCACATAAAAGAAAATAAAATTAAGGAGAGGACTGAAATCAGGTAAACTTTCAATGTTTAGAGAAACCTTGGAATAGAACAGCTTATAGTGACATGAAAAGGGAACCAAAGTTGAGCATTATAGTAAAGAACAGAAGGAGGAATAGTTGGTCAAAATCAGCATCCCTTTTGACAAGATGCAGTGATTGAAAGTCCTCAGGTGATAGAGAAAGAAGTGCCTAACAAAGCTAATGCAGCTGTTGAGCAAGAGAAGACAGTGATGCTTCAGAAGCTGGCACTCATGCTTAAATTAAAGGGGAGAGTGAAGCTTTACTGAACGTGAGGAGAGGTAATAGGAGAGTGGAGAGAGAATTGCGTCCACTAAATCTGGTACAATCAAAAGAGTAGGGCAGAAATCCAGAAAGTTGTCAAAGTTTTAAATACAGAGCTAGAAAAGATAAATCATAAAATTTGAAAACATAAGATACAAATAGGCTCTGTTTCTGTAGCATGCCTTGCCTTAGACAGTAACAAACTAGTAGATTTTTAAGTGGTATGGGGCTTTTTTTGTTTGGTTTGGTTGGTTTTGTTTTTTACTGGTAGACTGTAACTAGTCATTTACAAGTAGAACAAAATATAGATTCTACTTGTATGGGCTTTTTCTGCAGTGGGCAGTAGTGCTGATGAGGCCATGATTGATCTGTTGGCTGGATTGGAGAATGATGGATATCAGATGGGACATCAAAAAACACTCTCTCACCATCGTTCTCTTGGAAGCTGGCGAAATTCTCAGAACAGTGATGATGAAGAAAATGAGCCACAGTGTGAGAAAGAAGAAATGGAACTTAGCTTGCTAATGTCCCAGAGGTGGGACAGTAGCATGGAAGAGCCTGGGCCAAAAAGAAGGTATATATTTTCTTTTCTTAAGATGGTTTTGGTTTTTTTTTTTTCTGACAGATCTTTCCTTCCTCCCACCTTGTTTTCAAGTATGCTATGAGCCCAATGGGATGTAGAGAGGTCTCTGTTGACAACATGGAAAAATCTGTGCAGATCTTGGAATGCAAGCTGCTTAGATGATGATGTGAATCATGAGTGTTATCTGGAAATAAAGATTGAGTGTTTAGGTTTAGCCAAACACAAGCTTCTAGTTTTCTCTTTGAGGAAAAATTAAGTAGGCTTTTTGTTCAACAAGTCCAAATACAAGAAAACCTTCAGTGGTAGTTTGCTTATAAGGTCACACCTTGGATGTAGTACAAATGTTAAGGTGTATCTTGTACATCTTTTACTAAAGTCAATATTTAAGAAATATTCATATAAAGACTAACCAAGCAACCTGAGGAAAAAACACCCATTTGTTTCCATGCTCAAAGTTAAAATCAAAACATGAATGTTGCTCACTCTGCTCAACTGCTAAAGGTCAGCAACTTCAATATTTTTAAGGCCAAGATTCTTGGAACACCGTCTCAGGTTGTAATGACCTTTTGTACAGTCTGCACTGACAGGCATTGAAAGCAGCTATATCCAGTTTCTCTTGACCCCTGCTTATGGCACACCTTCTGATATTTATAATTCTGTTTGAAATACGAGAAACTTCACAGACATAACATTTTTACATTTGGGGTTTTTTCCTACATCAGAAATTGTCATGATACTGTGTTTCAGAGAACCAGAGAGGTATAGAAATACTTATTTTTTTTTCCCAAAGACACATAAAAGTTGTAACAGAACCAGAAGTTAGTTCATTAGTCTCCTGGTTCTAGAGATAATTGATCTCTAAAGCTAATTTTCCTATCTGACCTTTGATTTTCTATGTTTTTTCCTTCACAGTAGTCTGAAAAGTTGAAATTTCCATCCAAAACACATAACATCAAACTTCAGTTTAGTGGTAGTTTCTGTGAAAACCTGTATCTTGCAGAGTTCATTAGCTCAGGCACAGCTCTGTATGAGCTTGACTGTACAACTTGAGGAGTCAGGTAGGATCCTGAAGCAATTAACTGCTTTCATGCAGTACAGAATCCTATTTAAAAACTCAAGTGACTTGATGAGCTGTCTCACTAATATCTTGCTCACATATGCCTACACCTTAACCCCAGACAGAAAGCACAAGGGAAAATGTGCATACCATGTGCTTCCAGAGGGAGTGAACTTGTGTTCAGAGGGAATTGCAAGTTCTGTTTCACTGAGCTCTCTACAGAATTTGGACTGATTTCAGACACAAGCATGGGTATCTTTGCCCCCTGCATGATTCTGCTCATGCGTAAAGAACCAGTTTGAGTCTGATGATAGATCTCTCATGATTTACTCTGCTCAGGCTCATTCCATCTGTATGGCTTCCTAATGCATCCTACCATATCCATACTATGGTTTTTCTGTTAGTGAGTATTCACCAATCTTCGTTATCTCAGAAAATCTATTGAGCTAATGAGGAGTAACCACACTCTATTGAGTGAATTAAATGGCTTGGGTTAGATTTGTACTGAACTGAAGAAAAAAGCCCATCAGGAATAAAAAAGCCCACCAAGACCTAGACCAGTTCATGTATGGTGGTCTCATGTGTGTTAGACAAATTTTCCTGGAATCCAAACTGATGGGCCTGAATGAGGAGAAATCCAAGCTACCTGCAGAAGTCATCTCCAGTCTGATCTGGTTTACTGAAGTTGACAAAGATTTACCTGGGATTACAGCATAATTCAGGTTGGAAGAAACATCCCCAGTTTGATACTAATTTGCATATAGAGCTGATTGCTTTGTGCTGTACTTTTCCATGTTTTGGAAACATAGAAGAGGGACAACTAAGCTCACTTAGATCATGGAGAGTGTACCTAGTTGTGTTTGTTACTTGATTTTCCAAGTCGTGCTTCCAGACCTGAGTGGAAATTGTGGTTACATTTGAGCCTATTGTTTTTGAACTAACAAATCTGTCCCGATCTAAATTAGCTCAGTGCTGACATTCAGATGTCTGGGCTGGTACCATACATATAATTCATGCTGGTCTAACTCCAGTCATAAAAGAGTTCTGCAAAAGTAAACTGTATTTAGGTTATTTTGGATTTTCCTTGTATTTATGCCTTTTAAGGTATTACACAAACTTAAACAAACAACAGACAAATTAAAAAACCCCAAAGCTCAGTTCCTTAATATGTATCTGGATTTCTTTCTTGTAGCCACAGAACACCTTATTTCTGTTAAAATTTTTGTCCATCTCACACTTTATTTTAAAAAAGAAGAAATCAAATTCCTAAGTGCTTGTACAGTTATAATCTACTGAAGGATTTGGGTTTTTTGTGGTTTTCTATTATATTCTTCCTTCCCCCATGCCCATATAAAGCATGCCACCTTAAAAACATGAAAAAGTCATAGAAGCTTTTCTTTGTAGATCCACTTCTTTTTTTTTCCCAGTGAATTTATGACTGTAAACATGGCAGTGTAGAACAGTTAACTTAGTTAAAGCAGCTTAAGTATTAACAACAGCTGCTTCAGAATATTCAGTGAGAGGTAAAATGAAACATAGTTTGGTCGTGATTTAGTTAAGCCTGCCAAGAGAGATAATTGTTATAATACAATAAAGATTTCTTAACAAAAAAAACCACAAAAACTTCAGTTTAGCTGTTTGCTAACAGCTAAACTGAAGTAATTTTGCACAGTTGGTTTAGTCTTCAAATTTCAAGCACTTTGAAGCAATGAAAAATCTCAGTAAAATTGAACTAAAATTAAGCATCTAAATGCCTTCTCTGTATCTTCTTAAGTTAGTGAATGCTGCTGTTTAAAATGGTTGGCTACAACTGTTGCCTCTTAAAATAGTAACATTGAATAATATTTTGAATTTCTCAGAAATGTGACAAAACTTTTGTTTGTTTCCTTTTGCTCCCCCAGATTATACAACTACATAGCACCATATCCCATTGATTTTCATGTTCCTTGTGGCTCATGGTGTTTTCTAATAGAAGTATTGTGCATCAATTAGTTCCTTCACTTTCCTCCAGGTCAGCTGGCAAAAATATGCATCGAAGTTCAACAGAAGAGGATTCATCTTCAGAGGAAGAAATGGAGTGGAGTGGTAACAATATGCTCCTAACTAATCTTTCAATACCTCAGTTAGATGGAACTGCAGATGAAAATGGTGGTAAGTAAATAGAAAATCAGCTTTAGAAGTTGAGTCATAGTTCATTTTCACATGAAATTGCTAATTCTCAAAAGTGCTGGCCATTTTCAGTCCTTGTTTCAATTGGAAGGAAAAGTTCTCAACAGATTTCAGAAGCAGATCCTTAACATCTTCCTTAAAAAACGACTGTATTTTAATCTCAATGCCCTATGGATGGCCAGAATCTGTTTTTCTTATTGTATCAATGATCCAAAATAGGACATAGTTTAATTAGTTTTATGGAAAAAAACAAATATGGTATTTAAAGTAATGATTCTGTAGGATCATTTATACTCCTAGGATAATTGTAAATAATAAAGGTATTACTGTGTAAATTTAGGTGATTTTTTGCAAGTATTTGCCACGCATGCTAAAATATAGTGAGGCTTTGTTTGGGCCTGTGTTTCATTCTGCAGATTGCACATTCACATTTGGGATTGCAATAGTTAAAACTATGCAGCAGCAAAGCTGATGCAGAGGGAACTGCCTTTCAAAATCTGTAAAAAATAAATTAATCTGTAGAGATCTTTTGCCATCTTTATAATATGCTGTCTTTGGTCAAATAGCATTAGTCAACAGAATGCACACTTTGAGGTTAGGCAAATATATAAATAATATTATTTGTTTCATTAGAAAATTTGCATGTCACATTATAATGTTCAGTTGAGAAAGTGAGCTATATGATCTTATTATATAGACAACCACAGCTATTCTTTTGTATTCAGTGTTTAAAACATAGTTTGCTTTTTCCTTTGCTTTTATAGGTATAATGGTAGGATTAATGCAAGGTTTGATGTACTGCTAATATGATTTGCTTTTGTCAAATATAGGATTGGGATTTCTTTATTTGCCATACTTTCTAATTTGTTGTAATAAGAGATGTTGCTGGATAATGAGACTGTATCTTAAATAATTGTTTAAATTTTAGCATATTTTAAGTATGTGAAATGTCACATGCAGAATGTCAGCTTAGAAAGTTTATTACTGTGAACTTTTACACTGATTTCTTATAATAGAAGATACAGTAAATTCTAAACAGATCTCAGTCCAGGTCCTCTAAATTAGAAAATGCCTATCCACACACGAATCTGTGTTCGTATGATCTGACTGACAAGTATTTTTGCAGTTTTTATATCTGAATAGCCAGGTATTTTCCAGGTGTTTGTTGACACTGCCAAACTTGCATTTTCTGAGTTTTCAGTTAATCATCTTCATTCTTTCTGTGGACTCTACCCTCAAAGAATAATAGGCAGCATCTCCCAGCTGTGTTTCACAGATCAGGGACTCTGTGTATGCATTAGAAAATGTTATTAGAAACAGATTGGGACTTCCTTTATTTTTCTCAATGACCAGCAAATAAATTGCTAAGATGAAGCAGGATGAATATAAGGTAATCCCCAAATTGGTTGAGATTTACAGTAAAGGCCCAAAGGATCTCCAGTCTAGTACATCAGTGTGTAGCACATGCTTCCAGGTCATACAGCATATTTCATAACTCCTATCCCCCTTCAACATTTCAGCTAAAGAGGTAGACACATGAACAAATTCTGTGTGCCAGGTGCTCTGTGGTAGCTGCCTCTTTGCAGTGGTATAACCTCTCTCAAGTTGCTTGTGGTTCAGCGAGGTTATGAGCGAGCACACACTTGTTAATTTGTTACCACTTCCCTGTCCATACTTATCCTGCAACGAATGTGGTGAAAGTATCACTGAGAGAGATGAAAATCATCACATACCATGTGATGAGTCTGCACAGGACAAGTTACCACAGCCCCTGCTGGTCTCAGATTTATGTGGGAACATTAATACATGGATATGAATCCAGGATCTAACTAACTGGTGCAAGCTTCTTGCATGAACACCTGGGTGGGTGCTGTATTGCTCTGCTTTATAAAAGTTCCAGAAACTACCCATGTTTAATGCCCAGCACAGTTCATACAAAGCCCTTGCCATGTTGTAAGATATACTACTTTAGCTTTCTGTGCAATGACTTTTCTGCAGGAGGAAGGTTATTTAGCTAAGTTTTTTGTTTTTCAGAGCCAATGAGTACACATACTTCTCAGGGACAAAGCAGGGTACAACCTTTTCTAGAAATCAATCTGTTTGTATTTAGTCATCTGAAAGTGATTGTGAAGCCTTCTTTCAGAAAGTCAGCATGAAATCTTTGACAATTGTATGCAAGTCTGCCATTGAGGAATTACCAGCAAAATGCCTGAGACAAATGTACTGATGATGTGATTTTGATAAAGCGACTCATGTAGTCAGGGTCTTTAGTTGTCATGATTATAAATGTAATGTGATTTGCAAGAGTTTTGTTTCTTGTTTGGATGGGAAGGCTTTCAGAAAAATACTATTAAAATTTTTAATGGCTTAGGTTATTTTCTTACAGGGAAACTAGAATAAAATTGCTTGTCTTCCATTTCAGACAATCCTTTGAATAATGAAAGTTCTCGAACTCACTCCTCCGTCATTGCAACAAGCAAAATGTCTGTTAAGACCTCAATCTTTCACAAAGATGCTGCTACACTAGAACCCCCATCTTCTGCTAAAATTACTTTTCAGTGTAAACACACAAGTGCCCTTTCTAACCATGTTTTGAATAATGAAGATTTTGTAGAAGACCTCTCACAACCAAACACAGAAACAAGACCTGAACTTTCAGTCCATTCTCTTACAAAAGAAAGCACTTACTCAGCAAAGTACCCAACTCCATTCAGCAATAGTACCCATGCAGAAAACTCTCACAAAGAGAGTAACAAGAAAGATACTCTCCAAGTTCCTTCATGTGGAAATAATATTTTTGACTATGAAGATGATATTTCATCAGTGAACAGACCAATACCTAGTAGGAAGTACATTAGCATTAGAAAGGCTGAAAAGGATGTCTCTTTTATGCATGTGGGCCGCCATATTGGTGACAACATGTTGAATAAAAACTTATATAACTTTTCTGATATGAGCCACTCCAAAGGTAAAATGTCCTCTGAAGTAAATGAAAAATCCAGCAGTGCAAGTATAAATAGTTATTTTCCAGCAACAGCTACAGAAAATGGTGAATTGGTATCTTGTTCAGGAGGCAGTCGAACTGTGGTACATTCACTTGAAAATAACACTGATGAAGGTGGCCTTAATAAGCTTAAAATTAGGTATGAAGAATTTCAGGAGCACAAGGCAGAAAAGCCAAGCCTCAGTCAACAAGCAGCACATTATATGTTCTTTCCTAGTGTTGTTCTTTCTAATTGTCTCAGTCGGTCACAGAAGTTAGCTCCTGTGACATATAAATTACAGCAAGGCAACAAACAGTCCAGGTTGAAACTGAATAAAAAGAAGCATAGTTTTATCAATCGTCAGGAGCCTGCAAGTGTAAATGATGTTGCATCCGTGAAGGAAAGCTGCTATACACAAGGTAATGCTTGTAGTAACATTCCTGATAAGGATAGTGCTTTACCTAGTGACTTAGTTCAAGTTCCTCTTGAGGCTTTTGAAAACAAAATGCCTACAAGTACTGCTAATTACACTGACTGCCAGTTTGCAGATGGATCTCTTGAAACTGAGCAGTCATTTGGACTGTGTGGGAATAAGTACACGCTCCGAACAAAACGGAAGGTAAATTATGAGACTGAAGACAGTGAATCGAGCTTTGTCGCACACAACTCAAAAATTAATCTACCTCAACCGATAGAAAGTGTTGAAAGTTTGGATGGGTCTCAGAAGTCTAGAAAGCGTAGAAAACTTTCTAAAAAATTGCCACCTGTTATTATTAAATATATTATCATCAATAGATTTAGAGGGAGAAAAAATATGCTTGTTAAATTGGGGAAAGTAGATTCTAGTGAGGAAAGAGTAGTACTCACAGAGGAAAAGATGAATTTATATAAAAAGCTTGCACCTTTAAAGGACTTTTGGCCAAAAGTTCCTGACTCTCCTGCAACCAAATATCCTATTTATCCACTAACACCAAAGAAAAGTCACAAAAGGAAAGCAAAACATAAGTCAACCAAGAAAAAAGCTGGAAAACCACAAAAAACAGGTAGTACAAATATTAAAAGAACTTTATCTTTCAGAAAAAGGACTCATACAATTCTTTCTCCTCCTTCGCCCTCATACAGCGCTGAAGCTGAAGACTGTGACTATAACTATAGTGATGTTATGTCTAAGTTAGGTTTTCTTTCTGAGAGAAGCACAAGCCCAGTAAACACATCTCCACCTCGCTGCTGGTCTCCCACTGATCCAAAAGCAGAAGAAATTTTGACCAACCTGGACAGAGAAGCTTTATTTAGTAGGGGGCCCAATATCTACAACAGCAAGACTGTTAATACTAGTGTAGGAAAAACTAGTCGAGCAAAAACTCAGGTTAAGAAATGTAAAAAGAAATTTGCCAGCCCCACTGTATCTACCAAGAAAAAGAAAAAAATTAATCAGGCCAATAAAACACCAGATGATGGAAAGAAGAAACCTAGAACAAAACAAAAAACGGCTGAAAAAGCGTCCTCAAGAAAACGCATTGTATTTAAAGATGAAAAAGGAAATGGTCGCTCTACTGCAGAAGTCAAGTTTGTGCTGAAACATCAAGATCTGCCTGAGATTTCTTACAACTCTCTCTGTTCTCAGCCACTTCACAACCACAAAGACAGTCCTCTTCCTGGCTATTCAGCTGGATATCTGCCATCAGCACAGCTCCCTTCAGCTGATGCACAAGGTAATTCATCGGGCTGTTTTCACTCATTGATGGAAATTGATAAGCCTGTAGATGCACAGTGTTTGTCTGCTCCACGGGAAGACCCTCATTCATCTTTCGCATCTACTCCTGTGGCATCTGGAAGGGAAGTACCAAAAATGAGCTCTCAAAGGTCCAGGACTCAGAGTGCTGTATTTAGAATGAAGGATTCTGCTCTCATTCAAAACATATTTGATCCATCTAATCACTCAACTCACGTAATACAGAATGCGCACATGTCTAAAGGTAAGACTTCCCCAAAAGCGGAAGAGATAAAAAATTTGCAAGTCAGATATTTGCCACCAGCTGGGAAATTAAATGAAACTCGTGACTCTCTGGACACAGCAAAGATGGATCAATTACATGCCACTAACTATTTGCATTGTAAAGACAATAATCAACAGCAGATTTTTTGTTTACCAGAGGCATCCAAGCGTTCTGATCCTTGTTCTTCTATTCTTAAGCCATCTGAGGAAAACCCTGGGCCACTTCAGTTGCCTAAAAACTGCTTTGTAACGTCTTTGAAGAGTCCAGTGAAACAGTTAAATTGCGATCAAAACCAGAGAGGATTTCTTTTGGATATGTCACATTTTAAACCTGAAACCACAAAACAAAGGCCTCCGTCAGAAGCAACAGTGCAACCAAAACCCATCTCCCAGTATAAAAACAGGAATATAGTGGCCCCATCAGCGTTTGGTGAAGGACAGTCTGGCCTTGCTGTTTTGAAAGAGTTGCTCCAGAAGAGACAGCAGAAAGCTCAGAATGCCAGTATTGCACAGGAGCCGTTGCCCGACAAACCACAGCTGAGCAAGGGCATACCATGCCCTCTTGAACAGAATAAAGCCATCAAAAGGTCACGGTCAGTTACATCATCACGAAAATCTCGTGCTCCCAGGAGCACAAAACCTAAAGAAAAAACAGCAAAATTTTCAAAAATGGCGTCTGCAAGCCAGCCGATTACCAGTCGCATTGATCACTCTGTATCTGATGACAGCCCCATTTTTTTTTCAGACCCTGGTTTTGAAAGCTGTTACTCACTTGAAGACAGCTTATCTCCAGACCACAATTACAACTTTGATATTAATACTATAGGGCAAAGTGGATTTTGCAGTTTTTATTCTGCAAGCCAGTTTGTCCCAGCAGATCAAAATTTGCCCCAGAAATTCTTGAGTGATGCAGTTCAGGATCTTGGTTCTGGACAAACAACAGAAAATGACTTTCTGTGTCATAATGACCAAAAATCTGAGGAAGAAAAGCAACATTCTTCAAGCACAAATAAATGGATACAGTCTGGTTCCCTGAGCCCTGAGCTTTTTGAGAAGACCTCACTAGATAATAGTGAGAACCACTGCCATAGTCAATGGAGGAAAACCATTCATTCTTCTACTTCTAGATCTAGTTTTATCGATACCTCTTGTACTCAAGAGACTGAAGTCTGTTTAAATGAAAAATTCAAATTGAATAGAAATACAGTTAATAAAGAGAGATTTCTTAACCTTTCTCAGCCAACCTGCTCAGACTGGATTCAAAGCCACATTAGAAAAGAAACCACTTTTGAGCCCTGTCAACCACTTGATTCAGTTAATACCTCTTTTACATCTTTATTGTCATCGCCTGATGGTGAGCTTATAGATGCAGCTTCTGAGGATTTAGAATTACATGTTTCAAGAAACAATGAAGCATTAACTCCAACTCCAGATAGTTCGCCAAGATCAACCAGTTCTCCCTCACAATCAAAGAATGGAAGCTTTACACCTCGTACTGCTCACATTCTTAAGCCTCTCATGTCCCCACCCAGTCGTGAAGAAATCATGGCAACTTTGCTGGATCATGATCTTGCAGAAACAGTTTATCAGGAGCCATTTTGCAGCAATCCTGCAGATGCCCCAGAAAAGCCAAGGTACTGTGTTGAATGCATTTCTGTCTACGTATGATTGTGATTATATTCAATTTTAATTTTTTCCTGTAAACAATTTTATGGTGTTATGTGGCATGGATGCATGAAAGATCCCGTCTGATATACATACATTTGAAGTTGAAAATTACTGTGCTTCCAGTCCAAATACCCGTTTTCTTTCATGGAACTTTGAAGGTTTTTTTGTATATTGTTGTAGTAAGTAGGAATGTGCCTTCATGGTTTGTAAAATAAAAATACTGCCTATGGGAATTGCACAGTGAGAAAACTAGTTAGTAGTACTCTGGTTTTCCATCATCTGGAGGACTGCCTGCAGTGAAGTTTAGAGTAAAACAGTAATTCAGACTACTTTTTTTCACAGGGAGATTGGAGGGCGGCTTCTCACAGTGGAAACCAGACTTCCAAATGACCTTCTTGAGTTTGAGGGGGACTTCTCATTAGAAGGTCTACGACTCTGGAAGACTGCATTTTCAGCAATGACAGAAAGTCCTAGACCGGGATCTCCTCCTCATTATGGTCACTCTACTGTTAATAAAAGAGAAAGTAATAGCCATAAAACTAGTGAAGACAAAAAAATAGTCATAATGCCATGCAAGTGTGCTCCAAGCCAACAGCAAGTTCAGATATGGCTTCATGCCAAAGAAGAGTATGAACATTTCAAGAAATTGCCTAAGAATCATCCTGCTGAGCTGGCAAAGGCAGATGAAAATTTCAGCTCTGCAGTATTGTCTGAAGAGAAATCTATAGAAGTAATAAAAGTAGCTAAAGATTTAAATTTGTCTAGCTTGGAAGATGAAAGACCTATTGTGCCTACAAAGAACTCTCCTGCCTCTGTGGCAGAAAATACAAAAACACAAACCAAGGAAACCTGTGATAAGTCTATAAGCACTATAGGAACTTCTGTAAATACTAAAAATGACATAGACTCTAATAAAACTTCATGTGAAAGCAAGACACACACTACGTCAGCTCCAGAACATGATAAAGAGGAGGAGGAGGAGGAGGAAGATTATTATGTCAATTACAGTTCACCAGATTCTCCAGTGCTTCCTCCTTGGCAGCAGGTGGCATCTCCAGATCCCAAGCAGTGCAGTTTAGAAGACACAGAGTGGAAAAATCCGGATATTATTTTGTCTTCCGTGGAAGGAAGTGATGTAGTACCTGTTGGAAGTGCACAAAATTCTCCATGCACCCAAGAGGACATTAGGACATCCTTTGACACATCTCCATTTCCAGTTAATGAAGATCCGGGAAATTCTGAATCCATTTGCCTACATAGTACACCCATTGTGCAGAGAAAAAAGCAAGATGGAATGCCTGAAGTTCTTGGTTTTACTCCTTTATCTGCAGGTAAATCCATTAAGTGATTCTAATAACACACACACAAATCTGAATATATTTCTTTTGACATAATAAGAAAAAAATTATATCTCTGCAGAAATATATTTAAAACTAGTTTTTGAAAGAAAAAGTTCTGTGCATTGTTGTTAAAGTAACTACTGAATTATTGAAAAAGTCTAGAAGTAGAACATCCATTTGCTTCCTAACAGTCTCTAGTATCTGAACTCTGAAGTGCTGGTTAAAAGCTTAATTTAAAAGTGATATTTATTTGGGGGATTTTTTGATCTTGTTGACTATATTGCTTGTATTTTTCCAAAAATAATCTCAACGTATAGTGTGAATAACATTGCAGTGTTCAAGATGATAATGATGTGAGGCTTTGTAACTTACTGGCCTTGTACTATATGTTCCTAAATGTCCGTAAATACCAAATTGCAGTAGTTGTGCTTTGGCTTTGATGAAGGATAAAGCTGTATTTGCTTATATATGCAATATTTGTTTGTAATGTTAAGGAAATGCCTTTGTTGTTTCTTGCATGTTGTTTAATGCCTAGACAATACTACTGAGGCTAAGGAGTCTTTCACTCATACGTTTACAGAACCAAAAGCTCAGAAATTGAGCCACAAGAGAGGAAGTAATACTGATGGTCTTCGAAGAGTACTTCTAACCACACAAATGAAGGTAAATTAACATTTTCCGTACAGATGTATTTTTATTACGCCACGTATACACATTTCCATTCTTTCTTCTTTGTTGTTTTTGTCTTTAGCTGTTAAGATCTTGAAAATACATTTTAAATGGTAGGGTACAATTGTTGTAGAATCAGAGCACACTCAAAGTTAGGAATAAATTTATGAGTTTAATTTGGGGGGAGCGTAAGTTGGAAATTGAGGGTGCTGTTCTAGGGTAGTGAGACACTAATGAAACACTAAAGAGGCACTGTGTAAAGATGTTGTTTTGCTCTTTGAGTTACAACATCCTTTTTAAGTTCTAGTGTGACTTCCCATTTTTATATATGTATACCCAGACCTGTGTATATTTATGTCTCAATGTGTATTAGTTTTCAGACAATGTTCTAAACATTTTTGGAAAACAAGGAGGTCAGTTTGTGGTGTGCTGACAGAGGAGAAAGAGATTGGACTTGTTTTCCCTAAACAGTGTTTCTGCTCCCCATGTTGGAAACAGAATGCCAGGCAAGGTGTATTACTGGAGTGACCCAGTAGTTTTTTCTTCTCAGTATACTGGTATTCATCTATTTCAAAGGGGTACTTAATGTACCTTTAATTCAGTGCCTTAAAAAGTGATGACTGAAACAGGAGTTTGTGACAAGTTGTTGCTCAAGAGAGAATAGAGAATTGCTGGTTTCCATATCCTCAGAATTGCAAGAAAGCCAGTATGTGTGGGACTGGCAGGGCTTTTTGGTAGGGTTCTGGAAGTTTTTGGTTGTTTGGGAGGTTTTCTAAGTATTTCAAACTGCCTCTTGCTTTGCTATGAACTAAAATTATTTCTAGAAGGCAGAAAGATACAACTGTTGTTTGCATGTTGAAAAATGAAACGAGGACATAGTAAAAAGTTGGGGGCTTCTTAGTAGTTTGTAGTGTAGCATTTGCATTTTCATTGATAATTTTGTATTTAATACTTCATATTATTTTGTGTTACATATGAGTTTAGCAACCTGTGTTTTCTCATTATCCTGTGCTTTTTTCTTCCCTTGTCCGATAAGAATCAATTTGCTGCCCTCGGTGCTCCGAAGAAAGAGACTTCCCAGATTGAAGGACCATCTTTAAATAATACTTACGGTTTTAAAGTCAGTGTGGAAAACCTGCAGGAAGCAAAATCTTTACATGAGGTAACTTTAATGTTTCATGTCACTTCATAAAATTGTAGTTTATCAGGCCGATTTTATACTGGCAGAAATCAAAAATCTTTTTCTCCTGGGTTCCTACATGACTTAAAAATTAATCAGTGTGTGATGTCTGCAACTTTTAAGTAGTTGATCTATCAGTTTCAGCTTGATGTCCAGGTAACAGTATTGAACTAAACTTCACAGTATTTTGGTTGAGAAGATGGTAATCCTCCCTTTAAAAATAAAAATAAGGGAAAAATCAGAAGAAATAAATAGTAAGTTTTGCATAAAAACATTACTTGAAAAATTAGTTGACCATAATTTTAATGGATTGTTTCCTTAAGAAATAAGGCATCTGGCAGCAGTCCGTCAGACCCTCCTGGTATTTCTACTTGTTACCTTCTGAACCTGTTGGGCAGTTTCTACTACATTTAGCAAAATGGTGCCTATCTCAAAGAAGGTCTCTGTATATTTAATGCAGATGAGTGTTTGGTGTGGGGAGAGGAATCAAAGTGCTGGAGAAAGGGAAGCAATGTAAATACAGTACTGCTGTGTTTGGCTGCTGACTGGGCAAGCAGTGTGTGTGTATATGTGCTCCTAGATGGTCTCCACATCTGTGCCTTGCATTTAGCTGTTGGCCAGTTTATACAGGAGATAGGGAGATAGCACTGAGTAGAGGACATAGGAGAAGCCACAAGAAACCAGGGGGAAATTGAGATAGAGCTTTGATAGTAAAATTTCACTTCAGTGATGTTTGTAGCGATTTAGCATGCAAATCTAGAGGAAATCAGGCTGCCCCTAGGGCAGCTTACATACACAGAAATACTTCTAACTTTTCCTTCATCATCTGTCCAACCTCTCCATTAGTCCACATTATGAGCAATATTAGGCAAGACAACAGAGCAGCAACATAGCACTGAAACAGTATAAAATAATACTGTCTTTATTGCAGAGTTAAAACTTGACAGTATATAGGGATTAGCATTTTCTTAATGTAAACCATTCTGGAAAAAGCTCTTGGTAATATGATGTGGAAGTTCCTTAATGCAAGCGAAGGCAAAGTTAGGTATTCTCCCTACCTTCCTGTAAGAGTCTTCATGCTTGTCTCGGGTGAGAGGGGGAAGGGAGAAGAAAAACCAAGAGTGTTTCTTTGTTCTTCATCAGTTCAGAAGTGTGATTCAGCTCAATATACAAAGCTGTTTGAAAACACTGCAGGAATTTACAGTTGTTGAAGTTGAACATTATCTGGTTTTTGTCTTACTTTCTGCTTTTGGTAGAAGAATATGGTACTCAGAAACACATGCTGAATTTTCATAACTGAGTATAAAAATGTGTTAAATGATTAATAATATTTTTTCCTAAGGTGGTGTTTTTTGCAAAAAAGTGAGATCCAGAGATGCGTGTTTAATCACTTCTGTTAATTTTCAGGTGGGACCTTGTAGTTACAATGTAATACCACCATATAAATGTCTGCACTGTCCTAATTTGCACTGATAGTCTTCTCTTAATTTTTTTTTTAAGAAACCTGCAGAACAAACTAACATACTGTGTTTATTTTTTGCTAGGTCCAACACCTTACCCTCATCAGTATGGAGTTACATGCTCGAACAAGACGAGATTTGGAACCAGACCCAGAGTTTGATCCGATCTGTGCTTTATTCTATTGCATCTCATCAGACTCAGCACTGCCAAATACTGATGAAAAAGAAATCACTGGTGCTATAGTGGTTGATAGAGAGAGGACACTCTCAAGCCAAGGTTCCTATTTCTTTTTTCTTAATATATTTTACAAAAATGCTATTTCATAGTAATCAAACAGTAGCAAGCCAAATGTAATAGAGTATCTATATTACTGTGTATCTCATTAAATTTTGTCTTGTTGAATGGCCATATTAAATATGGAGTTTTCCTGCTTATATCTTCCAAAGAACTATTGCATGGGCTGTAAACCACAGATAACATACACGTGTGCAAAATATCCACGTTTGCGTACTTGTGGACAAGCTCCTGCAGTGTTCTAAAAGTGTAAAGAGGAAAACCTGCCTTTAGTTTCCTACTCAAGTTGCTGGATAGCTACAAGTAGAAAATGTTAAAAGCAAGACAGTATGTTTTATATTTTACTTAAGGGTTATTTTTGTGGTTTTATCTGATCCTTTTAGGATCCAAACAGGGGCCCTTATTCTATTGTACCTTTTTGGCTTTGTTTAGACCAGTGATACTCAACCTGTGGCTCTAGAGCCGGATGTGGCTCTTCATGGCCCTACAGGCGGCTCTCGCAATGTAGGCATCTGATCGGCGCTCCACTCTATCAGGCAGCGCGGGGAGCACTGAGCAAATGGACCAGCAGTGTGGGAGTCGCTGAAGTTCCCCCTCCCATAGGGGGAAAGAAAAGGAGCTGCTGGGATCCCCCCACAGGTAAGAGTAGAGATCACCTCCCACCCAGCAGCTGTGGGGCAGAATGGGGAAAAACTTGCCCTTTTGCCCCTTCCACCCCTCCACCCCACTCCTTCCTAGCAGCCAGAAGGGATCGAAGACAGAGTGCTGCTGGGAGAGAGGATGCTGATGTGTCATGTCGTGATGTATCAATGTGTGGTGGCATTAAGGCAGCATCATGACACGTTGAAGTGTCATGATGGAAAAAAATCACACTGTTGATACTTGATTTTTATGGTGCTCTACAACTCCATTTTATTAAGAAGTGGCTCTCCAGCTGTTAAAGGTTGAGTACCACTGGTTTAGGCTAGTAAAAAAAAAACCAACCAAAAAAAAAACCTCAAACAAAAAACCATCCCCAAAGTAGTCCTCTTTTCTTTCAGGGTTTCTTTGGCATTGTGAATGTGTATCAAACCACAAAATACTGTCTAAAATTTTAAGCGTGGACAAAAAACCTACCAAAAATAAATTTAGCAATAAGGCAACAGCTTCTTCTTTTACCAGTTTATTTTTCAAAGTATTGTAGATATTATATCATGTTAAGCTAAGTTCTTATTATTCTCAGTGAATTTTATTCTGGTATTATATGCTTGTTACTATCTTTAGAAAATTTATTTTCATTACCTTACTAAGTGAGATTTTTCCACAGTATAGCCGCTATGGCTCCCTAGGTGTGTGCCACTGATAATTTATCAAGAAAAAGCTTTCTGTGAAAGGTCCAGTGATACTTTGAAAAAACAAAGGTTCTGATCTGGTTTTGTTAGTGAAATAAAATGATGTGTTTAAATGTTATTGTGACATTCGTTGCTTTAATTGATGTGTGCTGTCAGTACTTTCTTGGTTAGAACTTTTTGAGTTTCCTGTGGAGTGACTTGACATTGAGATACATTTTTTTCCCCTTTTGTGTTATTATTGCTTTGTAAGTCACAGTACTCGTTTTAACATTTGTTTCTGAAAGCACACTTTTCTTAATTCTCAAGATCTTAAAAATGTGTCAAAGTAGAATACCTTTTAAAAACTCCAGTTCTTAATATCTACAAGGTCATCTTAACAGAGATCATACTATCTGTTGTATAGAGAAAACAGAGTATGTGTTGTGCATTATTCATAAAAAGAGGGGTTTTTTAATAGGGGAGGCAAATGCTGAGTTCCTGCATGTATACAAATTTAGATGTTACTCAGACATTATCAATGTGGACACTCCTAATGTGCACTAAGTGAGCAGTTGGTCATGTTTTTCCATTTCTATCAGTAACTTAGCAGTGTGCTGAAAAAAAGAACTATACTGTCATATAGCATTTTCATTCTGTAAGGCATTTTGCAAAGCACTACTCTAAGATAGCAATTAAAACTATATTTTGCACAAAAACTGTGTGAGCTGTCATATAGTCATTTAATATTTCTTACTAAAAGTCATTTTGTAGTAGCTGGACTCTTGTACATGTAAAATAGTGAAATTTCTCTTGAATCAAATTTGTTTATATCTGAGAATTTGTGCAAGATTACCACTATGGCAGAATTCTACAAAGTGACAAGAAAAAATTATTCCACCCCAGAGGAACAAAATAAGTCCATGGAATTAATTGTGGTAATTATTAAAGATAAAAATAAACTGTGTTCCATACGTCTTTTCAGTTACATGTTTAATTCTAAAGCAGTATTGTTGACTGAAGTAATGAAATTCCTTCTAAATTGTAACAGATTTTTTCACTTCTATTTTCTAGGGAGCAGAGGCCAAGCCCCCTTGCTTACAAGATCTGGAGTTACAGGACTAGAAGTCAGTTACGCTACTGATGAAAGAACTCTTTTCCAGGAAGTAGTGAATATTGTAAAAAGGTAGCATATCTGTACGTTCTGCTTTTATTTTTCAGGCTTGGAACAGCAGATTTAGTTCCTTCAACCCTTGTCAGTCTTTCAAATACTGATTTTGTTGTTGTTGTTGTTTTTCTCAAAGGCTTATTTCTAGAGTGGACAAGCATGGTGGTCTTTCAAATAAAAATACTTTTTGCTTTTCCTTTTCTCTGACAGCAAGAACATTCAGATCCTCTTAAGCAGCTGAGTTACAGTCTTGAAACTAATCAGCCATATTAGTAATCTTTTTTAACATACAACTTTTCCTCTTAACCCCAGAATTCATTACACATCTCTCTCTGAAACTCTCAGAATAGTAGATATTAACAGTGCTGAGAGCTATAGAAAACCCCTCAGACAGGAAGAGTTTTCTAGGAACTCTGAGGCAGGACAGAAAAAAACCTGCATGGTACTGAAACTGCTGCAGTTTAAAGTAAGGGTTTGTTGAAAAATCAGTTTCCTTCATTAGTTTTGTCTTCTCTGAATGGAAATCCCCTGCTCCATCCGACTTGGAAAACTGCTGGTTTTCCCCGTCTCCACTAAGGCTGAGAAGCCTGTTTGGGAACCCTCTTGCCTGGTGCGTAGGTGGAACCACAGACGTCTCTCCAGACCCTACTGACAGGTGCAAAGCTGTAAAACTGCAAGGAAAATAAACAGATTTAAACTCTGAGTCACCCTGCTGGAATAGAGGCACAAGACAAAAAAAGCTAGGCAGAGTACATTTGCAATTCTTTCTCTCTCCAACCAGAAAACCTCTGATGAGAAAGACTTTGACCAACCCCATGAAGCCAGAATACAAAAAGAGTTGCTGAATGCAACCAGCACAGGGTGGGTCCTGGCAGAGCAGCAGATTCCTGTTCAGAGAAGACAAAATTCAGGTAAGGAACATAATACTATTTTTCTCTTTCTTGGAAATCTAGTGCTCCATCAAACTTGGGAAAATTACTCAGAATGAGAAACTGCCAATAAATGAAGAAGTTTAAAAAGTGACAGGACAGAAAGAGTATGGTAGAGAGAACTCAGCAGTTAAAATGTACATCCACATTAATCGCTGAAGAACAGAAATTGTCTGTATCTGTACATACTGAAAGCATTACAGAACGAAAAAAGTCATGCAGTTTTGGTGTACTCCAAGATGGAATGTACCAGGTTGCTGACTGAGAAATCTCTGCTTACGGGATCTTCTCTACCATGTGCTAGCATACCTTTTTGATGCAACAACTTCATCCACAAAGATTGAGTTAGTTGACTTGTATTCCTGGAAGATAAAAGGTTTGATCTATTAATGGAGAGGCAGACTGCTGTCATCATCTTCATTTACTTCCCTCCCAACTCTAGAATAACACCTCAGGTATCAGACTTCTGATGGACTCTCAGAAAAGATGTTTTTTGAATCTTGGACCACATCTACAGTTTGCTGCTCTTTTTCCCCCTTTATTTTCTGTAGCCTGGGCAAAAAAAGAAGAAATTTTGTTGGAGTAAATGTTTTGTATTTAAGCACAAAACAAGTGTCTAGGCCCAGAGTAGCTTCAACTGAAGGAGGAAGTATGGTAAAACTGTGTGATTAAGAAGTAGTGGACTGCAAAAACTTCCTCAGTGAGAAATGAACAAGCAAGCAGCTTTAATGAAAATTAGTAATTATTTTTTAAATAATCTTCTGTTGATCTTTTTAGTGTTATTTTTTTTCCAGCACAAGCTAGGAGCTTCGGCTGTTCTGGTAGATGCACTTAATAGTAGATCTGATAGATTAGAGAAAGAAAACTATCAGGCCATATTTAAGAAATACTACCACTTGAACTTCATGGAGCAACACTCAAAATCACGTTAATTTTCCAGCTGAGAATTGTATCAGTATCTTACATTCATTCTGATACATGCTTTAGGCTGGGCAATAATAGGCTCTTGTGACTGAACAGCATGCCCAGCATGACTGCAGCCTGCTTTTGGTTCATGTTCTAGGCCTCTTGGGCTGTGGAAGACTGAAATTCCAGATTCCTGGCATAATGAATGACAGACTGTCTGCTCACTCTTGATTGTGAATATCAGGAACAGATTTTATCAACTTGTTGGAGCACTGAACAGTGAGGATCTTGGCTGCAGGAGGAATTATCTTATGCAGTCCAGTTTAAGAATTCTTGTTCCTATTTCTAGTCATTCTCTTAGTAGTTGGCCTAATTCTTCCTCTTATTGCATATATGTGAAATTGTGGAGTTGTTTCAAGTTCCAGCCTTCTACTTCTTTGTTTAGGCCTTTTGTTTTCTTTCTATCCTGGCTATTGAAAATAAATAGTGGTTGATTCTGTAACTTCTTGTCAATACATATAAACTTTGGAAGAGCCCAATAGAGAATTCTTGGTCAGTCTTTCACACAGATGAGGCAAAGGTGATTCCTGGAAAATTTGTAACTTCTGCAGTACTCTTAGCTCATCAGCCTCTTTGACTAAGTTTTTGTCAGTGAAGAGTGTTTCCCAAATCTAACTTTTTATAGCAGAGCTAAAGTTATTCTGTTTTCATTGAAGATGAGTACTGCTCCAGAAAGTTGACTGGAATTGATGAACTGAAGTTGGATTCAGTTAATACCTTCACTGTGAGGTTGTTCAGGGTCTGCTAGATCTGAATGACCATGGTAAGGTTAATACCTAGGCATCTGTGAAGTACCAGGTTAAATGTTCTTCTGTGGATTAGTAGATGTTGTCTCTGATTAACTCAGAGCAATTGGCAAACAGAAATAAGTCATCTTGAGTTCTAGTAGACCAGAAGAAGACCTGATTGTTTCTCTTGAATTGTGATCTATGATTTCATCTATACTGAAAATTCGCAGATTTATCCAAATATTGAGGAGAATAAGCACCTCTGTTTCTAGGAGGTCATTACTGAGAGTGACTAACCTGTGAAACGGGAGTACTTACAAGTGTGAATACCAAAGTCTGTGTAGTGACAATTTTAATTTTAAAAGGTATTGTAATACTGAAGTTGAGGGTTGAGAGTCAGGAAACAGACAGAAAGGAAGAGCCACAAAGGTGAGTTTGGAGGAGGGAGGGAAGAACAAACAACACGGATTTGTAACAAAGAAAACCATCGTTAAATTTGTTTTTGGTACCCTGACAACTGTCTTAGACCTTGAGAGGAAGCTGCACCTGCATAGGTCCAAGTTTCCCTTCTTTGGTAAGCTGTCCTCTGACTGTAAACCAAAAAAAGAAAAAGGGCTTCAGCTCAAAACTGACATAAAGCAGCTGAGAGACAACCTCCTTCTAATCCTGTGCAGTCACTGGGGGTGTCCTAGAAGCAGAGAGATCCAGGTTGTAGGCTCTCTGGAGTTGTCAGAGAGCATTTTTTTTTTTTCTTGAAATGGAGCCTTGACATATATTGCTGTCCTAAAGCATTCTGTTGTGCTGCCTGAAGTGCTTTCTTGAATAGACCCTCTTTTGATCATAAGGTGGCAGCTGCACTCAGATGGGAGAAAAAATTGAAGAATCTTTCTGCTTGAGAAAGTAAGAGAACCATCCCTCTGAACGTAAAAGCAGGAAAGAGTAAACACATTGACATAGCTCCCTAACACAGGAAAGCTGACTGTTTGAGGAGGAGGAGAAGGTGGAAGGGAATGCTACAAGAATGTTTGCATGGAGATTTAAAACATAGCAAAACTAGGAATGTCCAAGCCTGATGGAGCAGTGGATTCCCATGAAAGAGAAATTAAATGTCTGGGCCTCCCCTTCACTTTTAAGGCAAATTGTTCCGTTTCTCTTGAAGTGCAGATGCTAACAGATAGCAGAAAAGGGCAGGTCCTGCAGGTGTGAGAGGAGCAGAATTTGGGGAATTCATGTGGGAATGCACAGTCCCCATCTCTCTGACACAGGAGAATGTGAAAACAGGATGGGCTTGAAAAAAATAGTACATTCATTGCTACTTGAGACTTACCAGATGCCCACCAGCTCCTTGTCTCCATTGAAGTAGTTTTTGATAGAATTACATGAACAGAGTATAATGTAAGATTTTACATAAATATTTTGGGGATAACATTTGCATATTAATTAACTGTTAATGCTTAAATATTTTTTATAGTGTTTTTCTTATAAGGCATAATGCTAATAATTTTTTTTGTTTGGATACAGTGCATTATATTTTTTCTTCTGTAAATGCTCTAGCAACATTTTCTTCTTAAAATAGAGGTGTGCTAATCTAACCTTCTTTTTCCAGGCCAGTATCATCTTCATCAGAGGCATTTTCCTGTAGAAATCTGTATTTAATGTCCTGTATCAACTTTATGGATTTTTATTGTCTAAGGCAAACTGGAAAAATGTTTCCAGGGATTTCAGTTATATGTTTGAGTCACCATGCCTTGTGTTGCTATGCACAGTTACTGCTTTTGTCTATATCATAGGTCTAGCATAATTTCCCCCCTACCCTCCCCCCCTTTTTCTCTTAATCATAGCTGGAAGAAAAATAGCAGTCAGGAAAACCAGACACATAATAGAAGGGAAGGTATAACTGGGAAGCTTTGGTGTTCATTCACGAAATTGTCAAATGAGAAAGAGAAAGAGATGTCATAGTAGCATATACGACTTAGCTGGAAAGGAAAATAATCGCATTTCTTCTCTCTGCAGCATGTATGAGTTGAATGTTAATGCTGTTGTGTTTAAATCCTGCCAGCATAAATGCTGCTTTTCATCTTTGCAGAAAGATTGGCAACAGCATGCAAAGCAGTATCAGGGCCCATCCTTTTAACAAAAGAGCATATGTTGGCAAGCACACCTCTTATTCCTGTCGTGTTATTCCTAGCCAGCAGCTTTCAGATATCAGTATTAAAATTTACTAGTTTCTTGCAGGTGTAACACCTGGTCTCATTACAATTTCTTCTAATAAAATAGCTTGAACTGATGATGAAGACCAGCTTCGTAGTATACTGTAAAAATTGTGAGACGGGAGGATGAAACATATAAAACTTGTCCTCTTAGCTCCCAGCCTGTTTCTTTGTGGCACCACATGAAAAGGGGAGAGGGAAAGTGAGAGGGAGTTGCACTTCAGCTAAGCTCACATCAGCTAAACTTCGGGTTTGCCTGTTCATTTCCCCATGTGGAATAATGTACTCTTTTAGGTCCAGCCACATCTTCTGCTCTAATAGCAAATAGAATACCAGAGGAGATCTCGGCAAGTGTCACACTGGTTCATTGGTACAGCTGGTACATGAGATTGGGCCGCAGGAGAGGGCATTTCTGCTGCATAAATTAGGATTTCGTTTATCAGCAAACAAATTAGAAGTAAGAAACAACAGTGTCTCTTTCTAGGTGCAAGAAATTTGATAGGTCTGTTAAACCTGTTGCATGAGGTCGATCTTATGCATAGGTAGTGCAGGAGTTCAGGGTTCTAAGTGTAATACAGTAGAAAGGAGTTCTTCAATTTAATGTTATTTTGGTTTTTCCTTCAGAGATAATTCAGAGATACACTTGTGAATGCTTACAGATATACATACAAAATACATATATGTGTAACTTCCTGTGGTATCTGAGCAACTCAGCTGCCAGTAGTACATTTATTGGTTTTCATGCTTTTAGATGTAGCATCCAAGGATGCTACTTGGATCCAAGTTGGACAAACTGACATTAAAGGACTGTGATTATAGGGAATTTACAGTAAGATTTGATCTCACCATTTACTAGCTACTCTACCTTGATTTTCCATTTAGATAGCTTTGTATAAATCAGCTGACTGAAACTTAAACATCTGTACTTCACTGTCGTTGTCTAACTAGCTATCCTCATCACCAGGAAAGTTAAACAGAGAGAACAGGATCTTGGTCTGCAAGAGGTGGCTAAAATATAAAAAATGGTTCACCCAAAGAGGCTTTTTGTTCAATGACAATAGAGACCAGTTTAGAAAACTTGAGATGCCAAAAATTAGCTGAAATTAGACGCTCCCCTTAATGCATGTGTGGGGTCTAGCTGGGATGGAAAAGCAGAGTAAGTAATGGCGCCGTAAAGTGATAGCCTGTAACTCAGTAATGTGCAATTAGAGGCAATCCCTAATGGCCTGGACAGGCAAGACTGAGTTCCAATCTAGCACACTGCTTTTTTAAAAAATCTTTTGATTAATAAGCTTTCCAATCTACATGTGGATTTACATAAAATTGCGTTAAAATATGTGATACTTAAGTTAGATACAATTAATTTATATAAGAAAAAGCATGTATCTGAAAACACCATAAACTAAAGGGCTTTTATGTCTTGTCCTATAAAAACATCTTTGCATCTGAAGGATACTAGAGAAACAGTTGTTGAGATTATATGCAGATGGATTACAGAGGTCATTTTGTTCATTAGGTTAAAAGATAATGGGAAGATTACCTCCAGAACTGATGAAATGTATTCAGTTGCAGTAGTAATATAATAGCCCACTAAATTTTTTTTAAGTAGGAAGTGAGAAAAGTAATGCTCTGCTTGGGCAAGTTAAAACCCAAAGCAAGTGTCCTTCATCACAGGTGGTAGCTGCTAATATGATTATGGCAACTTGCTGCTTCCAAACAGGATGCTTGTTTCTGTTCAGAACAGGCTTAAAAGGGAAAGCAGATTTCTGGCATAATGAATATTGTTTTATGTACCACTTAAGCAGTTCTTCACAAGTTTCAGATTCACATTTGCATCTATCACGGAACCAATCTGCATAATGCCTTGTCCTGTGCAAAATCTACAAGTATTTTCCATTTTGAATTACGTGACACCAGTTTTCAAATATGAACATGACTGACTACTTCCCTCATTTTAATTAATCAGTAGCGTTTTGCAATATGCTAGGACCAAGATAGTTTAGTTACAAGAATTAATTTGAAAATATGTTAATTTTTGTCATGTTTATTCTATGCCTGTATAAAACATGGCATAATTCCTTTTTATTTCAAAGCTTAAATGGAGCTATTAATAATTTTGGAACGTCATTTGGCAGTCATTGTATGTTGTGCAGAGCAGCAAGCAGTCATAACTCTTGCTGATTCCACTGCTGGAATGAACTGCAGGCTAGCTTCAGTCATTTGTCCATAAATTGTTCCAAGTAGCTTTGGGTTTGTACTGTTGGTAGAATAGGTTTCCAAATTGAGTAAATTTACCACTTCCACTCCTGATGATCATTTCCTATCTTCAAAACCAAAGAATTATTCTTTCGACATGAAGAGCAGATAGCAGAATATCCCCCAAAGGCAAAGTACTAGTTCTTTTACTTTCTGTAGAATGCTAGAAATGAAAAACTTTAGAATCCTCTGCTTTAGGCAAAAATTGTATCAAATCCATTCCCTCACAAGTAGAAGTAGGTGATAAAGGGTATTTTTGCAACTTCTGGCAGGTGCAAAAGCCCAAATTGTAATAAAGAGAGAGCCATGCTGAGTAACAAGGTTCAGATATTTTTCACAGAAAGTTAGTGTCCCATGGCAGAAGTGTGGAGAAGCTCTTTTTTGGAGCTATTCTCAGAGTAATTAGTATCTTCAAAGTGAGTTGTCATTGCCTTTGGCTGGGTGGCATAAGCAAGGAAGACACTTTCCTGATAAAGTCTGAAGCTTCATTTGTAATGTCTGTGATACAACTAACTCGGTATTTGGGGAAAGGGTGTTCTGTATTCAGCAGTCAGGAAATACTTGCATTTTTTGGATGTGTTTATGGATGCAAGGAGTACAGAGATCCTGTTCATAAACCAAGGCCCCTGCCTCCTTCTCCAATAAACTGAGGTCTACAAGCCTGCATCGTGTTGTAGGGTTGGGCATAGACTGTGGTACAGGACCCTCAGCCTGTCATCAGTCCTTTACCTCCTGACAGCTGCCCTTATGTCATTCAGTTGTATTGAATGCTGCCTGTTGGAACTCAAAACCCCTTAGCTGCATTGAAAGAATCAATCAAGGTTGGAAAATACACTAAAGATCATTTAGTCTAACCAAGAAGCAGCTGTTCTTCCCAAGGAAGCTTCCTTTCTTTTTTTGCTAAAAATCACAGATACCTCGTTACTTTGGCTAGTCTCTCTCTGCCCAGCCCAAGAAAATCATTCGTAGGCTATTGAGCAAGTGACCAGATCATGACTTCTGGTTTTAATAGTGCCTGCTCAAAAGTTAGGTGATACTGGCTCCTCTGAGCTAACTCCTGCCTCTGCTTTGTCTTTAAAGCCACATTGTTTGTCCTTCTGTCTAGTGAGCTCTGCTCTGAGCCTGATTGGAAGTGACTGTGTCAGAAGTCAATTCTGACTTTTCTTTTTGTCATACTTGAGCCAGTCAGATTTTCCAGCTGGAAAGAGGTACAGCATAAAAGGAATTTTTCTTGTATCTTTTAGGAAGAAGGTAGTCGTAAGAAAGAGGTATTCAAAGAAAACTGGTAGATATGGTTGCTTTTCAGTTTAGACAGCTCTCACTCAACTACAGATTGTAACTCCCTATAAAGGGTCATCATTTAGGACCTGAACTTCCCTCTTATTATTCAAAACTACGCTTCAGTATGCATAACACATTATTATTTGTAAAACATTCCAGTTAACCTACTGGCAAATTCTGTTCCATAGGCATGACTATATTTCACTGCACATCTGTCTCATGCCAGTAGCTAGGTTTCAGTTTATGCTTGATACCTCCTGATTCCATCAATAAAACCTGATGAGACCTCAATTTTGTTCTTTATTTGTACAGACTGAAATAATAGAAGTATGTAAAAAAAAAATTCCAGTGAAAGTATTCTTTCTAAATATTTTTGCTGTTGAATGCTACTAAAAATCCTAAGAGATTGCCTGTTTTAAATATTGTCTCCTAGTCCAGATGCTGCTTTTATAGAAACCGATTGTGACTGCGTCTTTTTTAAACTCAACATGATTTGAATGCAATCCTGTTTATATTCTGTTCATGGAAAATATTTTCTTAAATGATATGAAGCTCATTTTTTCTTTTCCTCCCACCTCTCTAGATATGACCCAGACATTTTGTTAGGCTATGAAGTCCAGATGCATTCCTGGGGTTATCTCTTACAGAGGGCTGCTGCACTGAATGTTGATTTATGCCAGATGATTTCTCGTGTGCCAGGTAAGTTATTGTATAGGGCTTCAGTTCAGTTCTAGTAGAAGCAAACTGAAATCTATGAACAAATTAAAAAAATAAATACAGAGTATTTCTTGAGATAGGCCTCATTTTTTTTTGTTCTTGCTCCTGTGTTGTTACAGTATAATCACACCCACACACCAAAAAAAAATTAGGAATACCAATGAGATTCTAGTGTTTTCTGAATTTACAAATTCCTGGAGTATTCCACTTCTGTGTGTGTCCTGTATTCATGAACCTGGACTTATATTCTGTAGTTGTGTGTTAAGTTTTCAGCTCTTTGAGGTGTTTCTGCTACCAAACCTTCTCTTGCTTTCCTTGGCTTAAGTCATTCAGAGTACCTACCATAATCATCATTTGTGGTTTCTCTGGCAGGGATACAAGGACATAAAAATGCTCCTGAGTAGCAACTGTTCTGGAGAGCAGCTTTGTAATAAAATCCTCACTTTCAATACCCATTCTTGTATTTTGGGCAAATTTTATTGTCCCCAAGTGCTGATGCTTTCCTCCAGCATTTGGAAAAAAGTCTGTTTAGACTGGCAAGAAAACTTGGATGAGAATGGTAAGCCTAGTGTCTGTACTTAGCCAATCAATAGAAGCCACCATTCTGAAGAATGGAGTTAGTGAACAGCTAAATAAATGTGCTGTTGCACCCGAGAAGAGTCAGGATGACTTTGCAAAATTAAAAACTGTCTCAAAAATATGTTGTAGCTCTTTACAGTCATCAAGGTGATGTGGATGAGGGATATTTTAAAAATGAAAATAGTTGAAAAAGCTGCTTTTGTCAGGACTCTTGCCAAAGATCTGTACAGAAGTTAAATAGCCATGAAATAAGAAGTGCTTTACTGTGATTGTTCTGTTAAAAACTTCAGCCTGTTGCTTTGTCATGGTTGCAAAAGCAAATGTTAGGAATTATGGAGCAAGGAAAATATAAAGCAATGAATGTAAATGTAAAAAATGTAAAAATCTGTAGTGTGCTTGTACCTCAAATACTGATGTTGTAGCCTCCTCATAACCTTCCCCCCCATCAAAGTGGATATAGGAGAACTGGTAAAGATGAGAAGGATAATCCAAAGGTGTCTAGTAATTTAGTATTTTGGGATTCCAGAAGAGACAAAACAGTGTAGGAAAGGTAAAAGCCTATGAAATCTTGAGGAATGTAAAGGGAAATAGAGATTGGGTTTTCATGGTCTTTTCCAATGCAAGAACCAGAAATCAAGTGAAGCTAGCAAGTGGCAGATACAGAATAGAAGTTGATTTTTAATCTCTTCATTGTTGAACTCTTGAGTTCCTTGTCACGAGATAGTACAAATGCTTAAAGTGTACATTGCTTCAAAAGGAGATAAATTCTTGCAAAAAAAAATCCATTGGGATCTATGATATATGTGAAAACAAGGTCTGGACCAGAAAGCTGCAAGTGGTTAGAAGCTGGAAGAGTTGTAGAGAGAGTATCAATAACTGCTTCCCCTATCTTGAAGCATCTGCCTTTGAGTACATGACAGAACCTGACACTGGGCTGGCTACTTGAATGTTTGGGCATACCCAGCACAGGAGTCATCTTTTGTGTAGTTTTCCTGTGTGCCTGGCCAGGAAAATACGATGTTTTAGAAGCACTATGTTCACACACTCCTTCCTTGAGGTTTAAATGATTGTATACTCTTTTGATGCTTTCAATACCTGTAACATGTTTAGAAAAGAACTGAGTTATAGAGTCCTCCCAGAGACAAGAAAATACAAGAAAAAAATTGTATCTTCAGCTGAAATTTATTGGCAATTGGACTTTGGTGAATTTTAAAATACTTTATGTATGAAAACAGGAGCACATGATAGTTTAAATATGAATAGACCATCAAAGCTCACAAGTTTCCTTCTTCAGCACAAAGCTCTCAAATTTGTTCTTCAGGAATAATAACTGATTGCATGAACCTTGTTATGCAATTCCTTTGATGGCTTAAATTGAGATGATATACTAGTTGCAGAATAATGCCTCTAGGTACAGTCTTCAGAGGTACTGAATCATGTTCAGAAAAATTTTTGACCCATTACATCTTACGATTTGCAATGTCTTTGGTAAGAGGAACAGTTAAGTGTTGTAGTCAGAGGTTTCTTAAAACCTCCAAAGATCACGAAGATGTACTGCTCTATTGTAGAAGAATGGCTGAACAATCGCTTCAGTTTGGGACATGTGCCTCTGCTGTTATTCTTAAAGGCTGTTGCAGCTCTTGTCTTGCAGGACAGCTCTGTCTGTACTTTAGTTGATGCAGAACCAAACAGATCAGCAAAGCTGTTAATAGTACCCATCTTCCTGACATAAGCTCTTCCTCAAGTTACTGATTTTGGGATACACGTGAATGGGTCCTCAAAGAAGAAAGGGAACTTCATGGTTCCTAATGGTAATATCCTCATGTATTTCACAGTCAGGCTTCCTTCCCTACAACTATGAAGTCCCACACAACATGGGTCAGTTCTAGTGAAGGAAACCAGGATTGTAGCCCTTAACATTTTTGGACAGGAAGTTCGAGTTCCCTGACCATCTTGTCACACATCCCAAGATCCCAATTTATCCACATCCACATCCCAATTTATCACTGGACACCAATTAGTGTGCAAGTAGTGCAAGGCAACAGTGGCAGTTTATGCTGCTCCCTAACTACACCTCAAACCCCAACCTGTGCATGCAGAGCATAGACACAGTCTGCACAGCACTGGTATTTGTAGTGCAGATGTTCCTGTGCCAACTGGTAGATGCACACTCAGAAGTGGAATACATAACACTTAAAAATGCTTCTAAGAATTGGTGTTATTTTAAGGTAAGTAATTATTTTTTGACAGAATTGCAGGAGAAAAATGAGAAAATGTTTACACTGATGAGCTCTTCCCAAAAATGTCATATTGTAAGTGTGGGCTTGCATGCATGACCATATACATGCAAGTTGTGTTCTCTGTTGCTTTGTGACCTCCTTGTCCATGGTTTTGACCCCATCTGTGTTCCTTTTGCATTTCCAACCCCTGTGCTTCATATTTCTCTCCTTTCTTCATATGCTGTATTTTCAGAACAGGAAGTGCTCCTTCAAGCAGTATGCTCCTCATTCTTCCTGTTGAAATAAAGATGGAAGGGACTTCCCTTTCCTGTGATTCCACTTAACAAAAAGAAATCTGGACTTCTCTCTGGTTTTGCTTTATTGGCTGAGTCTGGTGCTGCCTCTGCCATTTACAAGTGAACTATTCATAAGTCGTTAGGACACATCACAAGAACAGTGAGTGCTGTGCCTGTGCATAGTGGCATTTTCTGTGTGCGCAGTGGCCTCCTGTTTCCTTCTTTGCATCACAGTTCAAAGGGAGTGGGTAAGAGAGGGTAAGAGGAGACTTCTTTTTATTTCATCTCATGCACTTGAAAGATAGGAGGAATGTCCAGTTCTGCTTCTTAACAACATAGTTTCCAAAGAGGCTTACATGGTTCTGGTGATACAGTTCCCACCCCAGTTGTGGAGTAGTGCAGGTTTTTGTAATATAGTGGTGCTCATCGCAGGCAGTCTGGTTCATCAGGCGGTGGGTGGGTCTCTCTGGTGACCACATTATACTTTGCTGCCTGTTTTTACCAGCAACACGTGAAGCAAACTTACTATGGGAAATCTCCCCTAACAAGTCAGAAGAGAACTGGGATGACACTGCAGAAAGTAAAACTAACCAATACTTTCTGCTTCCAATAAAAAAAAAATATGGAGGGAAAGGAAATACAAGTTCCTCACTTTCACAGGAGATCCAGCATGTGGAAGTGAAGAAAAGCAGAAGAAAAAATGTTGCTACTTGGTGGGCCTTTTTTTCCATCCAGACATGGAAAAAGAAGTTGCGGTTTTCCTCCTTAAAAATCTGAAACAATAAGGAGGTTAAAAAGATGCTATGCATTTTGGTGAAGTGTACAAAAGGTCTGCTCAATTTTGTCAAGGATCTCTGATTTATTGATAAGGTTAGTAAATGACAAATAGGTTTTCTTAATCATATTTTAATTAATATGGTACACATTTGAAGAACAACATACAAAATTAGTCTGTATCATGTTGTTTCACAGCAGTTCTGCAGCATTTCAGGCAGTTTTTGCTTCTGTCATCAAGCGTAAATGTGCTTCATGGCTGTCTGAGGATCTAATTGTTCAGCTCTGATCATTATTGCAAAACAGTTTGTATTCACACTTCTACACACTCTGTCCAAAATGTTCTGCTTTTTGTTAGCAGGGTACTGTACAGGCTGTGCTGTACCTGATAAATGAGTGGTGGCAGAATACAAAGCAACCAGCAGTTAAAAAATGGGTGGATTTAGAATTGTGGGGAAATTGCCTTGAAGTGATTTCTCTTCCATTAAACTAGTAAGAAATAAGACTGAGGATCGGTGTGTTTTCGTAATGGATTTTAGTCTGTGTGGTACATTTTAAAAAACATCTATGTAAACTCTGGAAGGAACACTAAAACTGTAGACTTATAATGACTGAAAAAAGAGATAGTTTAAAGAAATGTATACCAAAAAGACTGTCTTCTCTTGTGCTGTAGTATTCCAAAGCATGACAAAAATCAAGGATGACAAAAGAGGATATATTTCTGTACTTTAGTCACCGCTGTCTCACAGAAAGATGTAGAGTGCTGCATCTGCATCAGTTCCTTCCTATTTCCTTCTCCCTCTGCTATCCAGAACTCATGTCTACCTGCACTCACTGCAGTGGGATTGCTTTTACTGTATGAAAGACACTGCATTTTCTCTTCCATGACCTGGTTTGGAGTAAGATCATTGCAAGTAAAGCCTTGAGTTATAAACACCTTAGGGCAGAAATCACTTTTGCTTATTATGATTTTTTTATGTTGTGCACTACTGTATGTGCAGCTAACTCTCAAGTAACATTCAGCATTGCATAACCAATATATCCACTACGGAGAATATATTGCCTTGGACATTATTTCAATGAAACTGAAGTAAGGGTTCTCTGCAAAGAGCAAGAGCAGAAAAACCTGGAGGACTTCCATTTAGAGATTGAGTGGATGATTGGTAAATAAATAATCTTGTGGAATCAGTAGTAATCTTTATGAATTCTTATTTTTCTAGAGAGCACAAATTGAAAGAGGAATGGCTTGATCTGGTCTTGACTGTCCTATAACCTGTGTAAATATATTCTCTTTTAATGTCTTTAGATGAAAAGAAAGAGAACAGATTTGCCACTGAGCTGGATGAATATGGAGCAGATACAATGAGTGAAATAAATATTGTTGGGCGAATTGTCTTGAATATTTGGAGAATGATGAGACATGAGGTAAATTTTTTAAAAGATTAATGTTTTGACTTACTGGGTTTTCTAATTATTGCAGACTTTGTTGAAAGTTTCATGTAAATTGTGTAACTTTTAGATTTTTTTTTTCTTTATACACCTCTTTATTCAAATAGAGTAGTTTGCCAGTTTGTGAGAATGGGTTTTGCATATCGCTAAACTGTAAAGTACTGAAGCCCTTACTTTTCAGTAGTGTTTCTTAATTATACTCCTTTTCACTGATTTGTGGGTTTTGAGAACAACTTACTCGTTTTAGGAATTTGTCTAATATGGTGGTTTTACTACATTAAGTACTTGAACGTATTTTAAGATGTCAGATTTACTCTTCTT
This sequence comes from Corvus kubaryi, assembly GCF_017639235.1. Lineage (NCBI taxonomy): Eukaryota > Metazoa > Chordata > Aves > Passeriformes > Corvidae > Corvus > Corvus kubaryi. Next base: position 26,428,361 of record NW_024582091.1, on the reverse strand, counting down.
TTTTTTCTTTTCTTTTTTGTTCCATTTATAACTTTACATTTAATATTCAAACAGCCCAGTCTTTACAAATCTTCTTCTGACCAAGTTCAGACCTGATCTTTATGAACTGCGTAGCTCTGCATAGTCTTTTCAACTGATAAGGGATACTTTTTCCAGACTTGTAAATAGTTAGTGACTTCTAAGAAGAAATATTAGCTTTTTTAACAAAATACTAATAAAAGTTAATAAATGCAGTTGTTGCAGTTTTTGAAAAGTAGAGATTTTTTGATTATGACAGCCATCATGCATCTTGACATGTCTGCTGTGTTTTTCTAGGTGAATCTAACGAATTACACTTTTGAGAACGTGGGCTTCCATGTTCTCCATCATCGTTTTCCTTTATTTACATTCCGAGTTTTGTCTGATTGGTTTGACAATAAGGCAGATGTCTACAGGTAATGATCTATTAATCCATTTTGTTAACTGTTTTTAAGGCCAGATTCTTAACAATGGATAGGTGGAAGGTAAAATCAGCATAGGAAGAAATAATCAATTTAGCTCAGGCACTAGAGCAGTGTATATGCAGCAACATGAACTTGTTTACTTGGATGTTCTGTTACATAGTTATACCCTCAATATTACAATAAGATATTTCAGTTACATTTTGAACATATCTGAATAGATGTACTATTTTGAAGTTCTGTAATGTCTTTATTTTATTTTAAATATAATGTTCATCAGAAAGACTTTTAATGAACTGTCAGGCTTTTGTTTCACTTCAGAGTGCATGTCAAGCAAGCTAGGCTTAAAAGTAGTACAAAACAGCACACAAGATGTTAAGACAGGAGCTATAGCTGCTTAAAAATACCTTCATATGACATGTATCACATTCAGCTTCACTCTTCTTGAAGCAATTTGATATTGTGTGATATGAACAATTCATGAAACTGAGTATTGATCTGAACATTGTTCGTGACATACACAAATTTTTTGTAAAAGTTGAACCTTGTAACTAAGTGGAAATGTCGTTTATGCTCAAATTATGAATTCATGTTCAGCTGTGATAGGCATTCTTAATACAGAAAGATGTTTCCACAAAGGTCCACTCAGTTAAAAAGCATGTAAACAGATGAGGAGATAGTTGTTTCTGTTTTGGTAATCCTTTGGGGCAGTGAGGAGAACAGGATGTAGTATATCATTGAGAGATGCCTTAACTGTAGTTTGCTGTAACACATTCTGTGTACATCTTTAGAATACATAAATGTATATTTATATACACCACACTTTTGAAAGAGCTGTATGAAAATGTTCTAGAGGAAATTTTTATTTGCTGGTTTGTAACAAGTTACCATAAAAATACATTTGGCTTAGTAGAAAGAGCAGCGCTCTTCTGATTGTTTATAATGAGGTGTTCACTCTCACAGATGGAAAATGGTTGATCATTACGTTAGCCGGGTTCGTGGGAATCTTCTGTTGTTAGACAAACTGGATTTGATTGACAGAACAAGTGAAATGGCGAGACTTTTTGGCATTCAGTTCTTACATGTATTAACAAGAGGCTCCCAGGTAAGACTTTGTTCTCCTTATACTTCACAAAACCAAAGTAGTTTTTACAAAATGTTCGAGTTCTTCGGCATCTTCTCAGTCCATATGTGTATTTTCATAGGGTCACAGAAGACTGTTAACATGAATTAACACGAAACTGAAAGATAAAGAATACTATTCAATCTATTATTGCTGCTTTTGAATTGCCTAGTCTCAGAGTTTAAAAATAACTTAAAAATGGAGTTCCCCAAATGTAATCACACATGTGAATCTCTTCTACTGACTTCAGGAGCACTAAGCTTTCCCTTTGAGTTGGTATTGTTCACACTTAAATGAGTCTGAAAATGAGTGCTTTCTAAAACACTAAGAAATATAATTAAGCATGTTTTAGAAAGATGAGATTAGTTTCTTCCAGGGCAGACAAAGCAGCATTGAATATGTTCTAAGGGACAATTCTGGTGCAGCAGACCTCTAGGTGAGATTTTACAGTAAGACAAGAAGGGCTCTGGCTTTATTAAATACGTGTCATGCAAGATGTTTGTGGTTCTATTATTTTGATACCAACATCAGAGGGAAAAGGGAGCAGGACAGAGCAAGATGTGTGCTTTGTTTGAGAGCCCAGCAGTCTCCAGTAATACCAAAGGCTTTCCTTGCCAAGATTCTGAGTGATTAGGCTACCTCTACTGCTTTCATGGCTACATGTGAGAGCTGAACAGCACCTGAAATGAGAGTCAGCTACTCAGTCAAGTGTTAGCTCTTCTCTTACCATAAGCCAGCCAAATACGGGAGTGTCTGAAGCTGCAGTTTCCTGAACAATTCAATCCTATTAAAAAACTTTTGCCGCCTTTTTTCCTTTGACTGCAGTTGCCTGTGTCATCTCTTGACTCAGAGCAGATTCTTGTTGGTCTTGCTAGTAATGACCCTATATTTGGGGGAAAAGGGGAGCAGGCTGGCAGGCACCATCAGCAGAACCATGGCAGTGTTCAGTAGGTATTTCCCAGTTTAGCTCCCCGATCTGGTTTACCATATTATCAGAAAATACCACTGTTGGAGCAAGGGAAGAGAAATGCACAGTTAGGGACAGGGAGTGTGGGACCGGCATACTGCCAAGATAGATATGCTTAAACTGTCATGATTGCAGCCCACAAAGACTGTTCTGCCTGTCATTTTCTCAGATGTCTGTGAGTGGGAGTGAGCAACAGAAGCATGCTGCATTTTCTATCCTGACTGTTCTTTTCTCTTCCCTTCTGTGCACGTATGTTCTGTTTCCATTGAAACTTTCTAGATCACAAAAACGGCACTTGCAACAATTCCCAGTCACCTCAAATAATTTTTTTCACACAGAAGAATCACTACCTTTTATGAAGATACTGCTCCTTAGCTAAAAAACACATTAAAATGGAACAGTAAGAACAGATTTCCAATATTTTCTTTTTCCACATTTGTATCTCTCATTGAGTTTTACAATAACTTTTAAAAATCATTTTATTTTATTGTATTAAGCCATCTCAAATTTTTCATAGTAGACTAAACAAATCTAACAAGAAATGGTGATAGGCATACAGATAATTAGTCAGATGTTGGAAGAACTTGCTGATTTTTGCACAGGAGTCAGCAGGGCTGATTGAGAGAACTTTAAACTGAATTTCAGGGGAGAAAGGAATAAGACCAGGCTCACTGGAGGTAAAGCTGGGAGCATCATACCAGTGGTTGAGAAACAGTGTCCTAGCAAAGTCTTTTGGTCTGCTGTCTCAGTGGAGGTAGAGGGTGGAGATCCATGTGGCAGCAAAGACAAAAGGATTATTTATGTGTTAGAAACCACAGATGGACCTAAGAATAGTCATGTAGGGATTAGGGTTTCCCCCCCCTCAAAAAGGTGTTAGGATCAGTAGCCCAATTGAGGTGCACCTGCACCAGTGCACTCAGCGTGGGCAGCAAACAAGAGGCGCCAGTCCTGTTTTATATCTTTACTGATGATCTGGACAATGGGATCGAGTGCTCCCTTAGTCACTTAGCAGACGACTCCCAAGTTGGGAGGGAGTGTTGATCTGCTGGAGGTTAATAAGGCTCTAAAGAGGGATCTGGACAGGCTGGTTCAATGGGCTGAGGCCAGCTCTATGAGGGTTCTCCCCTTGGCTCCCAACAACCCCATGCAGGGCTACAGGCTACAGGAAGAGTGGCTGGAAAACTGCCTGGAGGAAAAGGACCTGGGGGTGCTGGTCAACTGCAGTTGAACATGAGCCAGCTGTGCCCAGGTGGCCAAGAAAGCCAGTGACATCCTGGCCTCTGTCAGAAACAGTGTGGCCAGCAGCACCAGGTTGTTGCTCTGTACCCAGCACTAGTGAGGCCACAACTCAAACCCTGTGTTCAGTTCTGGGCTGCTCACTACAAGAAGGACATGGAGGTGCTAGAGCAAGTGCAGAGAAGGGCAATGAAGCTGGTGAAGGGTCTGGAGCACAAGTCCTGTGAGCAGCGTCTGAGGGAGCTGGGGTTGTTTAGTCTGGAATAAAGGAGGCTCGTGGTGGACCTTACCGCTCTCTACAACTCCCTGAAAGGAGGCTGTAGTGAGGTGGAGGTCAGTCTCTTTTCCCAAAAAAGAAACAATAGGACAAGAGGAAATAGCCTCAGTTTGTGCCAGAGGTGGTTAGATTGGATATTAAAAAAATTTCTTCTCCAAGAGGATGGTCAGTCATTGGAACAGGCTGTCCAGGGTCACCATCCCTGGAGTTAAGAAATGTGTAGATGTGGTCCTTGGCAGTGCTGGGTTAACATTGGATTTGGTGATCTTAAAGGTCTTTTCCAACCTAAATTCTATGATGCTATTAAAACTCGGGGAAAAAAACCCACAATCTATCTCTTGCCAGAGCCAGTCCCTGACCATCTTGTCACACATCCCAATTTATCACTGGACACCAATTAGTGTGCAAGTAGTGCAAGGCAACAGTGGCAGTTTATGCTGCTCCCTAACTACACCTCAAACCCCAACCTGTTTTTAAGGTGCAGGGTGTTGTTAAAACTGTTGGTTCTGTAAGTTCATTTATAACTTCAAGGTTAAAGAAATTATATCTAACCCATTCAGTACAGTGAATGAATACATAGTATGTCAGGCAGATGGCCTTTAATAGTGATTTAGTTTCTTAAAAAGCACAAGATTTTAGGATTATGTAGGTTTGTTCTTCGATATTTGTGATTTTCAGTCCCTTGCCACCCATGTATATAGTTTTCAGCTGTTTTGGTTTTTATTGTTAATGGACACAGTGAAGCCCACTCGGGCTTGTAAAGCCTTTACTAAAGCATTGAGTAATACATAAATAAATAGGGCTGGGGTTTTTTTCACTTGTTTACAGCTACATTTTGTCATGTCTTGAACAAGGTGTTTGCTGTTTTATGCTTCCTGTTCTACTTGTGGTATCAGGAAGAAAGCATGATACCCAGTGCATTTACTGCATATTATACTTTGTTTTCTTCAGTGATCTGCAAATCTAAGAGTACTACAGTTGAGCAAATGCTCATTCACTGACTGTAGCATGGCCATCCACATGTATTATTGAAGCCTGTTGGATGTTTATTTTTTCCATAGATAAAAATTAAAAGTACTCAATTTTCTAGGATTAGGGCTGAATGAAGAGGAAGCACATGGAAAAATTCCACTATATGTGATACAGAATCATAGAATGGTTAGGGTTGGAAGGGACCTGAAGATGATCTAGTGATATAAAATACAATTAAAATATACATTAAAAACATGGCTATTTATTTTGGAAAAGTAGTTAGTTATCTGTACTTCAGTCAGGAAGTGTAAGCTTGTATTTGCACGGGTTAATACACACGTTTGTTCTGCATTTTTAAATGATAATGGTTTTATCTGAACTGCTTTGCAGTACCGTGTGGAGTCTGTGATGCTGCGCATTGCAAAGCCAATGAACTACATTGCTGTGACTCCCAGTGTCCAGCAGCGAGCTCAGATGAAAGCCCCACAATGTGTTCCCTTGATAATGGAGCCAGAATCCCGCTTCTACAGCAACGCTGTTCTTGTCTTGGATTTCCAGTCCTTATATCCTTCCATTGTCATAGCATACAACTACTGTTTTTCAACCTGCCTGGGACACGTTGAAAACTTAGGAAAGTAAGTTGTTACTGTTTTCTCACAAGCTTTGATTCCATAGAGACTTGAGTGTTGAGTGTCTTTTCTAAGGTACCGAGAACCCCTGGTTGCCATTGGAAATAGTGGGCACGTATGAATAGCACCATTTTCTGTTACACAATACCGGTGATAAAAATCTACCATGTGGGTGTGTGCATATGTGTATACACACACATACATATACACATCAATATGTATTTTTAATTAAATATAGAATTAGACTCTGTTCTCATAAAACCCCCCCAAAACAGCTCTGTGCATGTGTGTATGTACACCTCGTTGATTATTGTCATGGTGCTGGTTTTTATTATTGCTTCAGAATAAGTTAAAATTAATATAAATCCACCATCTGTCTTCAAGACTGGACTGGGGTTATTCCTTAATGAGTTAGGATAGTTCCTGTATCAGTTGTAGTTCACTCTGGTTCTAACTACTAAAAATTAAAAGGTACAATTTAGTTATTCTTTGTAGCATCTTTTATTGAGCTTAACAGTTATTCTGTTAATTGGAAAAAGATCTCACTGCTCTTCGTAATTACTCTATAATATAAACAATATTTTGAAGAATGGAAAGATACCTGCAATAATTGCTGGGTGTCACCATCAGGTTTTCAAGTTTCTGATTTGAAATTCTGAATTCGTAGGAAGAAAGTGCAGTGTGGTACTTGGTAAACATAGGGGATTACAGTATTTAGTATGTGCCTCCACTAACTCAGTATTTGGTAATAATTCATAACACAGAGCAGAATTGATAAATTTTGCATGCATTGGAATTTAGCTATTTATTACTGCTTTGTTCCTAGAACCTTTTGTATGTAGCTAAGAAATTTGAAAGGATGTTAGGTTCATTTATACCTGAGATTACTCTGTCCTTGCTGGCATTATCAGCATTTTAATGTGAGCTGGTGCTTTTGCTTGATTAGGCTGTAAATGAATGAATTGTCTTCATATTTGAATTTTCTCTTTATTAGGTATGATGCATTCAAATTTGGCTGTGCATCTCTGAGAGTACCTCCTGACTTACTTTACCAGATTAGGCACGATATCACAGTGTCACCCAGTGGAGTAGCTTTTGTCAAGGTAATGATATTAGTGCTCTGTGACAGGATTTTCACTGCCTGTTGGCTGACTAGCTTAAGATCAAACTGATATTGTAGTTTATATTTTGCTGCATTAAGAGCAGACAAAAAGGGGAGGTTCAATCTCTCATTTCACAATGTTTTGGTATTTGTCAAAGTGTTGAACTTCTGGCAGTTCAGGAAGTAAAACTTCTTTATGCTTTCCTTTATACTGAAGGCTTATTTAATCTATAATTAAACTATTTTACTTGTGCAGTTTGGGGATCAAACAGTAATTATCTGTGTGCAGCAATTCATTCTTGTCCTGCCTGTAGAGCAGAATGCTGTTTTAGAAAAAGTAGTGATTTGGGACATGAAACTCCCCGACTTGCTTTCTATTGTTCTCATTCTGTTATGTGTCCTCCTGGCTGGTATGTAATGAATATGGCCTGGAGCTGTTGCAAATAGTTAGCCAGTCACCAGCATACATGTATTTAATGTAAAACAAAAACTTTTTAGTAAAGACTATTTGCAGAATTTTTAAAATATAATGTTCCTTCAGCATTTAATACTTTGAGAATTAACAGCTAAATATTGAAGTCCCATTTTAGTTGATAAGGTTATCTGAACTTTGCATTAGCGGGGCTGATGAATACAAAGAACAAAAAGCTGCTTGTTCTGTCCGTAAGCACTTTGCCTGTATTCTAGGTTCCGTGTAATATTTGTGGGAAAAGCCAAACTGTTGGTGGCAAGGGCATCTTGCTAATTTGTCTTCCTGTCAGTGGTTAACTAACAGTTCTTGGGTTTGATTTTAGTCTTAACTATTTATGTTGGGCTCTTTAACACCGTGTTTTCCTTTGTTCCCTTTCCGGCAGCCTTCGGTAAGAAAGGGTGTGCTGCCAAGGATGCTAGAAGAAATTTTGAAGACCAGGATAATGGTGAAACAGTCAATGAAGGCTTATAAGCATGACAAGGCTGTGACTCGAATGCTTGAAGCTCGTCAGTTGGGTCTTAAATATATAGCCAATTTTACTTTTGGCTATACTGCTGCTAATTTTTCTGGAAGAATGCCATGCACTGAGGTAAGGATTGCAGATAAAAATGTTGGAAAGATGCTAGTCAGATAACATAATATTATTATTTGAAACAAATTAAATACTTTCAGAAAAGCTGTTTTCATTTGTAGTACTGAAAATCAGCAATTTAGGATTTATTTATGATCATCTAGAAAAATATAAAGGTCTTCTTTTTCTTCTTCCCATAGAGGAGCATTTGGAGTTGGCATTTCTGTAGAACTGTTTCCAAAGGTAGATTGGATTATAATTCTAATAGTGGAAATAAAACATTGTAGCTTTTTCATAGTTTTCATAGGAATCACCAGAATCCAAAAACTAGAGAAAATGATCCTGAGCAGTCTTGTCTTGCCCCTTAGATTTTTAATACTTCTAAAGAAGTTTAAAACAATATTTTCTTTATTTTAATACTTAATAATTTTTTATCATTTTCCTTTTAGTCCTTTTTTTCAGGTAAGTTAAGCAACCTTTTTATTTATTATATGTATTTAAACCATGAAATAAAATATATTGTCTCAATACAGTAATTTTCATAAAAAGATCAAGCACTGTTAGACTGTGTTTACCAAAACCTAGTATATGGTTTAGCAGCAGAATAAAGATTTTCCATCTATCTTTAACTTTGCAGATTGGAGACAGCATTGTCCACAAAGCCAGAGAAACGTTGGAGCGTGCCATTAAACTGGTGAATGATACCAAAAAATGGGGTGCTCGTGTTGTATATGGTGATACAGACAGGTAATTCATGGTCTGCTTCCTATAATGTTTTAAAATCATAGTAGTTCTTCATAGATAGATTTTGCTTTTGTCTCAACAAGGCAGATTTGTGATCCTGAAAAGTGCATGTGGATCTTCTTTGGATGTTGCTTACTGTCTTTGCTGAATATGCAAAGTGACTAATACCGAGTTTGCTTGGATTTCTTTTAGCACTTTGAAGGTTTCCTTTCTTTTGAAAATTATGTGGAACAGAAAGGGGGGAGGGGAAATATTTTTTCAGTTGTGAATTAATATAAATCTAATTGACCAAATTATTCTTTTTGTGCCTGTTTCTGATGCCATTTTTATTTTGGAAAATAGAGCACTTATAACACAGTAGGCATTGCACCTCGAGGAAGGCACTGTTTTAAGCTTCAGAAGTGGATACAATGCAAAAGCAGCCACCAGAGCATACGAAGATATTATTAAGCTGCCTGACATACATTTTCTCAGTCAGTCTTTTATCTAAATAATAGCCATGCTCTAGACATATTCATCTCTGTTCCACACTTGGATAATTTTTCAGCCATTGGGAAACAAAGCTTGTCTGGCTGTCCTTTCTTAATAACTTGTGAATCTAGTGACTGACTTCAGCCAGATCTGATAAAAGACTTGACATTTCAAAGCTACTGAATTCATAGTGGCTTCATTTAAAAAAAAATTGTTGGAGGAAGGAAGTAAAATCCTGTTGCTGCCCATAGTGGTGGAAAAATGGCATACCAGAGCTCTTTACAATTCTTTCCTGGGAACTCCAGTTTTGCACTGCCTGGGAACAGTCACATTCCCTGCCTCACCAGATAGTCACAGCATTCATCAGCCCTTTGGGACTCCTCATCTCATGCTGAACACCAAAGTTTCTCAGATTTTTGGCTTTTCTAGCTGAAGGAAGGGAGTACAACTGATAGCAGCATCCCTGCCTCTCAACCAGGAAACTATAGCTTGTAATTTTCAGGAGCTATGTTGAACAGATCTGTGCTGACTTCCTGTGTCTGATTTCTTGTAGCATGTTTGTACTCTTGAAAGGAGCCACAAAGGAGCAGTCTTTTAAGATTGGTCAAGAAATTGCTGAAGCTGTAACAGCAACAAACCCCAAACCTGTCAAACTGAAGTTTGAAAAGGTAAAAGGAAAATATTTTGCTTCAAATGTGTAGGGTGCCATACAAAAAAAAAAAAAAACCCAACAACAACAACAAAACACACAAAACCAACCAAACAAAAAAAAAGCCACCAGAAAAAAAGTTGAAAAGATTTTTCTGAACCCTAATGTACATAAGGATAAACAAGTCATGTGCTGTGCTGTTTCTGTGGGTATATTGCAAGCTGCTTAATGCCTCAGGGACCTTCTCAGAGGAGCACTACAGTATGAACAATAAAAAAAAAATTCCCTACTTTCACATCAGTGGTTTGTTGTGCTGGCAGCATCAGGCAGTTTGAATTCCTGTCTCATCAGTTTTTGGAAATGTCTCCCTCAGTTTGGTATTGTATACCTACAATTAAATCAATGTGTGCAACTTAGTAGAGGAAATGTTCACCATCCCCAATTCCAGCACATTAATTACAAGCCTGCTATGTATTTGTTAGGCAGACTTAGGACACTTCAGCATATGTCCCTGTGATACTCACACCTGTAAAATGAAAAATCATAGAAATCCATTCAGTAGGCTTCTGGAAGAAATATTAACCACAACAAATCTTTTATAAAAGAGTAAGGCAATGTGTTACTGATTTTGCTGGAATTTTGTCACTGTAGAGTCATTAGCAAGGTGTTCAGGCCTGTTAGCTTTACTTCAGGTGGTCTGGATATTTTCAAAATACATTCCTGACCCAACAAGTTCATTCAGAATTTGTAAGCCTGAGGCAACCTAAACTCACTGTTCCCTCTTCCATGAGAGTCAGGAAGATGTGGTGTTACCCTAGTAACACTACAAAGAGGAAATTGTTTTCCATTCTTTTATTTAAAAGTGTTCAAGGAATACTTAAACAATCAAGAATGAAATAAGAGGTTGGAGAAAACAAGCCAAAGAGACCATGATCCTAAAAATCCATTCCTGAGAAGACTGTTCTCCAAGCACCAGCATTTAAAAAGCATACTTTTCCCAGATGGAGATACTAGCTGATTTTTGGCACCTCCTTATTAGATAAAGTTTGAAAACAGGAAGTTCTAAGCCACTACTTTTGCTAGGAACATTTTCTTCTCTAATGTTTAAAATGAAGTTGTCTTTATAAGAAAGAAAGATAATAGAGTTACATTAGAAATGGTGACAGATGCAATCCAGAAAAGTAAGGGAGTATACTTGCAACAGTTTATATGGTGTGTCGCTTTCCATCTGAGCTTCAGCTAAATGAAATATAAAGTGATTTAAGAATGGAACACCACAGAATCCCAACTTCCTCAGCCATCCTTTAAGAGTCCTTTGATCTGTTTTATCAGTTGTAATGATTTAACAAAAAAAAAAGCAAGCAAACAAAAAAACCCAACAAACAAACCAATGAAGCACAGTATTCCTTAGGAAACCCTCTATGTTCAAAGTCACCTTATATTCCCAACATATTCCAGATTGGGCTATCTTCTTTCTAAACATTCCAGGTCTACTTGCCATGTGTCCTGCAAACTAAAAAGAGGTATGTGGGTTACATGTATGAAACACTGGACCAGAAGGACCCAGTATTTGATGCAAAAGGCATAGAGACAGTCCGAAGGGACTCCTGTCCTGCTGTTTCCAAGGTAAAGTATTCACAGATTTCTTCCTGAATGAAATTACAATCTTCTTCTTTCATTTTATCTTTGTCCTTTCTCAGAGTTTCTAGTCCTTTTGAGTTGTCTGAGTCTTCATCTGTTTTTCTAGTATAAGCCATTTGAAAGATAAACTGAAGATCTTTTACAGCATTACAAGGACTTGCATTTTACACCTTATCTTTCATCCCCTAAAAACCCCATTAAAAGCCCTTGGCCCATGTAAGTTCTCTCAAAGACCATTCTTAATCCAGTTCACTTTACCTGGAAGTATTACTGCCAGATGAGTGAGACATGCTGATCAGTCTGCCAATAGCTCACATAAATCTGGTTCAGCTAAGAATTCCTTTAAAATATGCTTTCTGGCCTCTTTACTTTAAGCTGTGTATTGAGAGGTTAAAAAGAAGTTAGGAAATCTTATTTTTAGCCAAATTAAAATAAATTTATGCCAGTAAAAAAGGTAACCACATAGAAGGGTTTACTAAAGTCATGGCAAAATATTTTAGATGGCAGGGAAAAACATCTTCTCTCCTACTCTGGAAATTTCTATAATTGTTGAAAAAATCTTACTGCTGGAGTATGGATGATGTCATGAAGGATGGGGAAAACCAAGGAAAAAGTTGTCCAGTAATGTGTTTGTCTTTGAGTAGAAGAGATTGCAGCCTGTTGTCATAGTAATATCCTAGTTCACCACTGGTAGTTCTTCTAAGCAGTGTATTTGTATTTCCATGTAATTTACTCAATTAATTGGAATTAATTCTTTTCTAGTTAAACATACATGTTTTTCTCACCTTTCTCCTTTGGTTGTAAAGATACTTGAGTGTTCTATCAAGCTGCTATTTGAAACACGGGACATTAGTCAGATCAAGCAGTATGTTCAGAATCAATGCATGAAGTTACTGGAAGGAAAAGCCAGCATGCAAGACTTCATCTTTGCAAAAGAGTACAGAGGGAGCTCAGCATACAAACCTGGAGCATGTGTACCTGCTCTGGAAATCACCAGGTAATGAGATCAAGAAGTGCTAATCATACATACTTCTTATCCTGACCTTTGTGCTGACACGTTATGGGTAGGAGCTCATAGGTATTTTTTTCTTGATCTTTGTACTGACACATTATGAGTAGAAGATTGTGGATATTTTTTCTCTTGACTGTCATACTGTCAAGTTATGGATGGCAGTGAGATGTCGCCTTCAAATACTGTTGAGGCAGTTGTCCCTGACTTTCTTCTGTGTGTGAAAAGAGATGGTCCTAGAAAGCCATTTTGTAGTCCTGGAAAGAACCACATGTTCAAGAGGAAAGTCTTGGCAAGACGCTGTAACAGTGTGTTCACTTCTGTTACTTACAGTGTGGGTTTTGTACAAGGGTGGACTCTCAGAGTTTACTTATCATTCATGGTTGTTAGATATGTTACAAATTGTGATAGTGGTATCTCTTAGTGCTGTGAAATACATTACCAGGCATAGTTTTTCAATTTTAATAAAGTACCTTACTTAAAGTTAATATTTCATCCTGTTGATATCATTTATCAGTAATAGATGAACAGATAATGTAAGCTGGAACATTTTGTCACCTTGCTTAATACAAAAGGTCTTCCAATTAAGCTATGCTTTTTTAATAAAATAACATCCAAGTCCAAAACTGATACCTACTTCAAATGGAATTGTCATTTGCTTTCTGAGCAAAGGATAATTCAATTTGAAGCATGTATCATTCTACTGAGCAAGCAGTCTCAGAAAGCAAAGGACAATTTGACCAGAAAGCAAATTGTACTGGAGCTCTTTTTAGTACCTTGGCTGCTCCTTATTAAAATATTTCCTTAAGGAAGGGGTAGCTAGAAAACAGCCTGCATGTAAATCCAAGTGACCTGAAACAGAACATGTCTGTAGGGCTTGTGTCTCAAGTTCTAAAATTTAGGTCTGATCATGAGACAAAAATGGAACAATTTGGTCCTAACTCCAGTCACCTGGAGAGCAACTAATATAATCAGATGGGGAAGCTTCCAGGCCAATGAAATAGCTATGAATTTGCCTCTGGATGCATTCTCAAGGCTGTGTTTTGGCAGGAGAATGCTTGCCTACGACCGTCGCTCTGAGCCGCGTGTCGGGGAGCGAGTGCCCTACGTCATTGTGTACGGCATGCCCGGCCTGCCCCTGATCCAGCTCGTCAGGCGGCCCATCGAGGTGCTGCAGGACCCCAGCCTGAGGCTCAATGCCACCTACTACATCACCAAGCAGATCCTGCCCCCCCTGGCCAGGGTGTTCTCGCTCATTGGCATAGACGTCTTCAGCTGGTACCACGAGCTGCCCCGGGTGAGTGGTTTCAAACAAGAGTTAGCAAGTGCAGTGCATCTGTGTGCAGTGTTTGGCCTTGTTGTGACTTCCAGTGGAATGAGGTTGATAGGAGGCAACAGCAAAGGTTATTTTGTGAAGCAGTGTTTGATGCTCAAGTACACAGTCCTGATTCTTAGATCTTCTGTGTGGGGTTTTTTTCCACATAGCAAATCTATTTTTTCAGCCAGCCCTTCTGTGCAGGGTCGATCACACAGTCATCTTCTGTTTTCTGATCCCTTCTGTAGTTGTAGAGAATATTTTTCTATAACAGTGGATTTTTAACAGTAACAGTGCATGTTTGGCCATATCACCTTTTAAATCTCTCTGTAAAAGCTGTTGGAACTCCTGTTTTTCCAAAACGTTCTGAAGATCTTTCCTCTGTATAGAAAAGGTGGCATGCCCCAGGAGCAGGAACACTTTCAAAATTTGTATCACCAGAAATTTAAAACCAATAATACCCAAGCATGATTTCCCTAAAAGTTAAAGAAGTCATTGAGGTGCAGGAAAAGAAGAATTAGGTAGCTGGATTTTTGTTTGTGATTCCCCAGACAAAAAGGGATGGCGAAAGACAGTGTGTCTGTGTCGTTTGGTTACTCTGCTCAGAGTAGACTTCACAGCATAGTGATACATGGTGTTTCACACTGCAATATAGCATTATAGCTGTATTTCCCAGTATAGCCTTGATTGAATTCAGTTCTTCTTCTTTTCTTTACCTTTCCAATGGCACCGTGGCAGTCACCTCAAGTGTCTCCAACAAGCTGTTGTAAAAAGGTAAAAAGAGCCCTGGCTTTCTGCTAGGCCAAGGAGCAGCGAGGAAGTCACAGGGAGCAGAGCAGCAGGAAAGTAAAGGATAGTACAAAGCAAAAGTCATGCAGCAGCAAGAGCAAGTGCAGAGAACGAACTTCCCAGGGTGATGGGCCAGTGGTGGAGCCTTGTCCAAGGAAATCAGAGCATGAGCTAGTGCCATGGACCAAAGCACTATGGCAGTGCTGTGCCCAGGACTGCCCAGCACAGACACTCGAGGGCAGGCAGGATCCAGACAGCAGCCACTGGGGCTGCAGCCAGGGCACGTTTAGATGCGAATCAGATCAGCACCTAAGAAAGGAACAACTGCAGGAGGCAGAGTTTGAGGTGAGATCAGGAGTTAAGCATGTGACCAAGGATTTTTTGGTTACAGATTCCCTGTGAAATAGGTGTGGGGGAGGGCTCTGATCAGCGTATCACTTCAGGGCCAGTGCTGCGCTCCTCCGAGTGCTGTGATTCATGTTCATAATTTGTGTATGAACCCATGCCCCGCAGCCGTCTTGCACTTTCTTACTCGAGAAAAAAGTACGTAATCTAGGAATAAGGCAAGCCGCTGTCTTGGAAGTTCATTACCTCTTAATTATTTTTCTTAACAGATTCAGAAGGCTGCCTCAGCTGCCTGCACTGAGCTAGAAGGACGCAAAGGCACCATCTCGCAGTATTTCACGACCTTACACTGTCCCGTGTGTGATGAACTGACCCAGTATGGGATCTGTAATAAATGCAGAAGTCAGCCGCAGCATGTGGCAGTGATTCTCAACCAAGAAATCCGAGAGTTGGAGCGTAAGCAAGAACAGCTGGTCCAGGTACAATTAAAGCATTGTCAGATGTCTGTCAGCAAGAGACAGGGGCTGAAATTTCAAAGCAGTGTGTTACTGAATGCTCCCAACAGAAATTGGAAGTATGGTCCGTGTGTTAAATGTGCTGCAGCTTGTTTGCTTTTTCCATTGCTGTCGAAGGTAGGACAGCAGCTGTTACTCTCCTAGGCTTTGTGGAAAGCTAAGGCAAAGGAAGAGATCAGAACAGAAAATACTTCTCTTATTTTCTTCTGATTTTTAAGAGTATTCTATATGTTTTGTAGGTCCCTTTTTATCATGACAGACAGCTGTGAGAGTGTAAAAGATTCACCCTTTTTTGCATTAAAATAACAGATGATGTTCTAGAAACAAAAATGTTTGGGCCAGAAAATTTATTTATTTAAATGTATAACATGGATGTTGTTTAGTTGGAGGATTTTCTTGTTACCTTTCCTCTCAATAGGAATTTTCCAAGCTGCTTTTTCCCCTTGAGCTAGAAGTCAATTAAGAGGGTAGCTGACTGTGCTTATGAATATATTACAGCAAAGCACAATGCCTCCCCTTGTGGAAACATATGCATACGCTCACCTGATTTTCATACTGTCATATTTTATAATTAATAAATATTTTAGTTTAAATTTATTTTTAGCACTAGCACATGAACCATTTTAAAGACTTGTCTGAATGTCAGGGATATAAATGTTCCTAAATCTAAGCATTGATTTGATAGGTTCTCCTAGGGTTGCTAAAAACCCACTGTAATTCACTTCTAAAATATGTCATTTCTAAGCTGTGGACTTCTTGCTGTATTTTGTAATATTTGCTCTTATCTGTGTTGGAAGTGGCAGTAAGGGAGGAGATGCGTGTTCTGCAGTTTGCTTGTGGTACTCTAAACCCTTTGCATTGCTCTTGTTCTGGAATAAATCAGAATTTAGCAGACTGGATCAGCTCCACAGAAGGATCAGTGAGTTTGATTAGAACATTCTCTTGTCCCTCCAACAATGCAACAACTCAGCAAGGCCTGGGATCCTTTTGGGACAGTGTCAATGTTTGATGCAGCTGTAAGAGCATCTTCTTATTTTAATAGGAAGGCATATATATCCTTCACAGCTTAAATTTTTAGCTCTGTGAGATTACAAACATGCTGGAGCCAGCGGAAAACTGATATAACACTGAGCTGTACATTTTTTTAAACTGCACTCAAAAATTACGTGCTCTAGGTTAAAACCATAGGCTTTTCCCCTCAACACAAACTGAACGTAGGACATGTCTCAAGTACCATTTAGTTTGGTCCCTAGCATTTAAACCAGCCACAGCCTCTTTCAGAAGAAGGTTGGGTAGATGTAGTTCTGAGATTACAAACCTGGAACCAGCTGTTTAAATCCTGTTCCTTCTGGTCACAGTTTCAGGCCAGAGGACTCGGGTATTCTCTGAGGTGCCACATGTGGGACTTGGCAGGAGGGGCTGCACCTCTCCAGCTATTGTCTGTCTGAGTTTCTGGTCTGCAGGGATTTGGTGCTGATGCAGGCCTGGCATCAGCACGGAACATGGAAAGAAGGAAAAGTAGTTGTAAAAGCAAAGGGATATAATGTGGGTTTGTTGATCAGGCTATGCAAATGATAGGATAAACTGTGTAACTTTTTAATGTTACAAAACACAGGTGTGGCTGGAAGCAAATTTCTAAGGTTTTGGAAAAACTGTTGGAGGTGGTAAATGCTGCAAAGGATAAAAATAAAATAGCAAAGCAGGAGCTGTTCCTTTTCTAAAGGTATCTGCCTTTGGAAAAACTGTGCCTGCTGCTGTTTTGTTCCATCAGGTATCTCACATTAAAGGTATTTTCAACCAGCATTAACAAGTAGTTCCTTGAACAAGGAGAGCAGTGCTACTTATGTGGCCTGTTCTTTGTTGGGATTGATTGACTCTGATTAGGTGAAACTAATTAAAGCTTATCGTGAAACGAGTTATTTATTTAAAGTCCCTTTTCTCTGCAGAGAATAACTGCAGGATAGGAGTTTTGTCTTTTTTCACTAGGAAACTTTTATAGGGAGTAAGTTTATCACAAATAGAACACACTGCCCTGCTTAAATCCAGTCAATTTATTTACCTTATTTTTCAAGTTCAAGTAGGACTTAATTAGCAGGATTGAAACTCTAGCTGTAGTGTCCTGCTGTTGCTCTCTGTCCAGTTCAGTGGGCGATGCTGGCAGCCACCCACCAGCAGCCAAATGAGCTGTCTGGCAGCAGCCAAAGAGGCTGAAGCAGAGAAGGGAGCTGCTGTGGATCCCTCCATGTTGGGGAAAAGCTCTGTGCAGAAGGGCTGTGCCTGTTCTGCTGATACAATCTTGAGGATTTAGCAGTCCTTAGTGGTTTATGCCTCCCTTGTGTCATTTAAAATAATTGGTTTGTTTTTTCTCGTGTAATCCAGATATGCAAGAACTGCACAGGCTGCTTTGATCGGCAGATCCAGTGTGTCTCCCTCAACTGCCCAGTACTTTTCAAGCTCTCCAGAGTAAGCAGAGAACTGTCAAAGGCACCCTATCTCCGCCAGCTGCTTGACCAGTTTTAAATGATCTGTGTTACAGGATTCCAGGTGCTATTTTTTTTTTCTTCAGTGTTTACCACACTAAGACTATTGTGCATGGTGCTTTTTCAATTCTCACATAGGCCAGGATTTCCATTTTAGCTGTTGGGTTTATTATCTGAAGAACAAAGAACACTTATCATAACTAAATTTAAAAAAAAAAACCCACCCCATTTGTTGATCTATGAATAGCTCACTTTTTAAGATGTACAAATTTCTTCTTCCTTTCATGTTTCTAACATACTGTTTTATAATGCTGATGTTGAAATAGCTCTGTGTAACATCTTGTAAATCCATTTCAAAGTAGAAGTCAAGTTTACTTCCTGGAGGAAGGAGCACTGAAAACCTCTTGAAACGATAAAACCATTCGTGTGTGTTCTTGAACTGTCAGTATCAAGACGTGTTACTTATATATTATCCATTCACTTTATAATTTTGTCTGCGAAATATTTTGTAAATACACTTTTTTACTTTTCAAACAACTGAGTAAAATAATGTGCAATGACTTTTATACAGATAATTTTAAAGTTGGTTGGTATATCTCCTCCTAAGTTTTGCTTGATTCCAAGTAGATTGTTATTTTGATCAGACTGTGCAAGCAGTAGTACCATGTGTAGCATTTTGAAACATTATTTTCTAAAAATTGCTGTCTTGCTTTAGCTATTAATGGGGCATTGTGAGGAACTGTGCAAAGACATTTTTGTTACAAACCTGTGGGACTGTTGCAATACTTTAAATATAAAATTTTATTCCATTTTTGCTTGTTTTGTATAGACATTTCTATTGCTTCTAAATATGCTTAAAATATTTTCTTTCCTTATGTACTGTACAGTTAAATCTTATTTGCCACCATCTTGACAAAATGTGTATTTAGAATATTTGTATAACTGTATAAAATGGAAAAGGAATTATGTGGTCAGTGCATTGTTTTCTAAACTGGAAATCATTTTGTTTTAGAAGTTAATAATGGAAACCATATTAAAGTTGAATAAAATGATATGGTAAAAAAATTTATGGGGTCTTTTTTTAATATTTACCCTCAATTTGTTTCCCTTCTCTGGCACACACAGTAATGTAAAAACAAGACTGCTCAAATCAAAGTTAAGAATCCAGCTTAAACTCCTGGATCTAAAACATCAGTAGCAATTCTTGGAGGCCTTCCCCATACCAGAAGAGAAACATTTCCAGTTTTCCATTAGTCAAAACACGACTGGGTTTTAAATTTAAAAGTCCAGAGGAGTTTTGAAAAATAGAACAAAACTTTATTTACATCAAGGAACCTGAGTGCCTTCTCCAGATAAGAATTTATTACAGTCAAGACCCAAGTCAGTCTATTAAATGTCACATTATACAGTACAAGGTAAAATCCACACCAAGCAGAATAAAAATTATTAAATATATAAGAGAACATCCACAGATTGCGATACACTTGTATGCAAAGTAACTTAAAAGAAACAAACATCAAGGCATAAAACTTTGCCTGGTCTTGCATTCAAGCATTGGTCAGGTACAGAATAAAAGTGCAAATGCCAGGAGTGTGAGTGCTTGCAGTACAGTCCAGCACTCGGCAGTGCCTCAGCATAAATGAAGTATTTAATGACAGCTGCAAGAAGTTACCTTTCACACTGAAGCAGAGTGCTCATCTTCAACCCATTCCTAGGTGGACAAAAAGAGGATTATCAAAGTCAGGTATCTAATCTATGGATTAAAGCTCTTGTCCTCAACAGAGAGATGGCTTTTCTAGCATAAGCAGGGCAAAACATTTAGTCCAAGTAATTTCAGTTAGGGGGTAAGGAGCTTAAGCTTTCTGGGGATCTGTAACCTAAAATAGATCTGCACTGTAAACAGATCCTCGTTTCAGCTGTATTTGCCAAGAAGCAATTTACTTGGGAAGGAAATTTAAACTTGTGAAAACTAACATTCATTGTCTAAACCCAAGCCTTGAGGAACACCAAAAAAGCCTCGACCAGCGAGGGTGCCTAAAATTGCTGTGAGCTGGACTCATCACTGGAAATGTCCTAGATCTTGTTCTAAACTTTAATTGCTTCAGGCATTTCATTTTCAGTCAAGGGCAGCCCCTGCTATTAAAAGCAGGCTGGTTAGGGGATAAGGAGAACACTTTCTGTCAGTCTATCCCAGTTCAAGTTTAAGACCAGAACTAAGACACTGAAGGCTCCAAGGTCCTCCTGTAAGATGAGTCTAAATTTAGATGTCATCCAGGCAAAGGTCTCCACCCATCAGTAGAAAGTGATTCTACACAGATAATGCTTCAACTTCCACTGTCTTACAGCCGCTGTTTTTTGGATCCTTTATTTGTGGGAAAAGGCTGCTCTTACCTTGGCATTCCAGCCTGCTGCTCCATTCCCACTACACAAGCCTCCTGCTTTTTAAGGAGGGGATGGGGATGAATTGAAGTTACACAGGAGTTAATCCAGGCAGTAAAAAAAAAAAAAAAAAAAAAAAAAAAATCTTTGTTTTGCGCAATATTTTTACATTTGCTGGAAAGACGCTGGGCAGAAACACAAATAAGTGCGTGTATCTATGCAGTAGATAAGCGTCTAAGAGATTACATCATATTTCCCAATGCAGCTTTGATTTCATTTTCTGGGGTTTTTTAGTACTTGATTATGCAAATGATGTAAACTAAACTGTCCATATAAACTATCCCTGAGAACAGTTGTACTTGTAGGACATTCTGATCTGGAATTTCATCAAAAATTAGCATATGAACTGGGGGAGTTTAGAATCTTCTTGGTTGCCCAGTATCTTTCTTTAAATAATTTTCTTCTGGCAACATGATCTCAGGTATGGGGAAGCTTTCTTATAGCAATGTCAGCGCAGGTGAAGCTGGGGGGATTGCAGTTCCAGCAGTTTCCATATCTTGCATTGTGTGTCCTGCACCTTCTCCATCCCCCTCCACCAGTGGGATTTGTCCTCACCATCAGCTGACACCCCCTTATTTTGCAGCGTGCAGGAGGAAAAATGGGAAGAGGAAAAATGATGAAATGCAGGCTCCAGCTGCCTGCATTCCAGCCACTCCCTCTGCCTACCACACTGTTTGCTTCCATGTCAAATCAACTAAGCACACAGGGCCACACGGACTCACTCCTGTCACCTGTGCCTAGGCCAGGACTGGGCCTGGCATTTACAAGCCTTTACCATTTCCTGTAAGCAGAGAGAACCCTCGTGCCACAAGTGAAACAAGGCTTCATTTTAAAGTGCAGGTTCATGCATTGCGCTGGAAAAAGATGCCACAGAAGAAACGTGGCAATAACACAGTGGCATTTAAGTGCCAGCAGCAGAGGGAGAGGGAGGCCCTGCAACATGGCAAGGTGCTAACAAAAAAATACACATTTTTCACCACAAGTTGATTCTGGCTTCTTACTAACTCCTCAGAAAGGAAAAAGCCATGCAAGCCTAGGTTGCACACTTGGAGGACAAGAGAGGGAACAGAAGCAGACCTGGAAATGCAGGGAACATCTAAGATTCTGTGCTATGTTACACCTAGAGCTCTTTTGTTACTAAATGAAACCTCTTAGTGAGAAAAATACTAATGAAAGTGCAAAGTTAAAAACCCCAAACAAGAGTAGATTCTGATCACACAGACTTAAAAAAATACTTAATAAATATGGAGTTCCAAGTTGACAAATGACAAGATTACTGTTCAGAGACGGATTTTGCCATTTGCTGCTGGTTTAGGTTTTGGTTTGTTTTTTTTTTTTTTTTTGCTCTTACTAGGAGGGCTCCCTGGCATGGCTGTGCCTGTCCAGGGCTTCCTGCTTAGCAGCAATAAATCTACACCTATAATCCATGGCTTCTCCGCTAGGAAGAGTCAGGCTCTATGCCATTCCCCAAAGAAATAAATAAAACCCAAATGTCACCAATCCAACTGACCAGTAGTCATACTGGAAAGGATTGTCTCACTGGTAATTCCCTCTCCTTCTCAGATCTTCATTGTAACACACTACCCTGTTAAATTCTTGGCACAAGAAGCCAGAGAATTTGCTACAACCTGAATTTAAACAACTGGCATAAAAATACCATATATTAAGCCATCTCTTTTACCTGTAGGGAGCCAGCAAGAAGGATGGAGAGGGACTTTTCACAAGAGCATGTAGTGATAGGAGAAGGGGGAATGGATTCAAACTGGAAGAGAGTAGGTTTAGATTAGATATCAAAAAAAAATTCTTTGCTCTGAGGGTGGTGAGGCACTGGAATAGGCTGCCCAGAGAAGCTGTGGATGCCCCATCCCTGGAAGTTTTCAGGGTCAGTCTGGATGGAGCTCTGAGCAACCTGGTCTAGTGGAAGGTGTCCCTGCCATGCAGGGGGTTGGAACTGGATGATCTTTAAAAGTCCCTTCCAACCCAAACCATTCTAAGATTACACGGTAATTTATCATCTTCTGCGTACATTTGTTGATTTCAGTGGTAGTGCCATAATTAAAATCACAAATACTTTATCTAGATTTGTTGCCACTGTTCAGTAGGTTGGAATTATGCATTTGAGCAGATAAACAATGACCCATTTTGTGCCCTTTCTCATAAACTGCTTTTAAATGACCCAAAGGCATGGTTTCACTCCTAAGAAGTAATTTCCAGTTTTTTCTTGTCTTTGTCTCAGAACCAGAAATTCATATAGTTTGCCAAAAGGTTATTCAATTTACAGCTGCTGGGCATCACCAGAAATTTTAACTGATCTCCTGATCACACACAATTTTCAAACACAGTAGAAACACTCCTCCTTTACAAGGTAAGAAAGTTCAGCATCACAGATAACAGATCTCTCTCCTCTCTCATGCAACCGTTTTGTGACAAAGGACCTCAGACCCGCACATTTCACCCACCCCAAAAAAAACTGAGTAGTCTGAGCAGTCCCCTTCTTTCCCAGTTACTACAGCAGCATCTCTTCCTTGGATGCATGCCTCATATTTAGAAAACATCTCTTACATTTTAACAGTTTTGGCATAGCCTATATATTTATCATGTTGCCCTATTCACATCACTGAGGACCTTCCCACTCCAAGACACATCCTTGCAGGCTGAAAATGAAAGAGGAGAAAGGGCTGGGCAAATGAACACGCTGAGCTCTGCACCACTTTGAAAGGATTCCTGAACCACTTGACAACAGCTACAATTCAATTGCATTTCCATTAAAAAAAAAAAACAAAAAGCTTTGACTCTATTCACTCTTCTCCCAGTCAACATTCCCATTTTGTCTTCCGGGGGAGCCACCAGCAACCACTGGAGAGTTGCCCAATACATCATCCAGATGGGGCTGGAGAGAGACTTCAGCTGGAGGGTCCCCTGGTATCTTATGGGAGGTGTCCATCAGAGAGTTTTTCAGTTTGTCATTCATTTCTATTACCTCAAAGTCTGCATTGTTCCACTCTCTTACATCCTCCTCATCCTCCTCATCCTCAGTAAGCCTCGAGTCTGACAACAAAGCTGCCCGGGTCTCGCTGTCACTCACTTCTTTCAAGTCATTCTCCTGGGGAACGTTGGCCAGTTTGTACATGATGGGGAAGAGCAGGACTGTCATTGCAGAAGTGACGAAGGCAGCGTACGTGACGACAGGAACATGGTGGAACCTGCCTTGGAGATAGCCCACGGTGGCAGGAATGCACATCTCGCCCAGTGCCGCGCCCACCACGAACAGAGAGGCTGATTTCCCCTCAACGACCGTGTACTGCTCGATCCAGGCAATGCCGCTGGGGAAGACGGTGGCCATGGATGCTCCGTACATGGCGGTTCCCACCCACAGCAAGGCTCGGTAATGTGCAAAGAAGGCCAGGGCTGAAGAGGAGGCAGCAGAGCTTAAGAGACTAATCAGGATCATGGTGCCAGGATATAGGAAAGCAGCACCAAATATCGCCGCTCCTCTGCACACGGCAAATGCACCCCAGAAGACAGAATTCAAAGCAGCTGCTTCACTTTCTTTCATCTCAGCAAAGACCATTGCATAAGTAAATACGTAAGAGCCATAAGTGACCTCTGCTCCCACATAGAACAAGAAGAATAAGAACAGGAGACCAACTAGAAGCCAGTGGTATTTGGCAAGCACTCTCTTCTGCGCAGAAGCCTTCAATTTGTCTTGAGCCGAGCTGCCCTTTGAATACAAAACAAAAAAGAAGATGGAAACGAAAAGAATGTATGTCCCTATGATAATATAGGACCACAAAAAATCTCCATCATGATGGTCTTTCAGTGCTGATGTAGTTGATGCAGCTGATGCTGTCGGCACAGACTTCAGGACAGACTGGTTTGTCTTTTCGGCCCCTGGAAGTTTTTCAGATTCAGAGCCCCCCAAGGCCATTTTAGCCAGGATTGGAGCAGCAAATGCACCAGCAGCAAAACTGAAGTGCAAAGCCTGCAAGTGTGGCCCAGCCTCTGATCCCCAGGTATTCAGTGCCACTACATTGCCACCTGCAGATCAGAGAGAGAAAGATTCATTTTAGTCCAAGACCAGATATTGTTTAAAAGAAAAAAAAAAACCCAAAACAACAAAACAAACCATAACATATATTACTAATTCAATGTACAATAATGCCAGGTTTAGCAAATACAATGTGCAAAACAGCAGTTAACTGAAATTCTGCCTTAAATCCATGTGATTACTTGAGCTTCAGGAGGGTATTCACAGCAGTAAAACAGAGTCACGCAGCAGCTTAATCCAGCAGCAATGGCCACACATAACAGTGCCAGGGGAGGTTTAGATGGGGTATTAGGAAAAATTTCTTCATGGAAGAGAGTTGTCAAGCATTAGAACAGGCTGCCCGAGGAAGTGGGTATGCTACCATCCCTACAGGTATTTAAAACGCACGTGGATGTGGCATTAGGGATATGGTTTAGGGGTGGCCTCAGCAGTGCTGGGTTAAGGGCTAGACTCCGTGACCGTAAGAGTCTTTTCCGTCCTAGTTGACCCTATGATTCTATGGTTCTAATTACCATATTTGACAGTTTGCAGCATTTATCAGCATTTTTTAAAGGGAAGTTTAACTGTTTCTCATTTTTCTAAGTATCAAAAGCAACAACACCCAGTGCTAAGAATCAGAGGCCTCATTAAACAACGTCCCAGGAAAAATAACAAAGCACTTGCTTCTGATGGGCTGGGCTCACCCCAACTGCATTCAAATGACCTTCCAGAAGCAGAAGGGTTTACGTCAATACCGCTGCAAACACCAAACTATGCCACCATTAGATCAACGATAATGATAGGAGTAAAATCTCAGGGAGGTGCTGTGGTAGTTCAACAGTTTGGAAAAACTTCTGTGACCGGCACAGAGCCTGTGGTTGATGGACAGGTCGTCAGATCAGTTAAATAAGCTCGTAACACCTCCGTGATGTGAGGGGTTTTGCAGCAGCAGGGAGCTGGCAGAAGGGGGTTTTACCCCTCGCATGCCGACACAAAGAAGCCCGGAGGTCAATGCTGAAACCCCTCTGGAAGGTGGCACTCAGAGCCCAGCACACAATGAAAAAGGGGTAGAGCTCACCCAAAGGGGCTGTACCTTCCTGTCACTGTCAGGCAGGCACGCAGGGAAGGCAAAGAAGTAAAGAGAGGGGACTCTCCATATGTGTTCCACACAGGTTTATTCCCGTGGAACGACAGGGAGGAAGAGGCCGATTGGTGGGAGGGTCCAGGGATCTTAAACTGGGTACAGAATAGGCAGGGAAAGGGATCTCAGCCAATGGGATAGAGACAAGCAGGTGGGATTGACAGGAAGGGAACCAATGGGAACAACACATAGGAGGGACTCAGGGAAGGATCCAATGGGGTGTCGAGGAACAAAGAACTTTCTAGAGCTAATACATATTAAAGAGATAAATTAATATACATAACTTCATACATAAAAGAGGGAGGGGAAAGCATTAACCAATCAGGGGAAAACATGCAAAAGGCAGAACAAGGGATTCATGGATTCTCACCATGAGGGAAAGTTACATGCTAAATTTGCGTTGCTGACCACCACAGCTGGTTGTGAGTTCTCCTCAGGAGACGGAGTGGCTGGAGCCACTTGCACTGCCACAGTGATACACACATTTAAAGAAGGAGGAAATGCGAGAAGTGCCTTTCGTTTCTGCTCCTCTGCCGAGGGGTGGCGAGGCGGGGAGCCCCGGGGCCCGTCCTGGCATGGCAGCGTGGGGCCAAGCCGCCAGGAGAAACCACCCGGAGCTGCAAAGCAGCCGTGAGCAATCGAGAGCAGCCGAGAGCAGCCCGAACAAGATCAACTTCTCAGCTGCAGCTTAACAGATACACCAACTTCCTTCCAAGTCAGAGAGAAGGGAAAAGTGAGATCACGTTGAGAAGAGGCCAACACGGCGGTGCCACGCTCAGTGGGGGAAGGGAGAGGGGGCGCTCCCAGCGCTGGAGCTGAAGTTCTCCTTGCAAGCCGTGGTGAGGACTATAATAGAGCAATTTGTTTTATCCCTGTAGTTCATGAGATGAGGTACATGGGGGGATGCAGAAATCCACCCACAGCTCGTGAAAAAAGTGCTCATGCCAGAGCTCACAGACGTTGTGAAAGGCTTTTAGAGATTGAAGAAGAAAGCCTTTGCTTTCAGGCTGGAGCTCATCCTTAAAAGACCAAACCCCCACGACTCCTATGACCCATGAGGGTGGTGTGGGAAGACTGCAGGATTCATGGGAGAGAGATTTTTCACTGCAGCAGATTCGGGCGGACTGTTGTCGTGAGGTTTTGAAACCACGCTAGAGAAGTTTGCAGGGAACTATATTCTGTGGGAAGAATCCCACAGCACAGCAGGAGAAACTCTTTTCCTTAAACATAAAAAAAGACTCTTAAGAAGTGAAACACTGACCAAAACCCCATGTTTGTTTCCCTTGCATGGTTTAGTGGAAAGAGGGAGGTATTGGAAGAGAAAGGTGTTCTGAAAGTTTGCTTTGGTTTCTCATTATTCTTTTTACTTTTAATTCTGCTAGTAATAAATCTTCTTTATACTGTTAAGTCTGAGCCTGTTTTGCCTTGAAGTTTTTTCCATTTTCCTCAATAATCCTCATAAAAATGAAGTTCCGACTTCCCCTTCTCTGCTTAACTATAGCAGAGGCAAATAGATTTTGTGGTGCTGGTGCCTAACCAGTGTCAAACCACCACAGGTGTTTTGAAGTAGTCCCTCAGAAGAATGCAGGAAAACAAAACAGCAGTGACATTCCTGTGCTGCAGTACAGCAGCCCTTGTCACTCAGCACTCTTCCAAATCAATTCAGCTTTGGTTTACTGTCTTGCTCAGAGTTTCTTCTGCTGCTCCTGCTCGGGCTGGGAAGTCTTCCTGCCTCTGAGGTCTGATCCAAGCAGTACACCCACTGAAGGTATTTTTACCATTAGCTGACAAGATTTTCCCATACAAAGAATTTTTAAACCAAGTGCCATGCAAAACCATCTCTTCACTACTGGATCCTGTGCCATGCTCTTTTACATCTTAGCAGAGCTCCCTCAAACCCCACAGAATTAAGGCAGACAATTCACATATGCAGCCAACATTCCTCTGTGTTGCCAACCAGCCAAGCCACCACAGCCAGGCCTTGGCTGGGATGCTTCCAGAGCTGTTTGGGTGGCTAAGCTAACACATGAGTCAGCTCTTTCTCAGAAATAACCCTGCCCTGAAGGTGATCAACCAGCTCCAGTAGTATCTTGCTGGTTAGTAAGCAACCACAGGCTCCTGCAGTAGGGCAGCAGTCAGCACACACTGCTGGGATCTCTCGAGAGAGGTGCCAGGAGTGGCTGCCTGGGATTGCTTCACCATCACGTGCTACAGCAACACCAGAACACTCTGCTCACTGATGTACTTTTGGGCATTTCCTAATCTCCGTGTGCAAGTATGCCAGCATTTCCCAGGTGTCTTAAGCGTGCCCAAATCCCTTGCTGCGGCCTTGCTTCCCGATGCAAAGTGCCTGCTAAAGGCAGCCATCCGTAACCCACCTTTTCTAAGCTGTGCCCAGGGGACTCATTTCTGTGGGAGTTCATTTTTCATACCCCCAGTGTAACTGACCTTTACCTTTCTGACCACACCTGTAGACATTTTCTCTGCAACTTCACCAACACATCTCAGGATCATAGAATCATTTAGGTTGGAAAAGATCTCTGAGATCATCTTCCTCCAATAATAAGCCTCTGCTAAGAAACTGGGTTTGAACAGCTTTCCAGCAAAAGTGCTGGGTTTGGGGGGGTTGTTTGCCCAGGCCATTTGCAGTATGCGCATGCCACAGAACTACAATCTGGGGGACAGAATGGATTTGTATTCCCAGCCACCTAAGCATGGCTGGCCAAAGGTGGAAAACATCCCTTAATTCAGGGAGATGGGTGCCATGGTGCTGTGAATCCCCAGCTGCTGCTGAGCCAGCTGTAGGTGGACAATTCTTCCAACAGCAGCTCTAAGAATCCCTCTCTCAAACACCAGGGCTTTGCTCAGGACTTAGGCCCAGCTAATGCTAATGAATATCCTGACCAGCTTCCTGTAGATGAGTAATTTAAAGAAAACACTGCTTAAAGAGAATAGGGCACTTCCTCTCTGCTTGTAATGACCCACTGAAATGCAAATTGATCTTGTGAAGCAAGACATACCCACTCTCCAATCCCTTAAAGGGAGGCCTGTCATACCCACACAAACACTGGAAGCCTCAGGACCAGATTAATCCAAGAATCACAGCCAGGTGAAACAGCTCCCCTCTTTTAATTCAGGATGTATCACAAGAAAAACCAGCAACTGTTTTGGTATGCTTGAAGTTTCCAATTATTTTAGTGAAAGAACAGTCAGACCACAGGGTCCCTTACCTGTGTCCAGAATTCCCATGGAACCTCCAATAACTGACATCAAGATTGTTAATAGCAGGGATTCCTTACACCAGGGTATCCCATAAAGACCAACTGTTGTTGCAAGCATGGATAATGCTGGAAAGGTTAAAAAACAAAACAAATAACTCACATACTACAGTTTCCAGAAGACCAAGAAATACAAATAAATTCATGATTATTGAAGTTACAAATAATCCTAATAAGTGATGCAATTTAAATATCTCAATCCATGGTTAGCAGTAGCAGCTAGAAAGTTCAACAGATCATTTTTCATTTGGAAAAAAAAAGGAATTTCATCAAGATATAAGCCCTGCATGACAAACCTGTTTGGCTAAAGCAAAGGGAGCAGCAGCTCCTGCTAGGACATTAAGAAGTCTTCTGGAAATTTCTGCTTTAGAAATGTGACTTCACTACAAAACCAGTAAAACATGGGTTGAAACAGTATCAAGTCTGTCCTCTGAGAACTGCACAACATTTAATTTGGCTCTATTTTTAAAAGAACCCAAATCATTAAGCTCTTAAAATATTATAAAGTAAATGTACCTTGTCCACAAGTGACCTCCATATAAAGATGCTGACTTTCATTTATAGTCTGTTCTCACATGAGGGGTGTATTCCAATGGATCTCTGGAGTTCTAGACAGAACTACAAAATTTCTCATAATAAATTTAGCACCAATTCATTAACTGTATTAGTTAGCTACACTGACAACATGGCATTTCAAAAAATATTTTTTAGCAGATGGAAATTGCTTCTATTACCATTTGGGAGGAAATTCAGCAGTTCAATTCTGTGCTTATAATTACCTCCATTTAAAAATTACCTGCAATTAATATCTTGAACAGACAGTATTAGGTTATTAGAAAGCTTGTTCAGCTGTCTGTATTATTTTTCAAATTAATGCATGATCACAGATGCAGCAGACACATAAAAGATCAATGGGGGCTGATGTAATTAAGAATTTAGGTTAATTCCAAACAAAACCAGCAACGTCCAGAACCCAAAAGTCCTAGCAAGATACTTGGCATACAAGCCTCAAAACATTTCTGAAGGTGTGTGTGCTGAGCTGTGTGAAGAAAACGCTAGAGATGGGGTGTATTAAGTACAGCTCCTCAAGTGCCCCACTGAGACCTAGAAAGTAACTTCTCAGCAAATGCTCAGTTGTCCACTTCAGCTCCACACCTGAAGATTGGCACTTAAAAGTTTCCTTGACAAAGACAGATGATGTTTTCAATTTTTCCTCAGTATAGAGTTTTTCTTTGTAGCAGAGTTCCAGCAGTTGAGACATGGGAGGTAAAACTATACAAGCCAAAATCTCGTACAGGCAGCACCCAGATGATAAAAATGAGAACAGGTTCAGTGGTTCAAATTGTGGTCTTGCCATAAGCACTACCAAATTGGAAAGAATTAGGAGATCCATCATTTCCCTAGCATTGTTCACAGCTATCCTCAGGGAAAGAAGGAAATACTAAACTATTTCAAGTTAACGTGCACTTCCACAGGTGTGTACTGATTCCTTTACAGAAGGTAAAGTCTCAAATGTGAGACACAGGCAACTCCGACCTTGTCAGTTGCACAAGGAGGAGGCTAAAGGAAACCCACTCTGCAGGTGTTCTGGAGCAAATTACAGAGGGGAGACTGGGTACAGGTATCTTAGAACAGTGGAAAATGGGAACTTCTCATCTTCTCTGGACTGACCATGTGATTATAGCACGGTCCTTAAGGGAGGCACAGTTCCCTGAACAAAGGAGGAAAAAAAGAGCAAGCCCTGGTATATGTTTTAATCCCTAATTTAGAGCACAAAGGCACTTGAAAGGGCTTCTGCTGTTTTAGGTGTGTTCTGAGAATCTCTGCGGGAATGAGACACTAACACAACTCTAAAAGGAGCCCCTCCTTTCTGGATGTTGAGTTTGGCTTCTGGCACCCTGGTGGCTGAGCAGCCCCGCTCTGCCTGGACAAAGCTGGTCCTGTGCTCCTACAGGAGCAAGTTTCCATAAGTCCAGAAAACTGTAAAGATCATCAACTGTGGTTCCTACAGTTTAAATGTTCTCACCATTACAGACAGTAATTAATGTTTCCCACTTTAAATAAGTTAAAATTTGGCTAAGACTCTTCAGTCAAAATCCACAGACTTTTGTCCAGTACACGAAGATGATCGTGACTGATGAGTGTTAAGTAAGGGAAGGGTTTGAGAAAGCTCCCCCCATAGAAATGCGGCTCAGCGTGGCTGCTGGAAGTTTCTGCTGCACACACGACAGCCCAAACACATCTTCCTGTTTCACGTTTTGTAGAGTGTCGCTACAGAAGCCTGTATGTTCCAAGAGTGCCTACACTATGCACATTACTCGATACAAACTAAAAAGAGTCCAGTTGTCCAGTGCAAGGCAAAGGCAGCCGTAGGTCAATCCATGCAGATTTTGTCAGTTCAATCCCGTTCCCGCTGCTGGTGTGCCCGGCGGGCCCGGGCTCTTGGCAGCGGTGCCGCGCAGCAGCAGCGCCCGGCGCCCGCGGTGTCGGGAATCGGACCGGGCGGAACATGGCGGCAGCGAGCGGCACCGCATCCGCGGGGATCTGGGGGGAGCAGCACCACAGCCCACGGGCCCTCCCGTTCCCAGGGCTCGGCACCGCTCCGTAAAGGTGACACATCTCGCTCTGGGGCTGCTATCGCTGGGGAGAAGCCCAAGTTGCCCCGGACAGTGTCCGGCGGGGCAGCACTCACCGAGCAGCAGAGTGGCGTTCATGCAGTCGAAGAGCACCCCGCCGAGCACCGACCCCCCCAGGTAGCCCAGGGACCGGCCCACGAAGATGTAGTAGATGTCGCTGACGTTCTTGCGGACATTGGCGGCCAGGTTGGGGAAGGTGGGACCCAGCACCGCGATGCTCATCCCCTGCAGGGCAGAGTGCGGAGTCACCTCGCCCGTCCCAGGGAAGGGTCCGCACCGCCCCCCGCAGCCCCCAGACCGCCCTCGCTCATTCACTCACCAGCCCCAGGAAGGAGGCGCAGAGCACCCCGGTGATGCACCAGCGCAGCGCGGCCCCGTCCGCGCCTCGCCCGCAGCGCCAGCCGCCGCCCCCGGCCGCCCCCTCGGCCTCGGCCTCGGCCTCATCCGGCTCGATGAAGCGGACATGCAGCTCCCGCTCGGCCTCGGCCATGGCTCCCGCCGCCGGGGAGCGCGGCCCCGCCCCGCGCACGGCGCTGGGAGGAGCGGGCGGAGGATCGGGAAGAGGAGCGGGAGGAGCGCCGGGCTCGGCCCCGGGGGACGACACCGCCTCCCCCTCCGCCGAGGGCTCCTCTTGGGAACGGGGCTCGGCGCTGGGGAGCGACATGCCCAGGGCCGCTGGCACTCCACACCGCTGCAAGCCTGTGCCACAGTGCCTGGAGAAGTGCCTTTATAAACCAGCATTTATTACTTTATTTTTAATCTGTGTTATCATTCAAACTGCACTCGACCTTTCAGACAACCGATCATAAAAGATCTTTGTGTTCTACAAAGACTGTTATGTCACACTAATAAAGCTTTTCAAGAGAGAGAAAGCTGCTGCTCTCCTAAGGACAGGTATGAAAACATGCCCGGTACTAAAAGTACTAAGTATTAAAACTACATAAATTCCCACCACTCACGTGGAGCAGCTCACAGGCTATGCAGAAAGTCTCCATTCATGCTCCCTGTCTGGCACTGAGGTGCTGCTCCCTGTAAGAAAGGCTCTGAGTTTCACCATACCTGGTAAGTTTAAGCATCACAAACAACTCAAAAGATAATTCCAAACTGCACTGCTTTGTTTTGTGAGTTGTTCATAACAAATAGATACTGGGATATAACAGAGCATGGACAGGGAGCAACCCACTGCCGTTTCTCCTGGCACTGGAAAGCATGTTGCAAGTACCTTCCTGTTCAGGAGAGCCTGGGCGCATTCAGGCATTAAAAAAAAAAAAAAAAAAAAGTAGCTGCTTGCTACAAATAACACTGCCAGATAACATTTAAACCTGATCGATCCCACATTCGTACCTTTGCAAGAGTGCAGAGTCTGAACCGTGACATATCTGCAGAACACTGCTGAGCTTCTGGTCATAGGTCCAGTGGTAGAGACAATTCCAGATAAAATAATGTCAACTATAAAATAATAGTAGTCATACACAAGTCAAACCACATTTCTAGATGTTAGTATTTTGCCATGTTATAAAAACAGCTTCCTGAAAAAGGTGCAGCAGTATTTCAAATGTCTTCCCCAGGCTTCTCCTCATTGTTGTCTTACACACCTACAAAGAAGCTTTGTACATTGAGAGTGTACAAATGGCAACAGCACCCAGGCACTTATAAAGGTTTTGGGCATCTTTTTCAAATTTTAATTTGAACTATAAGCAGCCTAGAGAATAACCCCAGGTGAAAAGGAAATATTTCACCCATATCATCAGATATATTTATTAAAGAACTTAAATATTTGGCCCTAGTACAAAGGAAAGGTGAATGAATTCCTGGGACTTACTGAAGCTGTCAATGAGGAAACACTTCATGTTTCATACCGCCAAGGTAAGTCAAAGGGAAATTGGCAGCAGCCCAGTAAATGATTAAAGGTCCCACTGAATTACACCAGCAGTTCATGAAGCAAAATCAGAATTCTTTTGAAACACCACTCAAGCTTATTTTACCACGGTTTCCCTCCCTCCCTCAATTTGCCTTCTGCCTTTTGTGAATGGAGGTGTTTCTGCAAGTTTGATATTAAGCTCCAGAATGGAAAATAGAGAAGATAAATTTTTCAGAAACAAGCAACTCAGTAGTTTAGGTTTATAAATCATTAGTCTTAAAAAGGATTGTCAGTGCAATCAGAATGGAATGGGTTGCACCATATATTAATTTAGGAGCAAATGTAAAGGGGACATTTCAGTCAGACCTCAGTGGCAATAAAAGCTGTAAAGACTTTTATACAAAAGTCTGCACACTAGATTAAAAAATAATCAGAATACAAGATAGAATTATTTTTCAAAATGATAAATTTTACACAAGACTAAGACTAAAAATGATGCATGCAGTAACAAATGGAGCACTTAAGAACTACCATCTTTATTCTGAATAATTTGAGACTAACCACAGTTACTTTAGCACCATGAAAAACATTAAACATTCATTTTTTACCTTCTAACAAAGCAGAACTTGAAAAACTGGAGTTAAGGCTAGCAAAACATGTATCCTTTAATATCAAAAACAACATACAAAATATGATGTCTATAAAGATGCTTAAAGATGTTGTCAGTATTAGCAAACACTTTGGTATAAAATCACTCTAATCTTAGCATACGCACTTCCAAAACATTACAACTGTTGACACCACATATACAGACTAGAAGGCATACTGCACATATGCCAAAGTTTACATGACTAGAAACTCACTGGCTGGCTGGAACTCTAATGGTGCTGGGCTTGTCAACAGGGAGACACACAAAGAAAGGGTTCATTTCTCCTCAGCCATCTCTCACATTCCAGTACTACACCTCCCCTGGGGAAATGCAGAACATTTGTGCACACCCTGGCCAAAACACACTGTATTTATAGATACATTCACACACATTCTTAATAGCGGAGGGTCCTTTCTGACTTCTGTAATGCTTCCAGCTCTCCAAAGGGGAATCCAGACCCCAGATCAGGCATTACCTCTGCTCCCTGCTCAGAGGGCCCAGCTGAGCCCCTCTGCAAGCAGTGAGGTAGGGAACTGCTCCCCATGCCAGCACAGGGAGAACCCAGCTGCTTAAGCCAACCCATATGGATGACCTGAAGGATTGTAGCACTGATTCCCAACGTGACATACTCCCTTTGGAGCTGCAAGGAAGCACCTCCTGTCCCTTTGGCATGTACTACCTGAGGCAAGGCGCTCAGCAGGGCACTTCTGCTTTTCAATGGCAGCGTCCCTTTTTTTACACCACGAGCCTTTGATCAAAGCGTCCATCCGGTACCTGCGAGAGCTGCCTCCAGCAAGGGTGACCCAACCTCACACCTCCCACGGCTCCAAAACCTGCCTGCTCTGCCGGGCTGTGGCTGCTCAAGGGTTTCATCCAGGGAAGGCTGGAAAGTACCACCCATATCCAATGTGGTGGGCATCAGTTTGACAATCCAGTGTCTCTGCAGGGAGGAGGGAATGTATATGCCCAGACATTATGCATGAAGTGCCAAAGGAGAACAGTGTCAGTTTGTCTGCCTCATCTGATGCCAAACACACCCTGAAGAAAGGCCACAGAACAGCTGCAGCATCTTTGACTTGTGGGAGCAATTTTCAGGGACAATAAATGGTCACTGGAAATAAAATTAGAAAAATAATTTAAATGCTAATGCTGAACAGAAAAAGACCTGGATGCAAGAAATTCTAACTACGTTATAATTTGAAGTCTGGGTTTGAGACTTGTACAGGTCTTCAAAAACAGCCAGGACAAATCCAACAGTACTTTTTTAGTTATACATTGGATACTGTTGCATAGCTGAGATGTAAATAAGAACCCAAAGGGTTTCCATTATTTCAGACTCTTTGCTGAACAGTTTTCTTAAGATCAAAAGGATCTCATACCTACTGAAAAGGTATTAAACCAATCAAACCTTGCTCAAAATTAGTATTGGTTTCAAGATCTGGTGTATTAAATGACAGCATCAGGTAGGACTGGAAATGTCACGCTGCCATTTTAAGTAAACCTCTTTCTACTCATCTTCTTCCAAAGATTTACTCTGAGAACATTCAATGAAAAGATAATTACTATGTTTATAGGATAGGAGAATAATGTCTATGGAAGGTACTCTATGAACTGTTCTCAAGAGAGAGATATATCAGAATGATTTAAGGGTCTTCTTGAATTAAGCTACTGTTTTAATGTTAGAATCTACCCCCAACAAGATTAAATCTGGCATGATTTGAGTCATCAAAATAGGATTTCAGCAGGTTTCCCATGAACAGGTTTTCACACCTAAAAATAAATCGTTACAAAATCTTATTTACATTTATTCCATTAAAATAAAATTGAATATTCAGGCCTTTTCTCCACTTTTGCAATATTCAATATTTTTTAAAATAAATTTACTAAATAGTTGCTATTTGTGTAGGGTTTCTCATGTTTTAGTTAGTTTGGGGATTTATTTGCGTTTTTTTAAAGAGTGTCATCTAACCTCATTTTTAAAACCCTCAAGGCATACAGAATCTAGTATCTCTCAATAAGATTCTCAGTGGTTGGTCAGCCTCAGCACAAACAATTTGAGCTTGGTTTTCATCTTACCTAGCCTTAGGACACAAACACCTTATGCTTTTGTCCAGAAAAGAGCATTTGCTACTGGACATTTCCCCCACAGATACAAGCCAACAGAAAGGATGCTAACAGAGTTCTTATGCAGTAATTCGCTTTATCTCCTCTGAAAAGCCTTTCCAATTTTAGCATTGTTGCAAAACAAGCACTGGCATCAGAAATGGGTTTGTTATTCCGACACCATCACACCAGCAGAGCTTCCTTACCCCTAACTCTGCTTCCCTCTCATCCAACATCCCACTCAGTAGCTGGTTTTACCATAGGAATCACTCCTAAACAATTAGTCATTGTACCCTCCTCATGAAGCCATGGTTTTTGTGGTTTTTTGGTTTGTTGTTTTCGGGATTTTATAAATTTTATGCAATTTTTGTTACTCAAATATGAGAGTTTGGATTTTTATTTTTTTTAAACAGCATGGCAATAATTAATCCACACTATTGTTATACCATTTCCGTGTCATTTGTAAAACTTAACAACAATTATTTTCTATACTCTCCCAGATAATTTACAGAGATACAGAGTAGCACGTTGGGAAGATGCCATAATATACACCAAGATACCTGGTCACAATCATTTCAAATTGCACCAGTGATAAAAAAAAGCAGCAGCTTTGTTTTTGGTATAAAACTCAGGACTAAAAACACATGAAATGCAAGATCTGTGATTAACACTAATTTTCCATTACAGAACAACAAGAAACAGGAGTCTTTTACCACACTTAGCCAACACCTTCTGCATTGCCCAAATGGAAAATAATACTGAATATCACGTTCTACAGAAACACTCCAGACAAGAGCAGCATTGGCTGTCAGCATCACTTTTGTAATGAAGGCAGTAATTTTAATTAACACTACTATGCATATTTTAATGCCTATTTTAGAAGTACTTACAATGTGCCAAAGCACAAGTTCCAATGAACCTGAAGGGACCTCGGTTTTACAGACTGGCTTTATTCACATTCCCCCCACCCCCCCCACCTCCAAGTCCCTCCACGTGTCTTTCTAACATTTTAAGATTCAATTCTTTTAGACCTCATTCATGCAAAGTAGGGATTGAAATTCTGCTATATAAATAAGTCTGAGCTTTGGTCTACAATAATTAGGATGCTTTGCTTGATTATATTTAAAGAACTTCTGTCAGTTGCTAGATGTAAACATTAAATGCAATAGTATTGCTGTTTTGGATGGGTTTTCTGAGCAATTTACTACAACACTGGAAAAAGAAGAATGAAAATAGAAAAAACAATAAAGGTTATAATTTAAAAAAAGCAAAACAGTATGCCTCCATGGTTTATGTAAAGAACAAGAACAGTTACTTATTAAAAAAAGCACTTAAATATGCATTTTGTCCAGATCACATTTAGTTTGCTCTTTACTATGACACTTCTAAATGAGGCAACAAAAATTATTGAATGGATATTAAATGGTATTAAATGGACCTGAAATAAAGAACGACTAAGTATTCCAGTGATTGCTGAACCATTTCCACGGATAAGCAATGTGATTAGAAGTGTTTTATGATAAACTGAAAAGCAGTGTTTTCATCTCAAAGTATTATGCTTTTAAACATTTTTCAGAAAAAGAAGTTACTTGTTTGACAAACAGTGCATAATACCTAAGAATACATAAGCAATGGGGACATTTAAGATGTTAAGCAAGAAATAGGACATGCAAAGACATTTATTTATATTTGAATAAAATATGGAGCCATATAACCTACAGGCAAATGAGCACAGCTATAAAGACCTGTAATAAACCTGCATGTTCACTTAGTGCAAAAATCTTTAATTGCTGAATGTTGTTTTAATAGCTCATGTATATTTCCACTTTAAAAACAACTTGGTATTGCACTTAGAATGTATCCTTTAAAGCTGTCTTGGTTTTAAGAACAAAAAAAAGAAATCCTAACAAGTACAACAGAATAATTTGAAATTTAGTCTAATTCACAATACTGCTCCAAAGAATTAATCAGTACCGTTTCAAAACTATCTACTACTCTGAGTTTTGGCTGAAAAAAGATTTATACACATATACCTTAAAGGTATTGCCTTCACCAAATAATAATAATAATAATTAAAAAAAACTATTATTCAGCAGCTTTACTTCTGAATGTGTTCGCACTTGGAGCTTGGTTTGCCCATATTCAAAACCTGAGCCCATCAGAAATGCCATTCTTAATGTTCTTTGTCTGGGTTACTGTGAAAGGTGAATGCAAACAAGTGAGTGTTTCAACAGTTGTTTAATAATTTAGCTTTCTAAAGAAAAAATCATTTTGGCAAAAAGATGCATATTTGTGTTCATGATAGAGAATTATAAAAGACTGTAAACGGCATGAGAAACTTCAAAAAACAGATCAGTCATAAGAGCTACTACATTATCCAATATGAACACCCAGGGGTGTGCCTGCAGTGGATGGATCATAGGTACCATTGAAGAATCCCGGGTCAGTGAGGAAAAACAGCTTTCACATTTCCAGAAATCAGTTCTGATGGATTAGAAAAATATTCTCTTCACACACAGAATCCCTACACTCGTACACACTAAAGCTACAAAACTTCAAATATCTTGAAAATGTGGCTTGAAATCAAATTTAAAGACTTGTCCAAAAAGTTCAATGGTATAAAAGATTCTTGTAGCAGTTTTGCAATTTGAGCAATAGTTCAAGACTTCTTCAGTATCATATAATATCTTCAGCCAAAAAGTAGAAATCTATCTTCAGTAGGAGGAGGTCAGATGGTACAGGGAAAAAAAAAAGAGGCATCAAAGGCCAGAATCCAGTTCTTTGAC
The DNA here is from genome assembly GCF_017639235.1 of Corvus kubaryi. NCBI lineage: Eukaryota > Metazoa > Chordata > Aves > Passeriformes > Corvidae > Corvus > Corvus kubaryi. The sequence continues at coordinate 26,389,694 of NW_024582091.1, read as the reverse complement.
TGGCTTTTCTGTCGTGTCTGACACCAAAGTGCTTTCATTTTCCAGCATTTTCTCAGTAGTTTCTCCATCAACAGGTTTTGCTCTCTCTTTCAACTTCTGCCGTTCATGGACCCAGGGGATGAAACACAAAATAGCTCCTCCAACGAGGGGAGGGACTCCAGCCAGGTAAAATGCTACATCATAGGTGCCAAGCTTATCCCGCAGCAAACCTGGAAAGGCACGAAGTTACCACTCATAAATAAAGGGGCCTCAGGAACCTACAAAAACCAGGTCGTGGCTTCAGATGCAGAAACCCAAGAGCTGGCACAGATTATAAACCACTAGAGCCTGACAACCTGATGGCCAAACAGAGGTGTACATGTAGGTAGAAAGGTATTCCAGAGTTGATCTGGAGCAGTAATGAAGAGCTCAGTATGTCACCTCTCAACCAACTAAAAATTGCTTAATTACCATCCACTAAAAACATGCACCATCTTTCCTATTTGAAAGTTGCTCATCTGAGCTTCTCCAGCACTTGTATCTTGCCATGACTTACAGAAACTCTCCCTCTTTTGGTAACAGTTACCTTTGATCAATATGCCTCTAATTCTAGATATGCTCCATTTATTGCATCCCTAATAGCCTCTTATTAAAAAATGTGTTTTCCAATAATTCACTCTCATTGCTCTCTCCAAATTCCTCCCATTAGTCAAATTCTATTTAAGTATTAATAGCTGTAACAGTATATCCAGATCAGGAAGCACCTACTCTGTGCTGTTCCAGTTTTAAAATTTTGTCCTTTATAATGCTGCATAGTTCAATTACATCTTATGAAGTACCTTTCAGTAGCACTCACCAGACTTCAGGGTAAATTACCACTGAAAATCATCAGTGGTGAGGAATACAGCTTTAGCTATTTCTACCTCCCAAGAACTTCCAAGTTTTCATCTTCAAAACCTGTACTTTGTCAGTCTCCCACCAAAGAATGAATAAAGCCAGCGTTCCTACGCATGAGGAGCAATTAAATAGACCAGAGTCTTTATCCTCACAATGGTTTTAACATGAGCAAATTTTGGAATCCAGTTAAATTTTAGATTTTAATTTGGAGCCCCTCTGTAACACAAGCAACCAATAGGCCATCACTTACACAGCATGAAAAATGTCAGGTCCTAAATCCAACTGGAAACCTATCTATTTTTATTTTGAGGAATGTTTCATATCTGCATAACAATGAAAAAGACTGAGCAAACTTTGAAGAGCGAAGTAAATTAATAACCCATGAGCAGCAGTTAAATTCACTGTATCATCTCAAGCACACACCGAGAAAACTTCAACATCAGTGCTCTGCACATGATGCAGGAATGGGAAACACGGCCGTGCAAACATGGTAACATTTACATCTACAAACCCTGTCTACACTCACCTGCAATGGGTGGACCAACTGTCATAGGCACTGACATGAGTCCAAGCAGAAATCCAATGGCCTGGGAGACATCCTGGGCCCCAACGAGCTCGAAGGCAATCGGTGCCATAATGCAAATGAAGCACCCATCAAACAGACCCATGAAGAGACAGACAGCAACAAGAGCTCCAAAGACATTGCACAGAGGAATCATCATAGACATCAGCCCAATAAAAAAGAATGAGGCCACCTAAATATGAACAAGGAAAAAATACAAAAACACATTGCACCAAATTTGCAAATTGTAAGGGACCAGATGAACTTCCTTACATTAGCAGTGAATTAAACTGTCTGCCTGTATTTACTTCAAAATAATCAGTCTCCATGGATTACTACCATCAGAAGTTACATAACAAGATAAAACAAACACATATAACTCATGACAGGCAAAGAAATCCCACTACCCATTTTGGAAGCTTTGAAAATGCACTTGTAATCCATCATCCTACAGTGATTGTGTAAGGTCATTCTCTCGCATTTGTGTAAGGTCACTGTTTTAAGTAAAAATATCAGTATTATGAGCGGTTTTTTCAAGGTGCTTGTATTCAACAGAAGAGAAAACATTACAATTTTTCTATTAAAAAAATATCCTGATACATTGGTGTAGTCATTGCATACTTACAGAGATTTTCTAATATAACCTGAGATTATTTATTTGGTTTAGATAAAGGAATAAAACTGTCTTTCAGCAAAATTAAAAAGAAAACAAAAGAGTTTTGCCTGTGCACCATCCATGTTTCAGCATTGGAAATCAATGTCCCACCTAACCACAATAAAACACCAGGCAATCTAAATTTCTTCATGGTAACAAATACTCCAGCAGAAAGGTAGTTCTTTCCTAAGAATTTTTTATTTCCATAATGCAGTGCAGACAATCCCCACAAGATGTCTCCCTTGCTATTCATTTTAAGAGACCACATGGAGCCCACCTCGTGGTTGCCAACATGAAAGTGAGCTCTAAGCTTTTCCAAAATCCCACACTTACACTGCTAGTTTCCCAAAAAATATCATTTATAAGCATGGAGAGAAAGAAATGTATATCCCCCTTCATCTCCAAGCTTCAGCATTTCCAGAAGCCAGGACTCCTTCTGCAAAATCTCCTTAACTAAGCGCTTCTTAAATTCCCATGGCCATACCCCTGGTGTACTGCACGCAGAACACATTTGACACCAAATTAGTGCCTGTCAAAGATCAAGATATCCAAAATCCTTAATAGAGAAACATGGGTTAATTTTGTCCCCTTTCTACAACCATTATGAAATCAGGCAATAAAGCAGAGAAAGCAGAATCTAGAGAATCCCCAAAGGTTCTCACTCACATGCTAATGATCAGTAATTTCTTTCATTTCCAGCTGAAAACAGCCAGCAGGAAACAGACATTCTCTTAGCACTAAAAACAAAAATCACAGATTCATGAACTTTGCACCAAAGGCTCCTAGTATCAAAAACCATACACTGAGTTTCCTAGAGTTTTGAAACTTCCCAAATTTGAATCTCCAATCAGTTAATTCTGCTTACTTATTAACAGTACCCAAAACCAAATCCTTCAGAATACACAGTTCTGAAGGAATATAGAAACAATAAAGACATACCTGTAAATAAATTTTTTTTGCACCAGGAATATAATCTGCAACTCTGCCAAAGACCAATCTGCCAACACCTGAAGTAATGCCCAGACATAGCAGAAGCACTTCTTCTGGCACGCTGTCACCAAATCTGTCTTTTACATGATTCATCTGTTTTAAAAGAGAAAATAAATTTGCTTTAGAGTTAAAAGATAGACCTTGGAAAACTTGAGTCAAATAGAAGTAATCTGTCATACTTACAAACTCAGCTACAAATGGGCATCTGACTTACTCTGCTTTTACAGATTTTAAAATGCAGTATTTAGTGCAGTACAATAAAAACAATCTGAAATGTGTTGTTGCTTTAACCACAATTAATGAACTTAATTCAGGAAAACAAGAAGGCTCTAATACAAAAAAAAAAGCAAAAACAACCAAAGTGTTCTCTCCAACCACTCTCAATTTACTAGTCATAGATTCAAAGTAACACAGAAGCCCCAGGGGCTGTTGCTTCCCTGACTGGGGCTCTCTCAGGTGTGCAGGACTGAGTGATTAATGGGAATCACTGCAATGCTGCCCTGTGCATTAAGACAGACACACAGGCTACCACACTTGCAACATAGCTCAGGGCAGGAGCAAGCAGCAGAGAGCTGGAGACCAGACAGTGCAAGCAGAAGAGGCCCTCCAGAATGTCTCATCCCAACATCCATAATGTCCAGGGGCAAGGAGGAAGAGAGGCAGAAACCAGCTGCAGTTCCAAACACAACAGCAAGCACTCACTCCCACGAGAGGGTGCAGCTACAGCAGCAATGAACACAGAAGAATGATTTACCAGCCACTTCGGCCTGAAGATCTAAAGCAACTGATCGATGCTCCTGGCAGCAGGCCATCAACCACAACAGGATGAACTACCAGTGTCAGTAGTTTCAACTTTTCAAGTCACGTTAAAAAAAATATATATATATCACCAGACTGGCTTGATGGATTTGGATTTTTTTTATATTCTCTCTACTTCCACAGTGGTTTTTGTTTGTGGTTTTTTTTGGTTTTGTTGTTGTCTTTTTGGTGCGTTGTTGTTGTTGGGTTTTTTTTTTTTTGGGGGGGGGGGGGGGGGGTTGGTTTTTTAATCAACCCCAAAGACCAGAAAATTATCCACAAGAGATTTTTTACACTATTGCTTTTTGGAACATGCTTGGCAATACCAAATATGACAAAGTGGGCACTAGAAGATCATTTGCACAGTCCTGCAATCTCTGTGCTCGTAAGTAGTTCTGAACAAGAAAAGTAAAACAAGTAAAAACAAGTAAAAGCTCAGAGGTGTGAAAGAGCAAACAGAAGAAACTGATTTTAAGTAAAGATGTAGTAAGAACACTTGAGAGACAAGGTAACCTGACAGGCTGATATCACTGAAAACCAGAGAACCCTTAATTTCCTATCTATAAAATGAAAAAGTTCCATTTTTAGTAAATACTTACAGAGCAAAATAGTCTAGATTCTTTCCTGGCCAGAATGTTAATATACAAGCTAAACCCGTTTTTCCAGCAAGAAAACAGGACTTGCTGAGTAAGAACAATTTTCTTAAGTATAAAATCTATTGGGTTTTTTTTTAATGTCACAGAATGCCTATTGAATCTAATATTAATTTGTCCAATATAACTGATTTTGTAAGAAAAAAAAAAAGAGGTGGTTTATTCTAGTTTTAAAGAAAAACTTCTAACTTAAATTGAAGACAGGTGCTTGCTCTGTTTTTTTCTTTGCTTTGTAAGACACATTTGGGAACAGAATCTGATGCAATTTTTTCATTTGAAATGACATTTAAACATAAAAGATAAGCTATTCTACTTATTCCCTTTCTGCCAAAGGTGAGAAAAGAAAAAGCTGACAGTTTTCCCACCCCTACCTTTACGTGCCTGTCAACACCTGCTGGCCCTGCTGGTGAGATAAGCCAAGGTGTTCTTTACAATTTTTGTCACCTGTTCCACTTCCAGGTTTCTGCAGCCTCTAGACTGTTTAATTAGCAGGCCTGATCCATCCACTCCCTGGAGGCTTTTCAAGGGGCAAGATAAAGCTCTACATCTAGATAACTATTAACCCTGCACCTGCAACTGAGTAACTGGATTTCTCAAAGTAGCACAGGGGGTGAAACACTGCCACTCTTAGATCAAGGAGGGAAAATACTGCATCAATTAACTCCTTAAGCAAGAAAATAACCACTACTCATCCCAAACTTCAAATATCTAAATTAGTATTTATTTTTGTAGCCTTCACTGTTCTTAAGCACACCTATAACCTTAAAGAAAGCTTCCAACTAGACATAAGGAGAAACATTCTCCTCAGGAAGGCAGCGGCACAGGCTGTCCAGAGAGCTTGGTTCACTCTTTCCTTGGAGGTTTTTCAGGACCAAGCGCACAAACCCCTGAGCAACCTGGCCTGATCTCTCAAAGCTGATCCTCAGATCCTTAACAGCATAGTCAATCTTCAGTGACACAGTCACCAAGTAAGCTGTAAGCAACAGCAGTATTAACTGTCTGAAAATACAGGGATTCAGGACTAATTCAGTACTGCAATTATAACTCTACGTTAAATATATTTATGAAGTAGCTCAAGCAAGATTCAGATTTCCACAGCCTTTTATCTGTTAGAACTACTCAAAAATCCCACAACGAGCAATTGCTTGTGAACCCTCTCGGGCATTAATGCTCTCATCCTTGCAGAACTATACAGGTTGTAATTATACAGCTCTTCAGACATTGTCTACAGCAGCCAAATGGGGACCCAGGCACGCAAAGGCCAAAGTATTTCACTGTCTGCTGTGCCTGTTCTCAGTAATGTAGCTGCCTCTTCACTCAGGGCTGTGTGCATGCCGAGTTGCAGGTCTGATGTTTCTGAATGTAGAAAAGACCTGGTTGGTTCATGCAAAATTACAGTCCAGAGTAGCATGGCGGCTTCATTATTTAAAAATGTTATTTATCTTTGTACAACCCAGTTTTCCAAATCCAGATATAGGCAATGGAGACTAGAACTGAATGCATCCTTGGCACCAGCATTCTGCTTTATACCTGTGCTCTCTACTATCAGGGTAACACACACAGATCTTGTTGTCCAAATTCTCATTACTGTTAGAGTGAGACTAGAAGAAATATCAGCCACTTGGTAGTGGCTGGAATGCAGTCTTGGTTGACCTCTCTGCAACCAACCAAGACCCAGCTTTTCCTAAGACCTTCCCTTCACTGCACACACATTTCAGCTACATTCACGCAGTGAATCAAAGACATCAATCTAAGCAAAGCTGTAGCTCCTTTTTTTCCAAACACAACCTGAATCTGAAAGAAGTGGTTATGAACTAGTAAGAAATAATTCTGTCAACCACTTTCTTCGCATGAATATTCCACTTCAGGGATTCCCAACCAAGCAAAGCTTTAGTAGGCTAAATCCAATAGTCTCTCTGACCAACAGAGATGGCCAACAGCAATATGTAACCTAGGAAACTCAAAGCACATTAAACCCACAATTTTCTTCAATTACTGATGCAAGTCCTGATGTCTGACACTTTCACTGAAAACAAGTGTAAGGCTAAAAGGAAATGCTTACAGAGTACTGCTGGTACCATTCGTATACTGGAGATATTTTTCTAACTGCTCCAAATTAAGTTTCTTGAAAGAGCTGAGGGGGTTTGGAAGCCTAGAAGATAAGGGGCTCATGTGCATGTCTCAAACACTGATAGCCAGATAGCTGTGGAGCCAACCAAGGATTTCTGGTAATAACATACTGTGAAAAAGAACAGGATGTGGCTGGAGAAGGGGGCCATACAGAGGCAGGGCAGCACTCTTCCAGGACAAATGTCCTTGTTCTGGCTCCTGGAGATAAGCACAACAGAATGGTGCAAGGACAGGAATGAGGATAAGAAGCCAGTATGGATTGTAGGGGGGGAATCAAGACCAAAGAGCCCTGAAACCCCCAACCAGTTTCCAGGAAGGTCTGCAAGAACAGACCGTGCGTAAGTTTCTCACTTTCTATGCAACTTAGTTATCTCCAGGGCAGAGAGAAGTGGCCCCACCAAGTCCAGGTGGCACCCTGGCCATCCCATCATCTGGATCAACACTGTAGCCAGGACCGGTGATCTGTTTCTTTGCAGTGAACAGTGCTGGATGATTGGAAGTTTCAGAAAGTGCTAAAAAGCGGAGCATAAGGTAACTCTGGATAAGTCACAGTTTATTCTCCAACATATGGACTCACCACAAAAATGGGGGGTAAGGATGGCGAGAAACAGAAAAAGAAACTTGGTTGCCAGCAAGCTTTATGATACCGGGTACCAGGAAGAGCATTTAATGCAAATACATTTCTGGTCCAGACTCCACCAAAGAAACTTTTACTGATGAGCAAAAAACCAGCAAAACAAGCCAGCAACTCCTGAACTTCTACAGAAAAGATGATCTTCATGTTAAGAGACAGAAATAGAAATAGCATTACTAATACTTAACAGGGATCCATTTTTAAGGGAGTGCCAATATCCCAAGTTAATTTCTATGAAATGTGACTGTAGCTGCCTTCACATGACAAATATGCATATACACATCTTCAAAAAATTCCTGCTGACACACTTGCCCCAACAGTGGTAATAGCTCTTTTTATCTCTTGTCAATTTAAACTATGTAAAGAACAAGGAGAAAATTAAATAAGGTGATTTATTACATGTCAATAGGGAAATTTTCTCTTATTCCACTGAGTAAAGCAGATTAAACATAGTAATTCATACATCATGAAGATTCAGAACAAGCATCATCTGAATTTCTTAAGTAAAACTGAACACAACAGTTAACAGGTTAACTGTTAAGCCTATTTAACATAAAAACCCCAAGCATTTAAAATTCAAAAAGACTCAAGGCTGACAGTTACACAGTTAAAATGGTTTTGCAGGTTTTTTTTTTCCAAAAACAGCAAGTCCTGAAGCCATATGCCCTAAATAAAAAAAAAATCTACAAATTTCGTAACTGTTAGTGTTATCCTAAAGAGTATATGAAGGAAACCAATGGCTTGGTGTGGCTTGAGCAGCAGCAGCAAGAGATAAGGCATACACACATCTTTGGAAGCTCACAGTGACTGAGCACAAGGATGCAGAATAAAGCCAGGGATCCACAAGAACTGAAGTGTTATGTATACAAGGGACAAGAGTTAAATTGTTGGATAAAACTTATCCTTTTAAAACATTTTTTAAATTACTCCTATTTGTGACTACAATCCATAATTTACAGTCTCTGTTTCTTGTGGCCTACAGCAGTGTTTCCAGGGCCTATTTTACTCTCGAAACTCAACTATGTCCAAAATCAGCTACTATCAGCACATCCTAGAGACTTACAGGTCAATCACATTAATTTGAATTTCCAGAATAACAGCAGAAAAGGAAACAAAACCAGAACGATTTATAAACATCTAACAGGTAACATCACAAACTAAGGATCAACACAGATTTGTGGGGGGAAAAAAGAAAACGAACAAACAACCCTAATTTCTCTAAATTCTCTCTGCTACATGGTAGGTAGCAAACCTGGCCTACACAGGGAAGGGCAGATGTAACAAATCTTGACTTTGGCCAGCATTTAGGAATTCTCTCAAACATAATTCTTATGAGCTAGTTTAGAATACATGTCTAATACAAGAATAATAATAAAATACATCAATTCAGGACATGACATGACCTTTATGTGCTGCTCAGTAACAGTAAGGCCTCAGCTGATTTTTTTATGTTCTGTTTTGTTCACTACTCGTTATTACATGGACCATGTGTACAGAATACAGAAGAAAGACCTGGCAACAAACAAATTTTATAAGCATGGCTTGTGGAAAAATATTTTTAAAAAGAAATATTTTAAAAGGTCCTACACCAAAGTAAGCTGGTACTGAAAAAAAACTTGGTAAATTGGATACCTCCAAGTCCTATTTTCTATGATTCCCAAAGTGTTTTCTTGGATGTCTTAGAATAGTCACAGATACATACTTACTGAGTGTTACAACTTAAAAATGCTTCACTTAGTTCTAGCTTGGTAAAACGCTGCTGCACATTTGATTAAAAGGAAACCTATGACTGAAGGAAGCAATTTTCTAACATTACCACTTACATTACACTAGTAAAAGCTTAAGTCATTCTTTTCAAATCCTTGTGGCTAATGTAATAACATGTTATCACTTTACAACTTCTGTAATTAAAACTGAGTACATTATATGATATGCTATGATTAAGAAATTATGGAATATCAAAACAATGGATTAGGACAGCCTGTACAAATACTGTACAATGCTACTGTCATGTCCTAAGAGAGGCTGACCTCCTTGCTCAACAACAGCATCTGTGCTACTTATATCACATCTCTTAGGACCAGACTCCTTAAACCATATGACCTAGGCAAGTAAAACCTAAACAGATTCTCTATTCAACCACCACAGAATTCCCAGGGCATCCGTAGCACTTCACTATTAGAGATGTACTTGTGGACATGGTCGCAAATCCCCTCAGCTTTCACAAACCTGGGTGAAGCACCTGACTCATTCTACTGGGGAACAGCAGAAAGCTCTCAAGTGTCTCAATTCTTCAAGAAAGTCCCAAATACACTGCCAAGTACCTACACCAGGTCAGGGCCTTGAGAAATTGAATCAAGTAGCCAAATTTTCATTTAAATCCCAACAAAAAGATAACAATGATAGTCTCTCCTCCTCATACAGAGTTACAGTCTTTACTCAGGATACAGACATTTATGTTCCTTTTTTTTTTTTCTGCCTGGAGCAATCCAAAACCACCTCTCCTTTTTCTAGGAAATATTCTGCTCAGCAGTAATGACAAATTTAACTCAATCATCAGAAAAGAACCTGAAAAATAGCTCAGAGCTTGACAATTACTGCAATCAAATAGAAAGCTAGGTTCTGAGATCTCCTCAATGGAAGATTCAAAACACATGGTAAGAAACTCACAAGTCTGGTTAGGACTTAAAAAGCAAAGAGATTTTCCATACAGCTCCTCTTGGAGCAGGAACTGGACACAAAAGGTGGTGTGTATATAAGTGAAGGAATCTGGCAATGAGTTTTTGCTACTTTGTATGAAGACAGCAGGGCAAAACCAGCTGTGATCTCAGGGTTCTGGGCACGTGAAGAGTTTGAAGAGCTCAGTTCAAGTCAAGATGTTTCAAGCATCCAAAGACAGGATTTTGAGTTTACCATTAAAATAGCATTAAAACAGCATTAAAACAAACTAAAAAAAAAAAAAAAGGTTAACTCACTTTGCAATTTACTCTGACTTTGAACTGTATGCTCCATCTGCTATCAGAATAGTTTGTATTGTGCCAGAGTACATGAAGTAGTGTACTGTTAGAGACTGATACAAAGGAAATCACAGTGAAACTCAGACCTTTCAACCTGCCAGTATTGCACAGACCTGAGGAAGACTGCTTTGCTCTTAACCTTCAGGGTCACTACTTAGTTTGTGCCTGAGCATACCTGCTACCTAATTTATTTTTAAAACTTTTGTTTACTTTTACTTATAAAAAAAAAAAAAAAAAACCAGAAAACCTTTGCTTTATTCTTTTTTGTTTCTGTTCTTTCTGTACCTATATTATCTATTTATCTTCAGTACTTATTTGAAAAACACATCTAAAATATGCTTTCAATAGCAATTACAAGTATAAAGTAGGAAATAATTTCTTTCTTTTCCCACCACCACCCCCAACATCCAAAGTGGATGATCTAACCAAGAATAAATACTGCCAGGTCAACATTAAGGAATACTGGAAAAGAAATGGGTGCACAGGATAATGACAGAAGTGGGAAAATAGAAGTGGAATAAAGGGGGAAAATTTCACTAACCTGGGCAGTCAAACTGCAGCAGATGTTGAGATCTGAAGGGAGATAAATGCAAAGATTAGAAAAGCAAGTAAAGCATGGGGAGCCACTGAAGACTTTGGGTCTCAGAGATATCTGCTTAATAATTACATCAGACCTTTAGAAAACCATTGTCTTGTTAGTCTTCCATTGGAGAAAGAAATCTGATAGATTAAGTGGATGAGAAAAGTAAGGATGCTAAAATCAACAGCTATACCTAGTTTTAGCTTTTTTAGATTACCTACAGTATAGAGAAACCTGTTTGACACACAATTACTGTTAGTACAGGACATAATTTAAAAGATACTTTCCTACCATTACAAGACTAACAGCAGATTCTGGGAAATAAAAGACATTTTAGACTTCAGACAAATGATTGATGTAGGAGACCTGAAGAAATGAAGAGGTTTCTTGAACAGCAATCCACAAAAGCAAGTGAATGGAGTGATGGAGGCTGTTTTATCCAGTTTGAGTAAAAAAAATATCCAGACACACCCATTAGATATTAAGCATTATTTTACACAACATTCTAAAACGAGCAAATTTATGACCTAATACAGGTGGTTCACAAAACACAGACAGTACTTACCTTATGAGAACTGATGTGTTATTGCCTCACAAGATGTGTTATGTGTATGCATTTACTGTGGATATGCAAATTCTGTATGTTAAAGTTTAGAGATTTTTGGTTCCTAGAAGCCTTATGGTATACATCAGACTGTTCACCATGCTCTGCACTCAGACATAAAGGAAAACATTTAGCTCTGTGCTTCCATTTGTCTCCACTGTGGAATCCAGGAGCATAAGAATTAAAGGGAGGAGAGAGGTGTAGGATTAGGACTTTACATACAGTGCAAAACCTGAACAGCTTCGCATATTGCAAGGTAAATCCTTTCTACTATGGCTCCTTGGGCAAGTCTCCCACTGCAGAGAACACAGAGCCACTGCCACTGTCTGTGGGACAAGGGCAGAAATTAAAACATTCATTTCTCAAATGAAGATATGTAATTTAGAGATGTCACATCTGACAACATTTAGGGAACACAACATCAGTGTGTTCTCCCCTCAGGAGAGGTTTGAAGAGTTACAGAAATATTTGTAAGCAATGGTATGGATGATGATTAGGGTCTTGTTGGGCAGAACATCGAATATTGCAGTGAGATTCATCCTGACTATCATAGCTTATCCCAATATGGCAGCTCAGATCTGCCTGAACAATCTTAGGTGGTTTCTATACCCCCTTCATATTTTTCCAGTATAATTCCTCCTAACAACCCAAAGTTTTCACCTGAGGAGAGTGCAGTTTACAAGTGGAAAATGTCAATTTTTCTTAATAGGCAGAATAGATAGAATATTTTGTCCTGAAAAAGTTTCAGAAACTTGCAGAGTACATGGAAGTAAATACAGCTTTCCAACTACATAGCAAGAATTTCAGACAAGTTCCTAGGCAAACTGTGACTACAGAGGATCTCACAAGAACTTGGCTCTTCATTTCTCCAAGCTGATTGCACAAGACAGCAGTTTTTATTGGCACATATTCTAGGGGGCAAAGGTTCAAACACACTGAATTTGCACAGCAGAATCTGATCTCTTATTAACTAAAACAAGGCACATCACTGATACAGAGTGAGAAATAGGCAGAGACAAGCCAAAATAGGCGGCTCATAAAGAACAGAGCTGAAGGCCAAGTCATCCTCAAGGCTCAATTTAAAAAGGTACTGCAAGGTGATAAAATAGCTGTAGAACAGTTAAATCACACAAAAGACACAGAACTTACACTACAGAACAGAAGGTGGGGGGAAGGAATCAAATCTGGCAAAAAAAGTCTGTGTCATCTATAATCCATATCAGCAAGTCCTCCTTGTTAATTACGATATTTCTAAAGCAAAAAAGACTACTTTTCTTATCTAAAGAGCAGGAACAAAATGGATGTTCCAGCAAAAGATAGGAAGCATGGACCAATAGACAGCACTACCTTTTTGTCCAAGGACAGACTATGTGGGCATAGCACTAGACTCAGCAACTTCAAAGTGACACAAGATCTGGAGACAGACACAGCCACCCAGAGGACAGACTAATATTTATCCAAGTTGTCTGATTTTGCAATGCAGCCAAGAAAATAAGTTTGTTTATACACATGAAAAAGTTCTTATGACTAACATGTACTCAACAGCGACTCTAACCAGCTTCATGACTCTCCCATGAATAAAATTGCTTGGAAGCATCTTTACTTTTCATTCTGAAACACATTGTCTTTTCCAAGAATCTTAGAGCAGAGTCCAAGGCGATGCTTTGTTTCTCAGCAGCAGTGTCTATCTTTTCTTTCCCTAAGCATTAGGTCTGCAATCTGCACTTCCCTGTTCCCTGGAGGTCCAGATGAACCTATTCCTGGCACATGCAGATTACAGAGAAGCAATGAGGCATTGAATCTTCAGCATCTATCTATGGAGAACATTAAATCCAGTACTTATTTGCCTACCAAGACAGATTCTAAGAAAGCTGTTGGAAAAAATGGCCGCATACAAACCATTTTTTCATCTCTTAAACATGAAGCCAACAGACAGAGAACACGTGCACTCCACATAGCTACTGCTAACCAAAAATCTCTACATATGCAAGTATGTACCCACTGTGGAATAGGAGCATGGATAAGCATCAAAAGGAAAAGTCAGATTTACACAGTAAATTAAGAAATAGGCAGCAAAGCAAGGTGAGAAATACTGAAATCTTTTTCCTGAGCTATTCTGAAGTTTTAAGACTACAGTCAGTGTCATGGTAACTTTCACACTGCATATCAATTAATGGGTAGCTTTGTATACAAGCCTGCAGCCTTAAACCATAAGCCTAATTTTCAAATATATCTAGTCATTCTCTAGGAGTATTTTCTTCATAACAAAAACTTAGAAAGAAACTTTATCAAGACACATTTTTATTGCATTATCTACCATCCAGTTGTTTTGGTTTTTTTAAAGTAGAACACATAATAAGTATGTGCACTATTTTGTTCAACTACTTGGTTGTTAAATTCAGTTTTTCATCCTGCAAGTTGTCAAATACTATAAATAAGGCAAGACCTATCATTAGCAAGAGGCATTTAATAAAAGTAACTGCTAAATCAAACCATACTTGTGAACACCCCAAGACAAATTCCTACAGGACTGAAACACTGCACTGAAAGTATTAAGATGGTATTCTCAGTCCTAGCAGTATTCTTCATAGTGGCTGAATATTGCTACATCAAAACAACACAATACTGGCTCCCTTTTTCTAAGTGTGTCATAATTAATATTTTCCTAAATTCATACTGAAACCTGGTAATGACTTTAGTCACTGCTTAGAGAAGATTAGGCAGTGACAACATCCATTTTAAACAGTATTTTTTTCACCCTGCTAAATAAAGCACAAAAAGCAACCACATCTTGTAAGCTACCGAGCACGTGACCTTGTATCAAATTTTAACAGAAATGACCCAACAAGCTCCTAAGAATTAAGGATGCATGATCCAGATTAAGTATGTTTTAAGGGTAAGAGAACAACACTAAACCCTTAACATCAGACTGCTGAAAACCAGAAGTTCTCTATTTATTATCGAAACAAGCACAGGACAAGTGGCACAGAGACTATGTATACTTTCTTTCAAATAACTTCATCATTTACTTGTGAGACAGTCTTTACTAAAAAACACTTGGAAAGAGCTTTTTCCACTAATTCCACAGATTGCTGTTGTAAATTCACAATTTAAACCAAAATAGACTAAACAAGGATTTTATTTGTCTGTCTGCCTACTTTAGAGAGGCATCAAAAAAAAAAATTTCAATCACTAGTTTGGATTGGTTTTAAAATTGAGAGGAATAACAACCATTTGATTTAGTAATCTTATGACTTATCAGTTCGTTCTTCAACAATCTCAATTCATGCTGAAAGTATATAATAAACAAGTCAAAATTTATTTATAGTCTTTATAACCCAATTCTCAAGTCACATGTAACGGAACACCTATTAACAGAATTTGACACCAAGTAAACTGGGATAAGGAAAGCTCCCCCCTTTTGGTTCTCCCTTGCAAGAGCCAAAAGGAATCTGATGCCTGATATCTACCAGTCAGGATTCACGTCAAGGAGCTGGCAAGAGTTACCAGTTCCTATCTAGCATGCCATATAATCAATTTGTTAATGCATTTAATTTTAATTAGAGCCTACTTAATGAGCAGGTTGTTTCTTCGGTTTTAACAGCTTTTACTCCACATAGCAAATCCAGTGCAGAGAGTTAAACTGCAAAGACTTGGCTAATTCTGTTATTCCAATACCCAAAAATGTTTTTACTTCTTTCTTACTACAGGTTTCACAGCATGTATTCTCCTTTCTAACAGGCTGCAGAAAATGCAAGAGGCACGAACAGAGACCGGGGCTGGCACAGAAGCACACAGAGACCCTGGCTGGGACCTCAGGAGCTCCTGTGCAGTGCCAGGCTGGCAGACAGTGACTCCAGACAGTGACCACAGCACACCCAGCCTGCAGCCCCCAGCCACCACGGGCCGAGCGGTGACACACAAGGACCCCAACCCGCAGGATCTGTGCCACCTGTGTGTCATCACATGGTCAAGAGCAGCCATTCTGGCAGAAGCCGTCTTTCCAGGTGGGAAAAATGGGACTTGGTGAGTACAGGTACCAGGTCAGAGGGCTAAGAGATTCAGAGGGCATGACACTCACTGTATAAGTATTTTTTTCTTATGGCACTTGCAACCAGCATCCCTGTCTAGCAGTCTGGCTGCTCTCAGCCCCCCCAAACACTGGGAAAAATTCAAGAATTTTAGCATAAAGAAAGCTGTCACTTGTCTAAGGATCATATTTCCAGTATTACTAGAGTTTTAAAAATACAATAAACAACTAAACAATTGTAGCTTTCATTTTCAAAAGCTGAGGAAAGTAGTCTTTGGTTTGGTAAATGAACCTTATTTTTTCTTATAGCCTTTGACTTATTCGTAAGTACATACTTCTGTGTACTTCTGGAAGTACATAAAGTGTGGCTTTTTTATCAAAAGCAGAAAAAACTAGGATAAAAAACATCCAGAGCTATCCACTTGAGCTGAGGTATCTGTGTTGAAGGGCACAATCCATGCTGTGCCTTCACAAACACTGATCTATTCACTTTCTCAAATACCCATCCACAGGGACTTGAAGAAAAATTAAGTATTTAGATACAAGTAAATTAAAATGAAAACTTGTGGGTTTCAGGGAGAGGTTTTGACAAGAGTTATTCAGTCTAAATTTTACTAAGAGCTGGTGAAGCTTCCCCTCTCAAAGGGGGCATACAAAGCACTCATCTGTCTACCGTTGAAGATTTTATGTTATAAACATTTAAGCATCATGATTTCTCTGAAACTCTGAGCAAAAAGAGTATCTTCATATAATTTTGAGGTAATCTTTAAAATATTAGATTCTAGCAGTACACTGGAATAAGTTTTATAGTCTTACCAAACACTATATCAGAAACACTCTCAATCAAATTGTTTTCCTACACTGGAGTTTTATTTCATAAACAGAATTTGTGCCGATCTGATATGGAGGAAGGAAAAGCACTCACAGGAGTGAGAGCACCCTATAAAAATTATATTATTATAATAAGTTTTGTTCTCTACAAGTCAACTAGCTGCTTTAGTCTGATTTATAAACAGGAAGCAGTAATACAAGCACCTTCATAAAAGAAATCACAAGCTTTTTGCTCAACAAGTATATTTTAGAAGTTCTTTCTGCCTGCTTGTATAGCCTTATTCTTCAGTTCTCTGCAAGCATTAAGAATCATTTATTACCTATCCAATAGCTTACTCCACAACACTTGACTTCTACTCCTCTAAAGATCATTTTATTTCGAAACATCTCTACAAAGCTTATGGGGAAATAGCACAAGATGTCATCTGGATTGTATAGTCCTTCAAAATAGTCTAATTTGAAGAGTTATACAGTAAGATCTACATTATTAAAAACTAAGTTACAAGAACTAACCATTCATAAAAGTCAGTTTACAGCTGCTCAAAAACACACTAGCCCCCACCATAAGGTAATTTTAAAAATAAATAAATGATGCAGAGTCAGTAATCTAACCAATTACCAGAAAGCTGTGACAACCACTTGTTATATTGCATTGATGCCATGAAGATTTTTTTGCCTTTTCTTTTATACCCCTGTTATACCTTTTTACAACTTCTGTGTTCCTAGTGCTTTTTGCCTACATTCTTGGACTTGTTTGTCAAGCTAAGAGACTAAACATTTTAGAAGCTTCGTAGCTAGGGATCAGTGTGCCCCAGACCCCAAGGTCCTCTCCAGAACATATTCTGTAAACTGAGATAGAACCATCCAGGGGAAGGTTCCTTGGGGAGGGGGGCTCACTTGAGCCTCTCATTGGAGAATCTTTGATAGATATGCTAATTAGTAAAACCTATAATGTTATACCCAATCTTTGAGGAGGGACTCAGGGGAGTGCATTTTGGTGCATATGACCTGGACGTGTGCAACTAAGGATCCTTAAAATAAATACCAAGGTAAAATCCCTTTTCCCCTTCTAACTGTGTGTGACTCTTGATTTTAAGACCAGGAAAAGGCATCGCATAAAGAATGGCTTTTAAGGCACGGAAGATTTTTTGACAGAAGATATTTATTATCATTAATCCCACTGTTCTATCATGGGTGAATAATGAATACTAACATGACCCTTCTGTTTTCATACTGAGTTCTACTAGCCCATACTCTACCAAAAACTCTTACTATGAGGATGTGTAATGGTCTAAAAGGAGCGTCTCATTGGGGTCTGTGGGCTTTTTCCCCACCTTTCCCTTTTAATCCTTATGGTTTACACCACTTCAGTTTAGAGAGCACCACCAGCAAGCTGCTCAAGAATAATTCACCGTTTAAGCAGTGCAATGTGTGTCAGCCAGCCTGATACAATATATGCATCTCCCCGTTGCACCTAAATGTCTTAGTTTAGGAGTGTACTACAGAAAAAAAAATGCAAGGGAAACAAGTTAACTCCAGTAGATGTACAAGAAATGGCTAATTGACACCTTCCCCGTCACCAGAAGCCAAAGTTCCATCAGCTGCTGTAGACAGCAGTAAAACACAGCTCACCTGGCAGCTGGGACAGGGTAAGAGGAGCAGTCATATTAATGCTATAGTAGTAAACTACAAGACTAGAGTTTGAGAGACAGAAAAATCCAGGTATTTTGCTTTTAATAAACCTGAAAAATGGTGAATACAATCGATCCTAAAACCTGATATTTGAACATACCTCAATACAAACAAAAATTACACTACTAACCTGTTCCCTGTTATTTACTCCTTTCCCCCTTCCTCTAAAACACACAAGTGTCATTGGCAATGTATGCAGCTGAGTACCAAAATAAAGAATTCTCTTTGGAATAGTAAAGAATATTTTTCAAATCTCTCTTTTCATGGTTAAAGTATTTTAAACCTTACATTGAGAACAAAGAACAAAGATTTTAACTGGCTTAACTAATACTTCTGATTAAAACACTCTTTTAATAAGACAATATCCAAATTAGTTTTATGTTTCTCTCCAACACAACTTGCAGTTTAAATCTGGCTTCTTATCACCAATTGACTTCTAAATCAATAACACAAAGGCAAATATTTTCAAACACATCACGTGTAGGAAGAAACGTGCACTTACCAAGTGAACATAAGGCACAAAGTATCCAAAAAGTGCAGCGGGGATCCCAAAAGCCCAGATTCGGTAACTAAGAACTTTGAAAACGGAGAAATTGCAAATCTTTTTCGCAGGAGGAAATTTGGACTTTCCCTTCTTTCCTCCCTCCTTGTCTTTGGTGTTGGGAACAAGGGGTTTGTATGTAAATCCAGCCAGGAAGAGAACAAACATAAGGATGCAGAGGACCCGCAAGGTGTTGTACAGGTCAACAGAGTCGATGAGAACCCTCAGGAGGAAGGGCAGTGACACTGTGAACAAGCTGCTGCCCGCGGTGACAATGCCATTCACGAGCCCAAGGCGCTTCTTGAAATAGTGCCCGAGAATGACCAGGGACGGCTGGTAGGCAAACGAGCAGCCACAGGCAAACAGGATCCCGTAGGTGAAATACAGAGGTTCAATGGTGCTGTACCGAAAGAAAAGAACAAATCATTAGTGTTTTGTAAGGCAGTGGATGCTCATATTCACCTCCCATATGCAAGACAGTTTCCCAACCAATCAACAAGTGAGTTACGAGTTTGTATATCCTTTAGTTAGACAGCACCGTATCAGCTTAATTCAGCAATTATTCCATCTCCTTCCACTGAAAATTTTATAGAATTCACTCAACAGGTAAAAAAAGAAAAATTACATTCAATTATAATTACATCAAATAGCATGTGAGGCAGCTGGTGGGGGGTCTGTAGCTTAGACCCCGGAAGCTGTGATTGGGCATACTCCACAAGTGTGGCTAAAAAAAGTTTTAAAAATCATTGTCAGGGCAAATTAGCCAAATGTATGTTCAACCATTGCTGGGTTTTTGGAATTTTTTTTTCCCCCAGGGGAATTCGTACTGTTTTGATTTACACATTTCTTCACTGTGCTAGCAGTTCAAATGTAATACTGAACTCTCCTCATGAACCCAGAAAAATCAAGTAAACAGTTTATTATGAAAATAAAGTAACAAACATGGAAAACATCATTAATAATGAAAAATAAAATACTGACAAAATTTTGTAATATAATACATTATTAAATTATAGACATTTTAGGTATTAATTTTTTTAGACAAATAGCCCATTTTTGAATAACTATTTTAAATTCAGTGTTTTGAGACATATATTGAATATTCTAAGAAAGAACTAAAAAAATTGTTAATAAGGAATGAAAAATTTCATCTCATAGTAAGGTGGTTCTTCATCATAAAGTTCACCATCATTACCATTTACTCTACACCTGAAATAAAGCAAAGCCATTGTAATTGATCCCAGACAGACTTGTGACATCAGTAAAAAGTACTTGTGCAAGAAATGTTAAAAGTATGAAGTAACAGTATCAGTATAATTAATTAAATTAGTACTGTAGTATTATTAGTAGTATTAGCAAAATAAAACATTTTTTAACATTTAGATGGAGGCAGTATGCAAGAAAATTTTTACAAGATTTCTGAGGTGGCACATGACAGTTTATGTAATTTTTTTTAAATGCTATGTTTTCAGTGAACCCCACCCCACCTTTTTTATTAGTTAACACCTGCTTTTAAAGCAGTTCTGGAAAACAGTCAATACATAATAACAGCCCATACATTCATTTTTTTTTAAGGAGCATGAATGCTTTATGTAGTGCTTTTCATCACAGGATGCAACCTGCCACCACCCCTCTATACAAAAATAGACTTCACAAGCTTCCTATGCAATTAAAGAACTTCTTTGAAAATACTATTTGACCTAACAAAGGTCTGACTCCAGAAACTCTGGTTTTGTGTATTATAGTGAAAAATAATTATTTCTGTAACATAGTATTGTCACTTTCTATACTAAGCTATCAATTTCTGAAACTGATACACAACATAAGCCAGCAGAAACAACATATGGGGAAAAGAATTACTACCTTTACTAATGGAAAATAACCAGGAAAAATAAAACCAGCAATTATAAAATGAGAGGAGCAACATAGTACAGTAAGGACAATGAACTTTTGCTTCCATATGTAAATTCATTCCAAGAGTCTGCAGCACAACATGCATATTAAAATATTGTCCTGCATCATAAACACTCTTACGTCTCAATTTCCTAAGACATAAAATTTATACTAAGAAATTAGTGCAATGCAAAAGCAGTAGATCATAGGAACATTTGTCGGCTTTACAATATTTTACTTCTAGAACACTGACTTCTATATCTGAACTATACTCCTTTAATGAACTGATAACATCATGAGCATAAATCATTTTAGTGTAAGTAACATAATGAAACGCCAAGTATGCACATCAACCTGGAGTGTACTCTTACAAGAATTCACCTCTCAAAGTGCTCTTCAAAGTTTAGTTAAGCTGAAATATTTTTAAAGCCTTTACAAAATAACTTGCTCTAGCATGTCTCTTCCGTGCCCTTGTTCCATTGGGTATCAGACAAACACAAGAATGATCTTTATCTAATGACAAGGGTGGTTTAGTATTCATCACTCAACATACTACTAGGAAGCAAGGAGGAAGAAAGACTTTTCCAAGGCACATCTTTTAGTTTTTACCTCACATTTAGTAAGAAGCTTCTTAAAACATATCAAGAAGTGGGGGTTTTGTTTGTTTGTTTAATAAAACAAATTAAGCCAAATATTTGCACCAGGATTAACCATTCAGATCACAGCAGCTCACAATCATCTGGTTCAGAGTACAAGCACAGAAAAGACATTTTCACAAGCTTTTTGTCTGTATAAATACATTTGCACCTAAGTAGAAAGATCTTCTGAATGTAGCCTGATTGATCCTATACTTATTCTGCTAAGGGTGGGGGAAAAAAAAAAGTCTGAGAACTAGAGGTAACCGGCTTATTTTCCTGCTACTTCTTATACCCTACCTTCACTAACCAATTTCTGATGATGACTAGACTAAGTAAATTTCCTGTTTCCTCATCTTCTACAGGGTACATCCAACAAATCAGTCACTCTTGAATTTCTCAAGATTTATTCTGCAAAAGTTACAGAAACATACAAATGAATTGTAAACCAGAAGAAAAAACAAAACAAAACAAATAAGCCTTAAGTATAGTCAATATACCAAGGTCTTCTCTATCTCCATGTTCAGCAATTGGACCAGTGAGAAGAGAAGAAAACATCCAATTTTACTAGAATTTTAACAGCTTCCTGGAGGTCCTACTGTGTTTTTATGAGCATTAAAGCCATTTCAAAAGAAAATTAAGGGGACAGGACAGGAAGGGAAGACAGCAACAATGTTTATGTACCTGTTATAATACAATCTACATCAAACAAACGTAAGTTTATCCTGGACAATGCTGTTGATCTTATAGCACTAGTCTTGCTGTTGATATATTTATACATAGTGGTTCCTGTTAAATAGGGAGTCTTGTTATGACATTATATTTTTAAAAATACTTTTTAAGTTGAAAGTTCACAAGTCATAGTTCGAAAGATAAAACCAAACCCAAATAAAACAAGTTTTCTACACATAATATAAAGTAGCACTGTTTACCCCTTCATATTCTGCTGATTGGATCAACATTACCTCTACATCACTAAAAAACGGATTAAATTAAAATACTTTGAAAGTTATTAATTTAAGCTTTTTACCTTACAAAAGAACTTGAAAGGAGTCCAACAAGCCCTACTGCAGCTCCAACAACAGCTACTTTTCGACAGCCAAACAGGTCTGTGAATATGCTAACTATTGGGGAACAGAAGAAGACCATCCCCATAGAAAGAGAGCTCACCCACGCTGCAAAACAGAAAAAAAAAAAAGACAACATGTTAGAAGACCAAGTGATTTCAGCTTTCAGTTAATACTTGTTTTCACCTAGGATTTTATGCTGCTGAACTAAAGTTGGGTAGCAATTGGGTAATTATTTTAAAAATATTTAAATACATCTTAAAATATATTTACCTAACAGTAAAATAAGCATAATAATTTACATAATGAGCTAATTTAGATTTTATCAGCTCGAAGAACGCAATTAACCTTTTTGTAGCTATTACTTCTACTTTTTTTTTATAAACACACAGACATTTCTCTAGTAGCTAACTTAATATTCAAGGTGATGCCTAGGTCATTAAAGATACCTTTGAGGATCCGTATCAATTCTGACTTCAGTTAGTACATTTCTCTTGACTTTATGCTACACCTTAATGACTTTAAACAGGTACATTTGCTGAAAGAAATTAATAACTTTTTAACTTCATTACTAGATGTAGATCATACTGAACATCAATAATGAGTAAACAACAATAGGCTTTTATACTGTAATATACACATTAGGAATGAAATTTTACTTTATACTAAACAGACTTGAGTTAGTAAAACCACTTCCATCTATAATGGGAAATTTTCACTACTTGTGATACTGCTCCAGCTTTACAGACATTGTGAAAACTGTATTTGGTTTATCAGACCATTAAGGCTCAATTCAGGTGAGTCCACTATAGTTTCAGCCACAAGTGAGTTTTATTAGCACAGCTAATAGTTACAACTAATATATTTGGCATATATAGTAACTTATATATATTGCAAATGTCCCCACCTACATGGGGGGAAAAAGTGGTCTAAACAGGAAGTGGAAAAAGCTGCTAATGCAAAATGAATTGGAAAAAATATTTTAGCTTCATTTTGAATTGTACAGAAGACAACTCTTTCAATCTGAAATAGTTTTAAATCTGCGTAACTGGAATTTTGTTTAGAATACGTTTCCTAAAGACATAGTTAGATAAACAATTGTGATTCAGCGATGAAGGCAAATAAAATTATCTGGAAAAGTATATAACCACAAGACTAAATGAAGTATATTTGCAAGTAGATCTACCACTACCAAGGCTTAGGATATGTGTTGTTAAAGAGCCAGTAAGCCCTACACATTGACTAAGACATCATTGTGCACTAAAGACAGGAAAAGAAACCAACAAGCAAAAACTTGTTTCTTCCAAGAGTTCACAATGTAAATGAAAGACAAGAGAGAACAGACGGCTAGAGAAAACCAGAAAGGAGTACAAGAAACAAAACCTTTATTTTAGGGCAAACTATGCTCTCAATGAACCACAGCCTAACTGTTTGGGGAAGGGAGGAGGGGAAGGATGTGTGTTGCTGGGATTTTTTGATCATGTGATAAAATAAGAGAGTTTCAAGGCACAATCTAAAGAGTGAGGTACTCTTATGGCCATTTCCTGTGTAGGACTACCCCATATATGATAGCCCTGCCAGCCTTGCACCTCCGCAGCAAAAACTCAAGCTGTATGAAGAGAGCACAAGAGACTAGGAAGAACAAGGACCCTGTGACACTGCCTGAATGGCAAAGTCCAAGTTTATGGAAGGTCTAGGCTTTCTCTTTCTCTGCAGTTGAGGAATGCTCAAGAGGACCTTGGACGTGGCAGAACATGACTTCTGTGAGATCTGTCCCCTATTACAGCCCAGATAGCTACTGAAGGTACAAGACATTATAAACCACAGTTTATAAGCAGGAGTTTGAGGGAGGAGATGCTCTCATCCAGCCTGGAGACCACCCAGTTAAAAACCTTCTAAGAAGTCCAACTTCTACAAGACTCATCATCCTTATCTCTCTGTAGCGGGTTGGGTTTGTAACCGGGCAGAAACAACAATTTAGTGTAGTGGTTTGGTCCAAAATACTCATTACTGTTTATCTTCTGTGAGATAAGAATTAGGAGAAATGCAAAGCAGGCACCAAACTTGAAAGAATATAAAGAAGTTTATTAACAGACCTAAAAGAAGAAAAAAAATTATACCACACCCTCAGAACCCTTCTCCTCCCCCCACCTTCCTCCCTTCTCCCACTGACAATGTAAAAAAACAACCCTTAAGATGTTCAGTCTGTTTACCACTTCCATAATAACCTTGTTCAGTCCATTTAGGAAGAGGAGTCTCTCTTGCTCTGCTATGAACACATTATCACGAGACAGCCGCCCACTTCCAAATAACCCTGTTCAGTCCATTTAGGAAGAGGTCTCTCTGCTCACATGTGAGTCCCTTCCATGACTTGCAGTTTTTCCCACAACTGCTTTCGAGGGTCCACTCTTGAAGTTTTTTGGGGTACAATTTTAAGGTTGAGCCGTTCAGAAACAGAAGTTCTCTTCACCCATCTCTGGGAGCATTTCATCTCTAAGAACAGAGGCCCTTCTCCTTCCCTGGGAGCAAAGGGTCTCCCTCATCTTCATCTTTAGGACTATCTCTGGGAGCATCTCTAGGAACTGAGGTTTTCTCCTTTCTTGTTTGGAGCAAAAGTCCTCATCGCTTCCATCTCTCCCTGTCCAAACTTCTCATGAAATTACAGCTGCATCAGCATCGGCCTATCTCAGCGCAGGTGCTTTTGCTAACAAGCACAAGTTGAACGCTCCACCCCCCATATCTTCATGGAATTACAATGGGTACTCTGACATATCATAGCTTCACAACAGAATTTCAGCTTTATGCATCTCCTCTTTCTCTTCCCTCATGTTTTCAGCTCTTCACAGCACTAAAAGGGTTAATCTCACCTAGGCCTTGCAGCTGGAATGTGGCTTATGGCAGTGGAGAGGGGGCAGGGCCGAGCCGCTCCGGCTGCCCACAGCAGGGCTGTGGGGGGTTCCATGGGTGGAACAGGGCCCATCGGCTCCAGGATGGCCGTGGCCCGGCCTGGCCTGGCCCGAGCAGGGCCTGGGCTGGGCCCACTGGCCCCCACACGAGGCCTGCAGCCACCTGTCCCAGCGCCGGAAACGAGAGAGAGAAAGTCTGCCTCAGGGTTTCTATTCTTAAGTGTGCATCACAGAGGCGGTCACAACTTTAAGTGGCTTAGAGAATTGTCCATATTCAAACTGGCCAGCTGATAGGTTCTGTCAGGTCCCAGAGGAAGCTGTAAGCACCCCTTGGCAAGGACGTCCCTTCCGGGACTATGCTTGCTAACCCATGACAGTCTCCCAGAGTGAGCCTGCTGCTTTTCTGTCCAAAGGAAACCACAAACACCAGGGGATAGAATGTCCATGTCGGCCTGTCACTCTCCTAAATAAATGATGGCTACATTACCATGAAAAGTCCTCAGCACCTCTGTGTGATTTGCAGGGCAGCACTAAGAGTCCCTGTGACTCCTGGGGGTACCTGCAAGGCCAAGAGGCAGCTAAATCTTGAGAGGCAGCCGTCACAAGTTTCACATGGTATGAAGATACGAAGGAACAGCTGAACCTCCTGTCACCCTTCCTGCCCAGGAACAAAAAGACACAAAGGCAACAGACACTAGACAAGCTCACCAGAGATGACTGGTTTTGAGATCCAATCTCACATGGATCATATTCATGCAGACAAACAGGCAAAGAAAGTGAGCATCTGAAACTGAGCTTAAGCAGCTTGCATGAAGTAACAGACTAAATTACTTCAGAGCTACGGGCTGTGATTCAGTTACCATTCTCTTTAGTGAAGTCAAGGTTTACAGTGGTTTTTTACAGCCTATACAGCTAATAAAATAATTGGAATATGAAAGGCTAAAGTGAAGACATTCAGCTAAAACTAAATTAACAACATGCTTAGTCTCTTTGTACTTCCAGGTACTCATGAAAAAACTATGCCTTTCTTATCATTTGATTCTCTCTTCTTGTTATTACAATAATTACAGGGCAGAGCCTAAAAGAGAAGGTTTCCATTGGTTTTCAATACAACAGACAGTTAAGACAAATGATGATGCCTTATCTGAAGCATTTCAGAATGGAATGGTGATGTGGGAGTAAGTCCCACTACAAAAGTGGGAGCCCATGCTGTACCACTTACCTACCTAAGGAAAACTGGAGCCCTTTAAATTACTACTTCGAGTCAGTAAGTTGCTCTCATTAGCCTACAGAAATGCAATTTAAAGACATTGTTGGCATGTCTTGTATGAACAGCTTTATTATTTATTGAAAAGAATGTTCTTGAAGTTAAACTTCACGTGAATGCATAGTTTGACAAAATGTACTGTCTTCATCCTTTGTGAAGGCACCTAGCACCAAAAATAATCACGATAAACAGAACAACAGCACATGAGTAAATCTTTAAATGCCCTAAGGCAAATAATTCTTGCTGCAACATATCCATTCTATGAAGAAATTTGTAGCTTTAAAATATATTCAGTAGATCAAAGTAATTTTCGATCTCACTTTTAAGTAAGTTTTCAAGCACCCTTACACTTTTTCCTGCAGTATGAAAAATGTACATTGAGTTGTCTTCCACATTTTTTCAAACAAAAATTACAACAGTCCTAAGTAATACAAAAAATTACAAATGCAGCTTGCCAGAATACTGAGAGTTCTCTAGTGCAGTTATTACATCTTAATTAAAGTATTTCTCCTCCAGGCTACTGGCTGCTTTCCTGGCAGAAGCTGGCCATATTCCAGAGCTGCTAATTCAGATACTAATACAGCACCTAATTGCTACATATAATTGCATTCATATTCATACACAGAACATTTTGATTGCCATAGGAAAAAAAAAACTATTCCTACTTTAAGGACTTAAACATTCCTTAAGGCACTGGAAGCTAAGAATTAACTCCTCAAAACACGCAATTTTTTGTAGAATTAACAATTCCCAGGCTTCCCTAGAAGATGGAAAAGTCATTCTTAAGATAAAAGTATCAGACCAGAGAGCAGCTGTATTGAAAAGTCTGTTTGTTCTGTGCCACTGAAACACATAATGGATTACAAAAACTCAAAACTTTATTATAGCTAAAATTAATCAAACATGAAAGTCACAGGTATGTGTTCTTTCCTGATCAGTTCACTGAAAATCTGAACATATATTCTGATATTTCTTTAATTATTTCCTCTGTTCAAAAGTCTACAGCAATGCAACTATACCACATATGCCAAAAATATGCTGCTGTTCCACCGTAAGTCTTTAAAAATTAAAAAAATATTATTTTAAAGTGTCTTTACTATAAATATATTATCTAATATCTGAGCACTCTCAGAATTATTCCCACTGTCACAGTTAGATTACATAATACATATTTATCAGCCAAATTATAAACCATGCTACTAAATATTTTAGATCATTCTTTGGAGTAAAGCACTAAGATTTACAGGACAACAAAAAAGAAAACACTAATATCATGTTCCATTGAAATGTTTTACCATGCACAAATTTAAATAAAGGCTACTTGGCCAAAGCATTCTTTAAAATCAATTTTTTTTAAGCATTACAACAAGGAACTTGGCAGTTTTATCCTCAAGTGTCTATCAAGTGGTTGGCTCAACACAGTAGTAGCACCCTTAATTTTTTAACAAGCTTCAAGATTTTTTTTTTTAATATTTTCCCTTGAGATTGTTCTGGTTGAGAAAGGGAACAAAATGCTACTGTCTAGAAGACAAGCTATATGAGCAAGCAAAATAAAGGCACTTAGTAACTTCTAAAACCTCAATAAGCTTGAATAATATTTAGCTTTCATTAAGTTATTAGTTACAATTTATGCAAGAATAAGGAAGTCTGTATGTATTCTCCCAGCCTCAAATAATTAACAGCTGAGAGACTGAGCATATTTTTACTTGTTTTTCTTTATAAAAAAAAATTGGACATTACTTTTTTTTCCACTGTATTTTTCAATATTCTGGCAATTTCTCCTCCATGAACTGCCAAGCTTCCCTGGAACACTGCTGTATTTTCAGCATCCACAACATCTTACAACAAACAACTCCATAATTTAACTATGGAATGGGTAGAGGACCTATACTTCTATTATGGACAGTTACACACACAGATATTCTCTTCAGCAAAGCAGAAGACTGGCTTCCATAAAAAGATTTGTTACGAGAATAGTTTGGGAATTTGAGAGATCCTCTTCTGGAGGAGACAAAAGTGGTTGTTGAAGGTTATTTCTGGAAATAATTTGCTTGTCTCCAGCTAGTATTAATAATTCTTTGCCTGTATAATCACATTTACATGGCATTTAATTTTTAAAACAACAAAATAATTGCAATGCTGTGTAGATCAAAGATTGATTTAGCCCAGCATCCTGTTTCTGACCACCACAAACTACTTAAACAAAGAACTCTGTAAAAAGGGCTAGCATCCTGCAATACTTTTTCCCTGGCTACATCTTCCCAACATCCAGCAATAAGCAGCTTAGAAACCACCTAAGCATAATGCTGCATCTAACCATTCAACAAGAACATTTAGTTCCATCAATACTACTTTGGCTTCTCTGCATTTGTTGTAATCAGTTACAGAACATGCTCAGGCATCAGCACCACATTAAAAATAACTCCCCTTGGCTTTGAACTTACTCTCATTTAATTCCACCACTGTAAGAAATATGAATTAATCATCCCTGCCGAGGCTCCTCTTGAAACCCATGATTGTATATGCCTTAATCAGATCCGTTCATACTAATTTCTTCTCCAAAATGAAGCAACTCTGACTCTGTCTTTGAATAGAAGACTTACTTTGCCCCTTTCTCTTGAGCCTGAGTACATCACACTGTTTCTGAGACAGGGTAGCCAGAACTGCATAAAGCATTTAATAACAAATTTCTGTGCTGACAATTATTTTTTCTAGTCTCTATGTTCTAATTATACTTCCTTTTTTTCCCCTCTTTTTGTTTTTAATGTATTGCAGCTGCCTCAGAGTAAATATGTTTAGAAAACTATCCATGACACTTTTTTCCTACAAATGCTAATGATGTCTAAAGGTGTAGATGGCTTTTTTTGCAGCACTTATTTGGATTACACTTCTCCCCATGACAGACATACATAAACCCAATTTAATATGCCATTTTAATCCCTCAGCAATAACAGAAGAACACAGCAAGTCTAGTGGTCAGCCACCAACACACTCACATCTGAGGACAGGCTACAGAATTTGAATTTGTTCAGCACGCAGAAGACAAGCAGCTCAAAATAATCTAATCAGTGCCTCCAAGTATCTAATAGGTGATTATTACAGATATAAAGCCAGCTCCTTTTCAGTGGTGCACAGTGATGGGACAAAAATACAACTGAAACTGCAACAAAGGAAATTCCAATTAGATGTCATGAAAATTTTTCACCATAAAGGTAGCCAAACTTTAGAAAGTTATCCAAAAAAAGCTGTGGAAATTCCTCCCTTGGGTATGTTTAAAACTTGACTGGACAACACTGAACAACCTGATCTAACTCAGAGGTTCAATGTATTTTAACTTGGCTGGCTTTGAGTGAAGGGTGTCAGACCAGAAAACCAGAAAGTCTCTCCTTGAGTAACTCTAGTTACTCCATATCATTTATGGAACAGTACTGTTCTAAACCCCTTCTTCTTTTTGAAAAATTGCATTCTGAAGATCACGTTAAACATAGGCAGTTCTTCAGAATAAAATAATTTAGGTTGGTAATATTAACTCCTTCAGGTAAGAAAAAAAGAAATAAACCTGAGCCAAGAGATTAAAACATTTTTCCCCCCTTTTTCCCCCCTTAAGAATGGGAAGGAGTTGAGGGTATCCTCAAATTCTAAACCAAATAGATCCTAAAATGGAGATGAGACTTATTATTAGCATTAAAGGTGTGAAATTCATTGCTTAGGATTTCTGTATTTCTCTCCTGCTGGTGCAATTTTTCATCAGTATTGTTTTATTCTTGTTGCCTGTGCCCAGAAGCCCTGGGTTATCCCTTGCCTAAGGCACTCCAGGTACAGCCTCTTTTATCCATTATCTATTGTTTTTTCCTCCAGGAAAAGCCAGTAATTTCCAAAAGAGGGAATTGCTCAGCGGATGTTACTTACCTATCAGATGAACACAACCATTAGACCCAACAAATATTCCAGTATCCATGTCCTCTGAGAGCCTCTGTAGGTCAGCCTCCTGGAAACTGTCATCTCATTTTTATCTAACCAATCACTACCCAAAGACAACATCAAATACCTTATGCTACATGCTTTGCTTACACCTGCCTGTGAAAATTGTTTCAGAACCTGCTTAGTAACTTCTCATGAATTGTGAGGAATTTCATTAGTCATGGGTGCAAAAGGGAGAGCAACTGATTTCCACACTGCCACTCCTATTACTGAGTGATTCATAGATCCCAGAACAGCATGGCGGTGGAAAAGAAAAGCAGATGTTAAAATGCATGTACTGACACACTTAGAACCCCTACTGTCAAAGAAGTGCTCTGCTTGTTCTATCCAAAAGAGAACTGCTGATCCCATTAGAGAAAGTATGTGTTTAAGGACTAAAAATAAATTTATGACATAATGCTGCCACAGGAAGTATCCTATACTCTGAACTCAGGTTACATGACTACAGCTTTCAGTTTGCTTACTTTACAGTGTTTAGTTTGCAGATGTCTGAGCTAGGCTCTCCCTTAAAGCAATACTAACAAAAAAAATTGAATTCTAATTTAAATGAAAATTCTGAAATATTTTGGGCAGAGATAATTTAACACAAGGAAGTACCATCTCTTTTGGACACCAAGGCTATCTTGAGCATGCTTTGGAAATCAGAACTATCTGTAGAGGATCTAATCAGATTTCCATAACACATTCAGAGATCATGGTCAACACATAAAGAATTATGAACCAGGAACTGGTGGAAGTATCCAAAAGGAATACAAGGCACTGGGGGATTCCCCCCAAACACTCTTTTTTTTCTTGTCCCTGCGGAACAAACCTTTCATTGAATAACTTTATAAAAATACTGCTTTTTATGATGCATCCAAATCCAAGAACTAAATATGAGTCACTGAATCCCTGTAAAGAGACTTCTGAACAGACACCTGTTTCCATATCACAGAGCATGAAAGCACAATCTCTGCTTTCAGCAAACATGAGGTCATTATCAGGCAGTTTAAATTAGTTTCTCCTGAATGAAAGATTGAGCTCCCAGATTTTGCCAACAGCTGTAAGCTTTCCTGTGTTTATGCATAGCATCTCTTCAGTGTATTGCCTCATGACTGTCCAAAACACTACTTCAGGTTCATATATGCCATGTTGAACTTAATGCAAGGAGGTAGAAAGAAGCATAAACTTGTCAATATGTTGGAAAACTGTTGTACAAGCAAAGCAAGCTTGTAGGAGTGAAAAACAAAACCAAATAATCTATCAAGTCGAAACATAGGCTTATTTCTTCCAAGGCTTTATTCTCTCATGTGCTGTGTGACAGATGAAAAACCAAGTGCCAGAAGAGATTTCACATATATCCCTAATACAGGGAGCCTCCCCAAGCTTGCCATTTACCAGAATTGGACTAGACTAATTTCACCCTCTGCCTTTATAAGTAATGACAACACAAGATCAGAATTTCTCCTGAGATAAGTTCTTGTGTGCATAAGCAGCAGGAAAGCAGGAGAAAAAAAAAAAAAGTATTCATATACTAACAAAACATCCCACACCACTGCAACTAGCCAATTATTTAACTAATATAATAAATCAGAATAAATCTGATTTACACTTGCTATATTAACACAAGATTAGGCAGAGTGTTGTAGCCTTTTATTTTTTTTTGCTTGTTGGTTCCCCTTTTAACAAAACAGATTGCAATGGTGAACCTAAAGCAAGTACCATGGGAAGCTATCACAAAATTTTCTTCAGACAATAGGGGACAATTTATAAACCTGCAACAGTTAAAGATGTACTTTCAGGCCAACAACTTTTACTACTAGAGAGACTGCAACTCTTCTATGTATTTTAAGAAGTTACAGGAAAATAAACACTTAAGTTAGTAGAAGCTAAAACAATAGCTCAAAAGTGCAGTGTTAGATAAAATATTGCTGCTAGAGATTTTAAGTGTTACGCCTTCAGAAACCTTTAAAGGAAGGCTGAAGTAAATCATTAACAGAAAAACACGTGCATTTGGGTTTCATAGCAAACTGAGCTTGACCTTTGACACTTAATAGAGTCTGAAAATGCTGTGGTAGGAAGAATAAACAAGGAATAAATCGATAAGAAATGGCTGTAACCACTTCTTTTTCCTTTTAGGAGTCATACAAGAATGTTTTCAGCTGACTGTCTGAGACTCTTTTCAAAGCACAATGTAATCACATTTTTAACTACTAGCCAAAAAGATTGAGCTTCAGAACTGATTCCCAGGCACATTTTTATCTTTCCTTTCCTCCCCTCAAATTAGCACTGGTTTGTTTATTTTTTTTTTTTAATTCCAAAGAGTTGAATGCCAAGAATCATGTTCTGTTTTGATTTAGAATCAGTAATGCTCTGCATAAGGAAGTACTAGCTATTAACTTCAAAGACTACATTCTGATTTTCCAGAAAGGTTTAATCCTAACTGCTCTCCCAAACAACAGCTGCACAAATTCCAAACATATCTGCAACCAGACATTATACATTGGCCTCATGTTTTTGAGCTATAGCATAGATTAGACCTCAAGATCCAAATTCCTAAACTCTTAATGGAGCTATTAGTCTTCTTTCTTTCCCTCACCTCACTTGCACTGGGGCAAGACCTGCAAATCAAGGTTGCCTTTTAATTGACACAGGCATTCATTTCACTTCTATAGTATCAGAAGTCCTTGTGAGACCATGAAAAGCAGCATGATAAAGAAATCTTACTTCACAAGTACATTTGGAACACTATTTAAAGTTCAGGAGCACAGACTGCCACCAAGCACCTCCCAAACTAACCCTAACTCTTCACATTAAAAGATCCTTTTGAATCTACCAGGATTGGCTAAAAGACCCCATCATATCTCAGTAACTTCATGCAGATCCTCAAGACAGATTCTAACAGCATTTATTCTCTGATTATATCAACATATTCCCCTTATGCTCTGTAGGACCCTACAAAATAATCAAACTTTAGGATTTCAATCCCTACCCTTGAGGCTCCAACTGTTATGGAAAAGATCTTCCCATGTTACAAACCACCCTTTCCCACTCTCTACCCCAAAGCAGTCATCAGCCAATAAGCATTTTAAGCACAGGTCAGACTAGTAACCACAAAGAAAAAGGTAGACTAACCAAACTCCAAGTACTATTATGCTGTCCAAATAAAACAGAAGAACAAGTGATTTTAGGGCAAATCATTTAGATGCTGCAACAAGTAATTATTTTTCAAGGTAAGATCTGATTATTTAACTTGCATCTGCTTCAGAGGGGAATCTGTATACAGAAATAAAAGAGTCTGTTTTGCAACATGACTTTACCATGCAAAAACCAGACAAATGTTCAGGGCCACATGCTTGCACTTAATAACACAAGTACAAACACTGAACTATCCAGCAAATTTCTGTCTTTGGAATTGTAACACTATTTTGTGCTATAGGTATGTGGAAAGCTACATTTGACTTTAAAGCAAGGAACCTTCAGGTAAAGTGAGCTGACAATTAACAGCTTCAATATGTGTCCTTCATAAAGAATGCTTTCTTGGTTTTCCACATAATTTTATCAGACCCATCACAAATACAATGCCAAGTGGATATAGAAGTCCAAAACTGGATTATTTTTAAGCAACACTAAGAGTTAGATGGTATTTTCACAGGCTGAAGAAAAGGGAACTTCCATGCATTTCATTTTCTTTTACCCATATCTCCTACTCTCTTCCCTCCAAGTACAGAAAACAATTGGGGCATTTTAAGTTTTTGCACAGCAAACAAATGAATTCAAGTGTCCTCCCTTTCAGAGGATTAATAGTGAGAGGAAATCATTTGCATGGAAAGCTTGATAAGAGCAGACAGAAAGCACGTGCGATGGAATAAATCTTTATGTCACCATGTGCCCTTTATATCAGTTACACTCATGTACCCTCTAACCCTTGCAACCAAGTGAACCAGCCACTGTAACTCTTGACCTTGTTCTTTCTCTCTCATCCTCATACAAAATTTTCAAGTCTGCCAATGTGACTCACTGGGACTATAAACTATTTCTCATTAACTTAATGCCCAGCTACCCCCGCAGTTATCTATCTGATTTCCAGCAATCCAAATGCCCAGGCTGCCATTCATCTAGAAAACGTGAACAAATTGCTATACTGCACACACAGTAATTTTATCTTAGCTGAGCAGCTGGATGTGACTTGATGCAAACGTCAGCCTGACAGATACAGGATACGTGAAATACAGCTTGTTGAGGTACTCAGCAGATTTGGAGTTCATATCTGCGTATTTTTAGTTATTATGAACAACAAAGGATTTTGAGTCGAGTCTCAACACTGCAAATATCACTGGTTGCAGTTATAATTTGGATGATATTTACAGTTAGTAAAGTATAAAAGTTTTTTAAACAAAATGCTTCCTGATAAGCTGTTGAAACAGGACATGCTCTCCCAAGATAGAATGTACTGTCCAAACCCTATTTTCTGCAAGATCAGGAACTTAGGAAAGTCACTTTTTATCAATCTTTAAAGTTTTTCTTTCCAAGGAAGATGGAGGAGAAAGGAAAGGAGAGTTTGAATACCCACTGCTGAGAAAGATGGCATGGATTGAGCACCTACCACAGAGGGACTTACTCTTATAATGCCAGCATGCCTTGGGGCTGTAAGTTATTTGTGTTTCTAAACATGCCACTTTCCCCTAGTTAAAAACAAGCCACAAACCAGAAGTGGTTTCCTGGAACAGTCGTTCCCAAACTTGCTTCCCAGGAGGCAGCAGGAGCTGCCGCAGTAGATGCACCCCACACTCCCAGAGCTGGTAATGCTTTCCTGGTATCCAAAATGATTATTTCTGGCTTAAAGAACTGACCCTCTAAAATGCCATGGGGTTCCCTGGGCATCCAGGCATGCCATTGGGGGGATTGGAACTACATGATGTTTAAACTCCCTTCCCATCCAAACTATTCTATGGTTCTTTGATTAAAATGTTTTGGGTTTGGTTTTTTTTCTTAGGAAACACTACTGAGAAACATAAAAGCAAACACTCGCTCAAAACTATTTTAAAGGAGCACCACATTACTTCAAGTTAATAATCTAGAGCTGAGAATTTGAATTTATGGTGGATTAATCTTGGGTAGAAGACACCAGGTACCTACCAAGCCCCTCTATGATTCCCCTCCTCAGCTCAGGACAGGGGAGACAAAATAACTAAAGGCTCATGGGTTGAGATCAAGGACAGGGAGATCATTCAGCAATTACAAATAGACTCAACTTAAGGAAATTAGTTTAATTTATTACCTATTAAATCAGATTAGAGTAATGAGAAAAAAAACCCTAATCTTAAAATAGACATTCCCCTTCTTCCTGGGCTCAATTTCATTCCCAAATTCTCTACCTCCTGCCCTCAGTGGTGCAGGGGTACAGGGAATGGGGGTCGCAGAGTTCATCATATGTTTTCTCTGCTGCTCCTTCCTCCTCACACTCTTCCCCTGCTCCAGCATGGGGTCCCTTCCACAGGGGACAGTCGTCCACTAACTTCTCCAGCACGAGCTCTTCCCATGGGCAGCAGTTCTTCATGAACTGCAGTGCAGATCCCTTCCATGGGGTTGAGACCTTCAGGGACAGGTTGCTCCAGTGTGGGTCCTCCATGGGGTCACAGCAAACCTGCTACAGCATGGGCTCCCTCTCTCCAGGGGTCTGCAGGTTTATCCAGGTCACCGAGTTTATCCAAAAACTAATTTAAACTCAGTTTTTCACAGCCATTTTCACACAACTTCCTTATTTCACACATAGCACCAGGTATTGCCATAGCAAAACACAGCAATTTAAAATACAAATAAATGGGCAAGTAATTGAGCTACTTGAGCAGTCTTCACATTTTTAAATGACAATATTTCTTTTGAGCTAAAACTCTTTCCTTGAGATGAGGTACAAACCCTATTCTACAAGATTTTTGATATATGTAAGTCCTCTTTAGCGTTACAGGTTCTCTCCTTTATTGTACAGTATTACTTTCCAAAAAATTATACGGTTATGCTTAAGATATCACATCAGTTCTTAAAATACTGAGAATCCTTACAAACAAAATACTTTAAGTTTTTATATAGATAAAATCCAGTCAAAGATAAGGGAGTAATAACGCCTATATATCCCATATAAAAATAAAAAGTGCGTATAAATAATCATATCTGGAATTTGTTGTTTTAGTCAAGAAACATCCTTCTATTCCAATAATACTAATACTACATTACTTAGTCTTTGACTTCACATCCACCTACTAGCAATTCTTTACCAAAACTATGGTTAAAAATAACCCCACCACAAGACACACGAATCAATCAAATTTTGGTTAGGGTTACAACTTTCTGAAGATTCTTTTAAATAAAAAAAATGTTTTGCTCAATAAAAAAAAACCCCACACTATCTTAGTAGTAAAACCAATGTTTTTACTGACTATTTTGCTGTATTCTGGAAAAATATCAGAAGTCCAAAGCTCTTATTTATAAAATAAGTAGGTAAAACAGCACAAAACTGAGCCAATCATACTGCTGGTTCTTTTCCTCCCCTTTTTTCACCAATGCCTTCAGCTCTTCAAGCTTCTGGATGCCTGTATTAGAAAGATTCTTTGTACCTACCATGAGCAAACAAACAGGCACACAGTGTGCGGAATAAAATTTTTTTTTGAAGCCCTGGATTAAAACATTGTTTATTACTTCCTTAATGTAAGGTGGTTTTGCATTTGGGTTTTTTTTAAGAGAAACTATAAAATTTAGTCAAGGAATCAGTCATCTCCTTCAAATATCTGATGGAATATGGAAGATCTTAAGAAGTTTTAATGCCTTACTCCTTAACTGTTCACTAGAGAAACTTTCTATTTGTTGAAAGGAAGCCTAAAACCACCACTCCTCCTAGTAACTGTAGCAGTCTTGCTTAAAAAGGGCAAATACAAAACACTTTCTTGCAGTAACACAGCCATTTTTGTTCTGTCAATAGCAAGAACTAGTATATAAATAGTACAGATTTTTTTCCAGATATAATGCATAATAGTACATTACAGAATAGTATAACAGTTATCACCAAAGACAAGCACCCAATTATTTCTGCAGAAGGCTCAATCTCCATCCAGTAACATTTCACTCCGATTTTTTAGAACCTCCGCATTTCACATGTTCTATTTTATCAGCTTGCTATCTAAGCACTAAGTAGCTCAGCTACTACCCACCATTTCTACAACCACATTTACTTTAGTGCTATTTTCCAGAACTCTATCAATTAAGGAATTACACCAACGATTTGCCATCTATGCAGTTTAACTCCATACAAGTAAGTGAACTATTATTCTCTATTTCTAATTTTAAGGGAAGAGTAGTAGTAAAAATAACATTAAACGTAACAAAAGTTCTGTTACAACAGGAACTGTCACTAGATAATGTGCGAACAGTTAGATTAACATTAACAAGGTGTAGATAGTATATATATCTCCACATTTCATACAATACGCCCAATATTAAATATACAGGGATTTTTGGTCCTCTGGAGTATAAAAGAAAAATTCTCTCACCCTTACAATGATCTAAGAAGCTCAAGACATAGGCTTGCTTTCACCAACCAATAAATTACTGCTTCTGAAAGAAGAAAAGGGCAGAAAAAGCAACAGAACAAGAAAAAGGGCTGTTAAGTGTCTTACATGCAAGATCCCGAATAAAGCTTTAGATTTCTGCTGCTCATGGAGTACAACTCTACTGAGCTTGGCCAAAGGCCTGCTGCCAGCACCACGAGTGACCTTATCAGGTTGTGTCTTCCACCGAGCTCCTGCTGCTCAGAGCTGGCTCATGCAATAGAAGGTCAGCTGCAGGTACACACAGGGGCACAGAGAGGCTGTGGCAGGAGGGGGAGCTCAAAGAGAATCCTGCCCTGTCTGTCCTCAGGCCCACACCAGGAGCCTTCACCCTTGACAGCTCCAGCCTGTCTCTCTATGCCCCAAGGAGCACTGGGGTGAAGGCAGGTAGGAACCC
Source organism: Corvus kubaryi (assembly GCF_017639235.1). Lineage (NCBI taxonomy): Eukaryota > Metazoa > Chordata > Aves > Passeriformes > Corvidae > Corvus > Corvus kubaryi. Next base: position 26,351,375 of record NW_024582091.1, on the reverse strand, counting down.
AAGCCTCAGGCTCAGAAGAGGAGACACCCTGTTCTGTTCTCTCTGGCCTGTCCCAGGCAAGCCTGAGCCCCCACATCCAGGTGTGACACCCACCAGGATGAGTCAATGCCAGGGCACTTTCAGAATCAAGGGAGAATACTGATCTGGGTCATGGGATGCATTGGGGGAAAAGCATTTCAGGATCACGCAACTAACTCAGGGGACAAATATTTATGCAAGGAACCAGGGTGACATTTAGGGGTTTTGGGGAGGAACAAGTGTGGAAAAGTAAGAATCATGAGAGGGTAAAATGCATTGCCCACATGTCAGCAGTTTGCAGGCCAGTATGGTTGTTTCACCAAGCACTGCCCCCTGATGAGCACAGCCTGTCCTGTCTGCTTGCTAAATTCCCTTTTAAACTTCTCCTGGTCAAGGCACCTGTGTTCATATCTGAGTGTCTGAAACCAGCACCTGGAGGGATCCACATTGCAAACATTCTATTATAAATACAGATGCATACACACACACAACTACCAGAACTCCATTCTGTTCCGCTAGAGAGGGAAGTAGGATGGCACCACTGGTGCTGTGTTCATCTGAATGTTATTTGAGTGCCTGTCAGTTAGTTTGTGTGGCCAGCTGTGCACACATGTGTACATGTGGTGTGCATGTGCACTCTGTGTGAGGTGCCTACTGGAAACATTTTCAGCCTCAGTACTGGCTAGACCAGGGACAAAAAGCTGCAGCAGCTTCACTGCTCTCAGGCTGTCAAATCTGGCCTGAGATTTTCCCAAACACTTAGCACCAAAGGAAAAAAAATTATAGCCCTACTTAAAATACATTAGTCGTCCCCTTCTGGTCCAAGCTTGTACTTTCAGCAAGTTGCACTTGCCACACAAGACCCATTAGCTCTTTCTTACACCAGCCAATGAAAAACTAGCAACACAGCACAGCTCAGTAGAGCTGGCTAAACAAGACATTTCCAATTCTGAGAGTTCAGTTTTAATTTCACCATCTTCACAAAGGAGTTTTCATGTACAGTGTCCAGTTGGCAACAGGTTTGTCCTCCTGAAGAGCTACTGCAGCATTTACTCCCAGCTACTACAGAGTTAACTGAGGTGGCACCCGGAGCACTAAATTGTATCAAGGGGTAGAAGGTAATCAAAGCTGCACTAAAAAAATGCCCTCTCCCTTGAGATCTCCCTGTCAGGTAAATTCACAAGTAGCTTTTGTACAGATAAAAAGAGCACTATTCTAGCATAAAGAAAACCTCTGGGAAGCTCTGCTCTTTCTCCCAAGGACTTGCACAGCATAAGAGTTGCTACGACAGAACACTTTCCTTGCAGCAACTGGAATAAAAGTTAGGGAGCTCAGGAGCTGTTCTAAATTTCCTCGAAGTCCAAATGTCTTCATGGAAAAAAAAACAAAACAAACAAACAACAACAAAGAACCCAACACAACCAAAAAAACCCCAGACTTCCATGACTGATCCCTAAACAGAAATATGGAAATCTGGTATGCATAGCTTGACCTTGATAGCATAATATAATGTAAACTAGCACTAGGTAAAAGTAATCAAACAACATGAATTATTAGCATGCCTCCTCACAAGCAGTGTGGGAGAATTTTCAAGTAAGACTGCAAACAAAAGTATCAGTCCAACAGACTGCACAAGTAATTAACTATTGGGAGTGCAGACAGCAAAAGAACAGTGCCTATTTTTTAATTATGCTGAAATTATTAAAAGCTAAATTATAGCACGCACGTTTCTTTAGCTAAAGCGTTTCAAAGAAAAGCTGTTGACACTCAGTATCCCCCAGACCGCCCAAAGAAAACAAAGAAACAACAACTTTCACTTTCAATTCAGCATGCAGATGAGTGCAGAGAGACCTGTGGCTTGTGCTTTATTGAGTAAAAAGCACTGGGTGCCAAAGAAGGATGAAATCAGCAGTAACGTGAGGAGTCCTTGGCAGCTCAAACCTGGTAACAACCACCACACCAGTTCTCTAGGAATCCATCTCCAGAAGAAGGTGGCTGCTATTCAGAGTTTCTTGGAGGAAAACAAGAGAAGCTTTACTGTACAGGGAATGCAAACTCAGCCCACGAGAGAAAGTGAATCGGGAGCCTGAAACTGAGGAACTGCCATGTGTTTAGCAGGTTTGTAAGATCTGAGGATGGGTAAATCTGCAGGTATGAACAAGGCAGGAGCTGCAATACCAAAACCAAGCAAAAGCATTAAGCTGATAAGCTCCAACACTAAAGCTAGTGTGGCACTAGAGTCTTGTGTTTCCTTTGGCACCAGCAAGGTAGAAAAAGCAAGAAAAGGGGGAGAAGGAAAACTAGGCAGATTTCTTGGATGACAATATAGGAACAAAAAGATTCTAACAAACTGGAGCCCCATACACAAATATGCAGGTGAAGTAGCTAGCCAAACAAAAAGGGAGTAATTTTAATAACAATTCAGCCAATAAGTCTAGAAAGCGTATTTTAATAGTTTAAGAGGTAGTAACGGATGAGAAACTGGTATTGTAAAACAGAGGCATGTATTCTTTCCCTCTTTGTACAAATGCACAGACATTAATACAGACACATGGAAACATTAAGACTGATATGATTGGACAATGAGTAGGAATGCCTGGGTGTGGAAACACCAGAAGGAATAGCAGGAGAAAAGCCTTTAACGACAGCACACCTAGATAAGCAGATCAAAGACCACAGTACATCTATATATCCACTCCTCAAAATACCCAGGTCAGTAAAACAAGGACAACATTTACAGTAAAGCAGGGGACAAACCACAGGTTAGGTCATTAAGAGATAATCGTGTGAAGATGAACAACAGGATTGAAGATATAAGGCAGCCAAGAAATGGAGTCAAGAGACTGAGTAAATTCTAATCTAAGTAATGACTCAGAGGTGGAACAGGATTATCTCCTATAGGGTACAAACAAAAGTCACATCCAAATTCAGCACATAAATACTGACCTAAGAAAAACCCAGCAGACATGAGGGTTTTGATAGCAGGAATCTTCCATCATTCATTTCATTGCGAGGATTTCTAGCAAGACCACTTTGACACATTTATCTATGTGGTCTGGTTGCTCGACAGCAGGTACTGAGTACGTGGGTAGGACTGTGTGCATGCGCAGGGGTGAGGGCTGGTTAGGTTTTGTGTGAGTTTTTGGGTTGGTTTGTTTTAATGAAAAAAAATCACCTCCCCATCTTCAAAGGGCTCACAGTGAACATCATTCATATGGAAGGAGATGAACGGGACAGGTAAGAGGGGGAAAAAACCCTATACCATATTAACAAGGGAAACAGTCCATAACTTCCATCACCATATTATTCAGGCATTAAGGAATCACAGAAACTAGCTTTAGTACAGACTATTTTATGACTGATTCAACATTTCCCACTATTTGACGGAGGAAAAGATTTTGTTGCAGGAGAAATTCCTGATTTCCTAAATAGCATATAACACTAGCTTATTGTGAAACAAAACCTGATGCAGCAATTTAAATGCCAAACCACTCCAAATTCAATCTTCTTTTAAAGTTCCAATTTAATTAATTCTCTCCCTGGGTATTTCTGGCTTATGAACATGACAATTTAAAGACCAATTCAGATAATTCCACGTACCAATAAAATTAAGTTGCATTTTAATACATTCTTAGACAGTAAGTTACATGTGGTATCTGACACTTAAACTAGACAATGCAATGTCACGTGTCACTTGAATCCTTCAGTCATTTCTTAGAATTTCTTACTCAACTCAATGACATGGGCAAAAAGTAAGAGCTGTTAAGAAGGCAGTGAAAACAATAAAGTAAAGCTTGTTAAAAAAACAAAGGGAAACTAATTAGGAACAAAAATTTGCTCTAATAAATTATTCTGCATGAATAATGATCAGCTTGTCAAAATTCATACTGTTTGTTCATGAAGCTCACAGCTGGAAACAGGAGGGATATTTCAGGTCAAGAACAAGGTTCTTTGGCAAAAACTACACAAAGAAGTTTGCACAACTCCTGCCAACATCATGCTTAGCTTGAGGCAATGCTTTTACTTTCAGGAGCTCTGAAGTGAATCAATTTAGGGGGGAAAAAATTTACTAACATACTTACTGAAGGATTCTGGTAGTTCTACAACCAGTTTACTACTCCTAAGAATATTACAGACTTCATATGAGAAATTACAAAAACTTGAAAATAAAAAGATCCAAACCAACAATTTTTAAGTGTGTCTCTTCCATTGGAAAATGCAACTAGGGACAGCTCCTTAGAGGACAAATTCACTCACATTGCTCATATTCAGGATGGCTACTGTCAAACTGGTCATTCCTGCTCTTCAAAAGCCTGCAAGAAACGAGGCATGAAAGTATCAATCTATCTTTCTCCCTTCCCCCTCACTCCCAGGGGAAAAAAAAACCTTCACATAATCTTGCCAAGGGGAACAGATGATGCCATACACTTCAGAACTGGTGAACATAAATAGGAGGTTTCATGACAATCAGAATGAAATATTCTCTATGTGCAAGTTGGTAGAAGCTTCAAGAACACTATCCTCTTCATGGCTTTAATACAGCCAGATAAAATAAAAGTTATCTTTAAAAAGTGATGGGGATAGGAAAGAACCTTTTTCTTCTTGTGTGAGGAAAAAAGACCCCCACATTTCCACTGCCAAAGATACAACTAGGAATTGTTTTTAAAACTACTCCTCAAGAAAAACAAAGGCTCTTCAGCACATAATTAGGGAATTTCTATTTTTAGTATGTTTTCTGCATTTTGCTAAGAAACTAGAATAAAACTTAAAAGAATTGAGAGTTACCTTATCCTTTTACAAGGTTTCTTTTTTTTTAAGGAGTACTCTTCTCCCTCATCTAATTTTTATTCTAGTTTCAAAGCACTAAAACAAAACAGAGGTATTTGTTCACTACAATGAGGTCACCACACCTCTGATACAAAACCTCTTCAAAGAGGCTGAATATCATGATCTTTTGCACATCTAAAAGCTTTAAATACTTACCATTCATCAAGCAATCATGAATCATGCGATTAAACTTCTTTTGAATAAAAAGATTTAAGAAAAACAGCGTTTAGATATAATCACTTATCAAGAATATCTAGATATGCTAAATTAACAGGCCATTCAAAGTATGTTTAACGATGGAACTTATAGCAGCTTTCAACAAAGGGCTCATCCATCACAAAAGATTCTTAGAAAAACAAAGTTTCCATTTGATAAGAGAAAAGCCCTCGGAGGTATGACTAAAGTAGGTTAAAGAAACAAGGAGAGGTCAAATTAGCATAGAGAGACAGCAGTTACCAGAAACATCCAGAAGGAACCCATTTTGAGTCCCTTGCTGTTTGGCAATATTAACTAATCACCTGAGAAAGAGAAGGGGTGAAGAGACAAAATTCCTCATCTTAAAACACAACTCAGGTGACTGCAGCTAAAAGTTATTTATATTTATTGTTATTTATATAAAAATGTATATTTTTTTTATTTATATGTTATTTATATTTATATTATATTTATTGTGTGTCTTGGGTTGGTTTTTTTTAGAGAGAGAATATATGTGGATGATCCAATACAGTAATTTATTTTTTAATTTCTTATTAAACAAAAATGGGATGGGACTCCCAAAATTATCAGAAAGCACATTTAGAACACAAAGAAGCACGGATTATGTTAAGAAAATCAATTTTAACTGAGCATCCTCTACAACTGAGTGTTCTGAAGTCCACAGATATTAAGTGCAACTGATCTCAGTTGGACTTGAGCCTCTGCAAGTTCAAAAATCACTGACTGGCCAAAGGGAAGAAGGTGTATAACAGGAGAAACTACTTTCTAAGCTTTGTAAGCATCAATTACTGGATGCAGAACACTTTCAGATCAATTTCAAGGGTGAAAGTTTCTTACTAAGCATTAAAGACATACAGCTGGTTTTACAAGAGATAACACATATTAAAAGAAATGATTCACATGTACCAACTTGTATCACATTGGAAGAAGTGACTGATATGCTGAAGGTCAGCGCTGCTACGCGCAGGGACCTCAATGTGCTGACCAACGGGACAACAGCAGACAGAAGGAATTCAGAGGCAGATGTAAAGTCTTGCACCTGGGATGAAAGAACAGGAGCCAGTACAGACTGCAGGTCAATTGCTTAGAAAGCAGATTTGCAGAAGGGGACATGTGAGACCTCACAGACACAAGCTGAATGTGAGCCAGCAGTGTGCCCTTCAGCAATCAAAACTAACTGCACTCCAAATTGCATTAGCAGGAGTATTACCAGCAGGCTGAGGGATATGGGCATTCAATTTTCATGAGGCTGTATCTGGAACTGCTCTGAGTTTTCTGCTCCCCGGAGCAAGAGACAGACAATACTGGAGTGAGAGCAGGAGAAGGCACCAAGGTAACTGAAGGTTGGAGCACCTAATATAGGAGGGAAGGCTGGCAGATCTGGGGTTTTTCAGCCTTATGAAAAGTTTTGGGAAGCACAAGGAGTGCAGATCTTATTGACATCTACAGTTACCTTGAAGGAACCCAGAGTGCAGAGAATATTTCTCTGCCTGTTTTGAAGGGTTCTACCCCTCTGGACAACACTGTTTTTGACCTTCGTCCTTGGAGAAAATTGCCTACCCTCTGGGAAGAATTAGAATCTACACTGGTGTGAACTAGGTGATAGAATATTACGTAAGATTGTCACACGGTGAAAAATTTAGAGGGTTTGGGTTTGCTAATATAGTAAATAGATAAAAGCAAAAAACTTCAAAATGGAGGATTGTTGTTGTTCTCCAGACTTTCTTCTTCTTCTACTCCTCCATATTCTGCAGTAGAAGTAGTTTGGAATGATTGGACAAAGAATTCTGCAGTTCCTGTCTACGTGACTAGATGATTTCTTACACATTGGTGGAAAAGTAAAAATAAAGTAAGCTTTTAGTGACCATTGGTTAATTTACCTTTAAAAGGCTGTGCAAATCTTGATAACAGGGCATTCTCCTGCATTCTCAGCTCTGTGCTATGTCTGGGTCACGTTAAGTGGCTCTATTTCTCTGATAAGACTTAATAAACAACTATCTGAAAGCAGAGAAGAGTCCATTCATCTCCCGAACTCCTGGCAAAGACTCTAAATTTCTCCCTCATCAGGGCAGGTGTAATTACAGCATGGTTAGTGTCATACCTAAAAGGCAGTGAAAATGTAACTACACTGCTCAAAGGTGCACAGCTATAACACAAGAGGCAGAAGATGGAATATGGGATCTCTACTCAAACTCAACTGGACAAAGGCCCAAAGCAATCTGATCCAGAGATCATACCCAGCTTATCATTAATAGAGACACCAAAGCTAGGAGAGTTTTCACAAGCAGAGCTATTTCCTCTAAAATCCACTGCCAGTGCGCTTGAAAGGAAAGGTCATGAATCTTCCCTGCAAATTAACAGGAGGATCCATGCAAAGCACAGCATTACAAATTGAGGTCTCTGAATGTTTTTATGCAATGAGTTTCTTTTCTCCATAGCTACCAAACACAAGGAAGAAGGTACAACAGAAATAACAAATAACCACATTTTTTGTTAAATTAAACATTCCTTAGTTTACCCCAGAGGTTTGTTCCCAAGTAGCTCAAGTTTATAACAGTAAATAAATATCAACTTTAATAATGAAATTGCTGCCAGAAAATTACAGAATCTATTACATATTTCTGTCAGCAGCTCCTGATTCTTGTTGGGAGGGTTCTCATACCACTGAAGACATTACTTTAAAAGACAAAAGCCAAATTCAATTATTCAAAAATCTTTATAATCAGGTTTAGCACCAAGTTAGTCTCTCTTCTCAACCACAGTCATGCCAGTGAGCATACTGACAACGTGACCACTCAGTCACAGCAACTCAAATCCCATTTTAAAAAACCAGTAAATCACACAGCCAAGGATGTATGCAATACTTTGTGTGCAAAATAAAACCCACCACTGCTTATTATGGCATGTTCTTGGTTTGCATTCAAAGGTTAGGGTCTGGAAGTTGTATCGAGGCAGGGGTTGGTCTCTTCTCCCAGGTAGGAAGTTACAGGACAAGAGGAAATGGCCCCAAGTTGTACCAGGAGAGGACATTGTGAACTGCATATTAGGAAAAATTTTTTCCCTGGAAGGGTGGTCAGGCATTAGGAACAGGCTGCCCAGGAAAGTAGCAGAATCCCCATGCCTGTAAGTGTTCAAAAAACATGTAGATGTGGCACTTGGGGACACAGTTTAATGGTGGACTTAACAGTGCTGGGTTAATGGTTGGGCTCAATCTTAGAGGTCTTCTCCAACCGTAATGGTTCTGTGATTGCACAATGTGTGTGCCGATGCTTTTGCATATGCTAAGCTCTTCATAAAATTCAGAATTTGAACCATCTGAGTTTAAAACCAACTTTCAACTGCTTAAGACAGGTATAAAGCAATTCTAATTAACTCAAAATTAGAAATAAAAAGGCATTGGGAAATACCAAATCAAGGAAGTCTCTACAAGCAATAGTCCAGGAAACTCAAGGACAACAATGGGGAAAAAAGAAACATTCCTTTCACTTTACTCTGCTTTTGATAAGCTGTGCACAGTGCAATACCCCTAACCACCAAAAAATGCCAAGAACAAGCCATTTTCTTGTTTGCACAACTGCATTTGCAAGGTACAGAAGACCCATAAGTTTGAAATCACATACTTCTGCATTTTGTATCAATCTATTCAAAGAATTTTTAAATAAATCTATTTTTAATTACTCTAATATTTTAACTATCAAAATTCAATGCTGCAATGACAAATATATACAATATTTACTTTCTTCCCATAATGGATTCATTTCCACTGTGTGCAGCTGTTATTAGAATTTAAAAAAAAAAGCACTGGGGCTATGCTGTGGCAGAAACAAATCTGCAAAGAGTAGACTGGGTTTGATTCTGCTTTTGTACTTTCCTAAAAGTGTGTCTGCATTCAGAAACAGAAGTCCCTGAGTGTAAAAGGAAATGCTGTTTCCTTCTTGTGTGTTGAGAATAAAACATCATGTATTTGCAGCAAGTACCTGTGACAGTACATAGCTTTTACACTTCCACTGCTACCAACCTGTGGATGATACCTAGACATTGACTGGAGGAGGGCTCTGAAGACTCCATGCCTACTCTGAATACAAGTCAAACACAACTTACAGTGATCGCAGTTTGTCCTTAAAAAGTATCAGTAGTAGTGTCCTTACATGACAAGTCTGCTATATCCTGATATTTTGACAGTAGTTAAAATAAATGGAAGGAGAATAAATAAAGCCTATTTCTTTAAACTGAGGAAGTTTCAAGCAGAGATTCCACAATAAAGACTGTCAACAAGACAGAAGTGCAGTTCTCACTGACAGGCAGAAACATATTGCATGAAACACTTACTTCCAATCAGAGTATTTAATCCAAGTTAACCCAGGGTATTGTTATCACTTTGCCAGAATCCCTGTGGAGTTCTGATCAAACATGTAATGTATTAAACATTATAATAAACAGTGTAAGAAAATCTGAATGAATATATACTGTTATTTGTAAAGACCAGATACAGAATAGGAATTTGGCAGACAAATACAGATTTTTATAGCCTCGAAAAAATCCATTGACTGCCCATAGCAACAACCTACAGAGACAGAAAATACCCATCAGGACAGAAAGATCCAGGAATCACTTAATTACTCCTTAGTTATCCTGCAAATAAAAGGTGTAGAAAATTAGTTAACAGGTGTTTTATTCTACAGGGGGGAAATTTTAGGTGTATTTGAGGCTTGCTTATCTAGTTATTTTTGGGCTCTGAATGCTTCCAGATGTGTGGGGGAGGAAGTCTGCTCCCAGACCCAGAAGAAGACTCCAGTGAGGTCAGTGCTACTGAGCAAGAGCTACAAATGATGACTCCTAACAACTCCTTCACACTGCTCTCCAAAGGCAAAGGAGTAGGACCACCAGTGACAAGCAACATGACTTTCAATACCAATACCCTAAAGACATAAATCACAAGGCCACACAGTTATGAAGAACTCAAAAAGAATTTTGGACACTAACCTGCCTAAGTCACATCAAATAAGGGAGAATAAGGAAAACTGGTGTAATGTCACAGGGTAGATTGTCTAGACCTAAAAAACACACACCTTCCTCTACGTCCAAATCAGAGGACCTACCCAAAATAACAGTTACTTCAAACCATTTTGGGTTTGGTCATTCAAAACAGCAGTACATACCATATCTTATTGCACATACATCATACCTCTGTACTGCCAGAAACATTAACAAATTTCAGTCTCCAGCTTAAACTTCAGTTGATAAATTATAGCAAAACTCATAAGGATGTCCAAGTTTTGGCTGGGATTAAACTACAACAAAGGGGAAGAAAAAATATTTCTCTCCACTGCATATATTTCTATACTGCAAAGTTCAACTGCAATAGTTGGGAATAAAAGACTGAAAGCTCAGCTGCTGTTCGTTTGTGGTTAACCTTTTTTTAATAGTTCACTAATTCTGACAGCTCCATAAACTTACAAAACTAATTTCTTTAAGAGCTAAGATCTCCTGCTCAGCAAGCAATTATCCAAAGATTAGTGTCTGGTAATTCATTTATTCCCTTCAATGAGCAGAAATAATGGGAATTGGGTTTCTGTGACTTTAAGCAGCTCATGCTCAGTTACCACCAGGTGCTCAAAGTCATCACAATGAATCAGAGCAGGAAAATACATTAATTGGATTAAGTGTTACTTCTACATTTCCCTCTTTCCAGTCAAAAGTGGAGAGCATCTTACCTCATTTAATGTAAGGAATGTAAAAGTAAGTGTAGTAAGAGTACTAAAACTATTAAAATAACAGAAGAGCATTTCCATTTTCCTGCATTTGTCCTCTGGTTTGAGAGCTCAGAAAAGCAGACAGCTGCAAACAAACTGTAGAAACCAGTGCTTCACCTTGGAAATTCAAATCAGTAAAGTATCAAGAGCTGATATGCACAGGAACTCAGAGACCTGACAATTTGCTGCTGAAGATCAACAGCACAGCAAAATCTTGAGATTAATTGTCTACATAACATTAAGGGGAAAAGGGATCCATTTCAGAAAGGAAAAAACTAAAATATTCTTCAAGCCATTTTCTAACAGAGCAGCACTGACCTTTCCAGATACTGCCCATATACAGACAATAACTGTTAGGAAAAGAAGGAAGTGGCTCTTCATTTCCATGCAGCTTCCCAGCAGTGCCACTGGTTACCTACACCTGTTTAAGCCAAAACCAGGCAGCATGCTATTCTCAACTATTTTCATAGCAACTGGTCTATTTCCAGAGACACTAAAAGCATTACAGAACAAACCAAACAAAACCCCAAAAACCAACCAAGCCAAACAAAACCCCCCCAAAACACTCAAGAGAATATTCAAGTTAAATAAATGATAAAAACAAAATAGAAACATTTTCATATATAATATATATTGAGCATATATATATGTGAGTACCAATGTGATCATTACCAGGGCTTTTTACACCAAGAGATGAGCATACATAATTGTCTAGACTTTCAGACTCAGTTTTTCTATTGTTCTATATAACCTCTAATACCAACATAAAGTAAAGGTAACTACAAATTTCTTGTTATAGCTAAATACTTCCAAGTTTTAACTGCTGCACGGTGGTCTTAAGCAGTTTCCTTAGAATAAGAAAACATTACCAGAGCAATTCCACTTGTACTTGGATATATCCAGCTAAGTCCTAGTTAGACAATTTACCTATTAGACAGCTTCCTCCTAAAAAACACTCCAAATTTAATTTGCAAGTATTTGGTTATCCTCCTGAGATGTAATTAATGCAAGAACAAAAGTCTCAAATAGCATATTAGCCCAGCCAACATTTAAAAAAAAAAAAAAAAAAAAATTGAATGGCAGGTACCAACTGGCATCTCTCAGATACTTTGGCAAAGCATTAGTTCCTGCCATGACAAATTTCAGAGAAGCAATGCACTGCTTCAGAGAGGAAGCAATTTGCAGTTTCCAACATTCACCAAATGTGGGACTCAGCATGAATTCCCTCTCCCAGAGACAGGACATAACTGGCTGGCATCTATGTGTGCCAGCAGCTCTATAACCCTGCCAAGATCAAAACTGGAAACAAAAAGGTTAAAAGGCAGCTGGGGGGGGACACACCAAGCAGCTCTATCTTGCCTCCAAGAACAAGCTTTACAAGTCTACCAATGCTGGTTGGTAAAATACTTCAACTTTTTTGATGTTTACATACTGATTTTTTTTTTCCCTTCTTTGTAGCGTAACTTTGCTCATCAACAAACCACTAGCCTCAATCATACCTGGAAAAGCTGCCTATAACTGCCTCATATTTGGAAACAGCTGAAACAAATCCAGCACCTATAATTACAGTCTAACTGGTGGGAATTATATAAATGAATTTAAGCGTTCCAAATACAAGATGAATTTACCTTTCAGAATCATTCAAAAGTGTTGGCCATGAAGTCAGCATCAGCCTGTTTTCCATATGCCATGAAGTAAATTCTAGAGCAATTAGAAGCTGAAGCTCATACACAGTCACATGGAAGACTCTTCAGCAAATAGAGCTAAATTACTGACTACATGCAAGATCAGAGCATCAAAGAGTTCCACAGGGCATAGCTTTCTGTATCGATCCTATCAGGCTCTGATAAACCTTCAAAAGAAAGATAACTTTGGCAATAACCCCTCTAAATATCCAACTAACCTGGTTTGTAAATGTGACCTCTAACTAGCATGGACTGGTGTGTATGTCATTGTGGATACTGTTAGTCAGAGCAAAGACCACGAAGATGTATCACATATTCATAAGGGTATGACAGTACTTTCTGGTGTTCTACAGGACTCAACTTCCATGTGAAAGCACCCGAGTGTAGATGCCTGTGTTAGTGAGGAGTCAAAGCTCCCACTAGAGGCAGTGGAGACCTAGTCAGCACAGCTTGGGTTAACTGCAGACTTTCAGCCCACCCTAAAGTTAAAGTCTGCATCTGCCCAGCTGAGTAACTCTCCACAAACCACTAAATGTACTCAACAGACCTCTATCTACTATAATTTGCCAGTTGAATTCCATACCTTGCCAGTTTTCTCCAGGTGTAACACCACTCTCACATATTTTGCATCACTGTCTGAAAATGTCACCCAACATACCAGTGCAGCAAAACAGACACGCAGAACAAAGCTAAAGAAAAAAAACCCCAATGAAAGCAAAATGCACATTACTGGTACAGTGTGATGTTAAGCATGACTGAATGACTGGGACCAGTGCCATTTAGGAAGGCTGCATCTCACCTCAGTCCATATCACGCCTTTCAGAACATAAAAAAACCCTCCAACCATCACATCTGCTTCAGCATTCCCATAGTGACCCAGATAAAAACAGGAAAAAAGGTAAGGGAGGGGAACAACTATATGTAGTTTACCCATTTATTATTTTAACACATGCCAGATATAACTACTGAGGGTAAAAACATAACTATAATACTTGAAACTCTTCTTAAATTGGAGACAAGCATATGAACAGACTGGCTCTAAAAGCCTATGATACTGTCTTCCCTCACAAAACATTTGTGATATCCTTGTCTTACACTAAACTGAAATTCATTACTTACAGAATTTCACAGAAGCTATGCCCATCTAAGCTAAAACAATCACACACAGGAAAATGCCTTACGATAATGAAATTACTTCATAAAAATGGAGAGGCAGCTAAAGACAAAAAGTAACTGCTAAAGCAAACAATGCCAACAGCAAAGCATAGCTGTAACCAGAAGCAGCTTGGAACACAAGCACTTATATGAACAAACAAGTCTGTGGATGCAGCATTCTCACTGGAGTGTGGCTTAACAAGATGTCCCACTTTTAAAAGAAGCAGATACCTTTGATCTCTTCTTCACCAGCCCTAACAATAAGTGGAGGCTCCTTTTTCCTTCCTCTGCATTTACACTAGTCCTGAACTCCACTCATTTCACTATCTTTGTGTAAACACTGCTAAGCCATTCTTTAACCACCTCTTAGTCTATGACTCAATTGATGTCTGTTTTACACAAAGCTACACTCAACACTTCACTAAAAGGTTGGCCACTACAGGCACTTATTCAAGAGAAAAGGACTTTATTCATTATATAATTCCACAGTTGGTGGCAAGATCACCTTAAAATTAATTCACCACTCCCAAGCTATGAGTTTTGCACAAAAGATAGGTGGTAGTACTGGCAATAAGGATATAGGGAGCCTGAGAGAAAAAGTTAATTCATAGCCCTTGTGATTTTTCTGTCATGAAATTTAAAGTTCATAAAAAGCAGAGCTTATAAACTGAAAGGCAAATCATATCCTGGGGTGCATCAGGAACAGCATCACCAGCCTGCCAAGAGAAGTGATTTTCCCACTTTGCTCTGCACTGGGGCAGCCTCACCCCAAGTTCTGAGTGCAGCTTTGAGTGATACAATATAAGAAGGGTATAAAGTGTTAGAGAGCATCCAAAGGAGGGACACAAAGATGGTGGAGAGTCTAGAGGGGAAGCCATATGAGGAGGGACTGAGGTCACTTTGTTCATCCTGAAGGAGACTGAGGGGAGACCTCATGGCAGTCTACAACTTCCTCATGAGGGTAAGAGGAAAGACAGACACTGATCTCTTCTGTGGTGACCAGTGACAGGAGCCAAGGGAATGGCCTGAAGTTGTGTCAGGGGAGGATTAGGTTGAATATTAGGAAAAGGTTCTTCACCCACAGGGTGGCTGGGCACTGGCACAGGCTCCCCATGGAAGTGGTCACAGCACCAGCCTGACAGAGTTCAAGAAGTGTTTGGATAATGCTCTCAGGTACATGGTGTGATTCTTGGGGTCACCTTGTCCACCTTACTGTTACCCACTTCTAAGTATGACCACTCCTAGTTATCTTTTAGAGTCCGCTGAGCCTCCTCTACGTCAGATTTTAGTTTAACACACAAATGAAAGGTAGTAAGCAGGTTTTAAGCCATCGGGACCAAGTTGTGGTATCTTAATCACAGAAATTACTCTCTTCCAAAAAAACAAATAGTGTGTTGAAGAGGAATTCCAGAACAGTTCATGGAGCACTCTATAGAGCGCTGCAAAAGATCAAAAAAAGCAGAGCCCTAACCCGCTTTTTTAAAGCAATGTCTTGATAAAAAATAATGATCATCTTTTCTTTTTAAGAATATTGTTCATATTATCCCCATCTTCTGCACAGTAAACACTGTTTCCAGAGAATTTACACTGCTTATAAACAGGAAGCTATGAGAAATGCTAAGATTTATCACCTTCAGAAAACAACAATTTCAATATGAAAATTTGCTACAAGTTTTAAGTTTCTATGTTTTCCATCCTGATCCTTAATTTGAAACCTAGAGGAATGCTGTCACATTAAGAACCCACATCCTTTTTGTTTGAAACTCCAGAACAACCACTTAGGTCCAGATGGAGGCGGTTTTAAAGACAAGATAAAATTTTTACCTGGCTTTGAAGTTTACTGTTTATAGCACTTCTCTTACCTACTCTGATCAGGAAAATATGCACCTGGAATACTGGTAAGTGGGATACCACATAAAACAGAAAAGAAATCTCAATTACTCAGACAGTATCCCAAAAAACAAGCAGCAGAGTAGTTTGTAGGATGTCTTTCTCTACCTGTATTTTCCCAATACAATTATCCTTAATAAATACAGTTAAATTATCTACAAAATATTTAAAAATATTTTTACTAACTGCTGAAATACGATATTTTCAGCCAAAAAAGTTAATACAGTATATAATTCTTGGCACAACCTCAGTGCAGAGACTGAACCTGTATCACATAACATACATTAAGTTAAATGCCTTAAACCACATATACAGAAGATAAATACTGCTGCATGAGGTAGTGTAAATTGCATGCTACATACTATTTTCCTTGCCTAATATCAGAAAAAGTAAAAAAAAGTCAGAACACCAGAGCTGGGTCATGCTGACTAAACTTCTGACTGCATACAAAGACTAACATTGTCCATACCGATTTTGTGCAGTTCTACTCCAGCCTTTCCAGTAATTTACCCAATTCTGTCCCAGTTTCCCCCCCCACACCTTCAAGGGTCAATGATTTCACTGCATGAAACTAAGTATCCATTAAACTGCTGCACTATGAACAAAATACCTTGATGCATACAGAGGTATAAAAAGCTGATAATGCTTCATGCTCCAATTTATAAAAAAATGGGGTTACTCTGATAGGATTAGAAAATACATCCCAGGCTTGCACATTTAACTTCCAGAAAACTTCCTAGTGTTGATTTAATTTTCTAGATCACTGCCAGTAGCCAGCTGTGGCAGAAATTATAAACTGAGAGTTCCAATTTCTTTCAAGTCTGGAATGCAATGATGGGTTTTGAAGAGCCTAAGCTACATAAATATTTCAAAGGTAGGAAATTACTTGAAGTTATAAAAGAACAAAGGGCAACTTCAAATTCCCTTTTGTGTGCCAAGATCATTAAGGCTTTCTTTAAAGTACACACCTTCAGTTTTGTCACACACACAACAACTTAATCCAGTAAACTCAAGTGGCCACAGGCAGTATTTCCACAGACAAATTGAAGAAGAATCCAAAAGTCATCACGAAAATAGTACATTCAAGATTTGAAAAAAATATTATCTAGCAATACTAAATGAACTTTTTGATAAGGCCGTTACTCTGAACCATGACAGATATCAGCGTCATGTCCAAATATGCACCACAGTTCAGGCCCTCAGTTTCAATCTCACGTGCTTTGAGGTTAACAGCATCTTTAGGTAAAGCAGCACTACCACACCTTACTTCCTCTCAAAAACAAGCAGCATTGTATAGAAGCAGATGTCATCAGCCAGTTCCAACCACTTTGGAACTACTACAGTACTACAATACACACCAAACTGGAGCACACCAACAACAAACAGGCTCAGTCTGACCTGTGGATCCCACTGAGATTGGAACAATCCCAGCATGTTCAGTTACAACACAGGATCAAGTTACTGTCCTAGAAAGGGGCTGTGTACCCCAAGCACACACAGTGCTTCCAACTCTTTGGACAAGAGCTACGAGCCTCCTTGGACAAACCAAATCTTGTTTTTACACTAATATTCTTGTTGTTCAAGTGTTCACTCTGTATGTGGCTTAGCTGCTATCCAGACTCTAACCTAGAGCAGCCTAAGTAGCTCCTTAAGAGACACATGGCTAGTACATGCCTGGGTACAGAAAACAAACAAGGCAAAGTCACAGAAGTCAGTCCAAGGACAACAGGCAGGTTTAGAGTGCTGATACCAGAGACAGCACAGACAAAAGTCTCCAAAGATTCAGCCCATCTCAACACTCACTCAAGATCACTTGGAAATGAAAACTAACCTTCTCTTGAATTCTTTGATTCTTAAGCTTTCAATGCAATATAGAAAGTGCTAAAACTAGGACATCTTGAATTAGAACAATCTCTTTTGATGTTGTGAAGTAAAGCAGGGGTTTTGGAGTTTTTCTTTCTGCAGAACAGAAACTTCCCTATCTGGTACACAAGAACACTGCTCCTGGTCTATTATAATGAACTTGCCACTATGAAAGTTATGTTTTGGTCCAAGAGAAAGGATTGTTCATTCATTCTAGACTGCAAAACCTTAGAAGATCACAGTTTATTTACAACATTATATCTTAGTGTTTTATCCTTGTTCAGTTACAGCACTGATAAAATACAGTTAAAATTATATGATGGTACCAATATATATCAACATACATCTTTATTGTAAACTAGAAGACTTCTTTATTTACCCAATGCATTTTCTATCTGTAATATTTTTACTGAAGCATCTTGAAAAATGGCTAAATCCAGATCAGGAGCCAGAAGACAATCTTTACTGCACGTTTTACAAATAATTTCCAAGAGGACAACAGCTAGAGACTAAGAGAAATTAATAGTTAGTATGTTTTAAATTAGATATTATTCCCCCAACATATGTTCTTAAAAATGCAAAAGAAAAAACCCTGTTGTGGTACTTGGAAGGTATACATAAAGTACAGCTCTACTGGACAAAGCACACTGCAGAAGATAAACAGCCAAAGATTTCACTACTTCTGCTTACTCAGCAAAAACACAGCAAGAAAATTGCTTTACAACTTCCAGTCTAAGTACAAGTCCCTACCACCTAAGTGAGACCATGTTCCATGGGATTACAGACCTGCTGCTGATAACAAAGAGGCTGGGCTCAACATCCCAGTAATCCCTTCCTGTGTGTGGGAACAAACCAGCACTGATCATTTTTAAATTGGTCCCATCCGCACTAAAGGGCTGGTATTAACTTAGCTATTAGAACCAGTCATTCCTATCCAGTTCCCATGAAAATTAAAGGCAAGATCTAAAACAGAGCTGCTGTTATTGTAATGAATTACATTTCTGGAACTAAAACAGATAGTGTAAGATCACAAGGGAATGTTTTCTCATAGAATTATCCTTTCTGTACATATTTGCTGAAGCTTGAATATGTGCCATATTTACAGTGGACTGAGGCTGCATGGTTTGTTCACAAAATGAAAGAATAAAAAAAAGTCTTTGGAAGATATAAGAAAGAACCTATATCATTACGTCACACAAGGACTATGCTAAAATCAAGCAGTTATACTACGAGTGCTACATTAGCTTGGATGCAAGTAATCAGTGCCTCTCCTTCCCTGGAGTTGACAGAGCAAAAGCAATTTCAAACTGGGTAATTACTTGCTGAGCATTATAGCTCAATGTTTATTGAAAATCCTTACTTGCCTTAGCAATACACAGCAATGTAAGTCAGAATTTTCTGAGTATTTCTCTCATTTCAAAGCGTGATCTTTGATGTGTAGAACTCTATTAAAACAGTGTGGCAGGCAGCAGGCACTCAGATGCCTGCGGAGGTGTGTGCTGGTGCAGTATTTGTGTTACCAGGTGAGGGAAATGTGGGAGGGGGTCAGCACAATGCACAACACTGGAGGCGACAAAGGATTGACTTCACCTTCTCTGAGACCTTCAGGCATCAAAAGCCTGACACACCAAAGATGCCAGAGGTGGAGCAGGCAGCCTGATTACTACTGTGAATCCAGCAAAGGGCAGCAAATAGAAAGGAACTGGAGCATCTGACACACAATAACAGGCTGAGAGAGGTGGTGTTGGTTAGGTTCAAGCAGGAAAGGCTGGAGGGGGCAATCTTCACATGCACAAATACCCAATGAAAGGATGTGAAAAGACACTGAGCCAAACTCTTCTCAGTGATATTCTGACGAGAAGCAAGAGGCAATGGACAAATTCAAATAGGGAAAATTCCATTTAAAGGTAAGAAAAATCTTCCTTGCTCAGAGTAGTCAAACATTGGCACTCCAGAGGCTCTGGAGTGTCCATCCTTGCAGACAGTCAAAACTCAACTGGGCAAGGTCCTCAGAAGCCCACTCTAGTAGATATTGCTCCAAGTAAAGGCTACATTAACCAGTTTGTTATTATCCCTAATTAACTCAGACTGGCTAAAAGAGTAAACAGACATATTATGCTATAATAGTTTAAGAACAGTCTACTACATTGCTTCATACAAGACTAGTAACTCAATAATGGAAAGAGAGATCAATAACACTTCAAGATGGCCTTTAATAATGCTCCTTTCACGAGGCTAAAGAAATCATGATAAAAGAGACTGAACATTATGAGGAAACTGGAAGTATCTGGAGGCAAGCAGACTGTTGAAAAATGAAATCATGTTTATGGATAGGCAAACACTAAGCACATGTACACCTTGCTAAGCCTAAGAAAAAGGTTTATTAATAAACATACACATTTTGCTAACTTCCCCTTTAGACAGCAGTTATTTAGAGCAACTCAAAAATGAGGAGGGGAATCTGAGAAACCTCAAAGAATGGTAGCCAAAAAATGGATGAGTAAGATGACATTGAACAGACTACAGGGACCAATTAAACAAAAAGTTGAAGAACAAGGAGTAATGCACACTGGAAAACTTCAAAGTCAACTAAGCTTCACTGACTGCAGGTACTAATAATAAGCAGCAAGAAAAATATTATGTTATGTAAATAATGAAAAATAGTACAATGTCAGAGTGCATCATTCATTCCAGAAAACAGCAAAGCCTCATTTTGCAACATGACACAGTACCTTTCTTCTCTACATTACAGACAGTTAGAGCAACAGAGACCTTGGCAAAGAAATAACATTAGGAGTATGAAAGGTATTTCACATGCAACAAAATTATCATGAATAAAGTACAGTAAAACTTAGTATTTCAATGGATTTGTATGAAGGAGATTTTAGAGGATATGGTTTTGTCCGGCACGCAGCACACCAGAGCTCACAACTTGAGGCATGTGAATTTAATGCAGAGTGGTGACAACTGCCAATCATCTTTATAGGGATGTTTCATCCCTATGAGATTCAAGTACTGCCTCCAAAGAAACCCACAAAAATTAACTGGCAACTAACTAGCTTTCAGACACATTAGGAAAATTATTCTCCCTAACAAAGCTGATTTTTTCAGGTTAATCTAATTCAGGAAGAATCTAACCAATGTGAAATCCAACATAAGAAAAAACAAAGACAACCCAAATAATCACTCTGCAAACTAGTTATCAACACTACAAGATAAACGCTCCAGAGCTGGATGCATGAAGACACGTGCATGCGTGTATGCATAAACAGTAGTGGTATTAATCATTCTGCTCTAAACAAAGACAGCATACCACAGAAATTGCCTTCAACTTTCCAGTTTGACCCAGTCATATCATGATATCAACTACTACAGAATCTTCATTTGCATATGTATTTATAATCACAAAGCCAGGCCAAAGGGGTACAAAAATGACTGCAGCTGAATAAAATGAATCATTGCTTACACATCAGGTTAGAACTCACTGCTGGTTCCCGCTCTGATTTCAATAGCCACACAAACATGGGAAGGAAAGCACTCTACAGCAGCACTGATAATAATGTAGTGCACTATATAAGCAGTTCCATTGTTTCCTTGTGTAGCCTTTTTTTGTTCAAAACTGAAGTCCAGCTTTTTATGGAACTACATCTTCCATTGCAATGCAATCCTCACTGACCGAGGTGTTATACAGTATAATTCCTTGTATCTCACACAAATTATACTTGTGTACTCTGGTAACTTCTGTGTTCCAAATTTGACTTGCTACTTCTTAGAAAGAAAAGTCAGTTGCTCTCTCATAAGCCATGTGACACAGTTCCAGCTTGCCAAGGTTCCCAATTTACTGGATACAGCAGCCCACAGACTTCGAAACGTAAGTGTGGTTCTGAAGGACAGCTGCACAACAAGGACTTGAATTATATCAAAATTGCTGATGGTCTTTATCCCTGAAGGAAAACTTGGGAAGATATCAAAAGATTCAAAAGTGTAAAGGAAAATGTCAAACTGTCCTGTGAAATTAAAAAGCCAGCCCTGCTCAGAAAAATTTAG
Organism: Corvus kubaryi; assembly: GCF_017639235.1. Classification (NCBI taxonomy): domain Eukaryota; kingdom Metazoa; phylum Chordata; class Aves; order Passeriformes; family Corvidae; genus Corvus; species Corvus kubaryi. The sequence goes on along the minus strand of NW_024582091.1, from coordinate 26,329,921 downwards.
ATACCATACAAGGCAGCAGTTCATGTGTTCTCAAACCTTGTAGATCTTTGTAGTCATTCAACATTATCTTCTCAGTATCTGAATTACAGCCTGAATATGAAAGTAAAATCGGAATTCCCCTCCCTGCCTTATCAGACCCTCAGCAATCCAGGTTCAAGAGTCCCGATGCTGCCAACAGTGCTCAGCCAGTCAATCAATCATCCTGATATCCAGATATGTCACCAAAGGCTGCACCTTAGAGAGCCAAACCCAGGGAGAGGCATACAAGCACACAGATAACCAGTCCAGGCAAGGTGAGGCGGCGTCTTCTAGGAACACTGGCTAACAAAGCAAACACGTGGATGCAGAACTCTAACAGCAGTACACACTCCCTGTGCAGGTGATACTTGTACACGAGAGAGTAATCCAGTGGAGTTACAGAGTCAGCATTGCAAATCAAAGAACAAGGAGCAATTAAAGTAGTGGAACTAGTAATTTTATCTTTTTTTTTTTTAATGAAAGCTACCATTTTTACCTCTGTTTCCACTAGTATCACAGTATTCATTTTCCTTTTGAAAACAAGCACGGATATATATGCACATAAAATATATAGTAGAGGCACCTATCAAGACAGCACAACATGGGATTAGATGGGGCTCACACACAAATCTCTGAGATAACAACAGGACTGGCTCAGTGCTCCTTCCAGCAACAACTCCAATAGGGAAAGGAACCAAGTGCTCTTCCTGCCAGACTCTGGACTGGTCTGAGGATCAAATCCTTTCCCTTCAATGGTGATCAGACTACAATTGCATTTGAACACTGGAGGCCAGCTAGGTCTGCCCTATTTCCAAGGACCACGAGCCTCCTGTATTTCATTGCCATTGTTTTTTTCCACCCAACTTGTTCCTCAAACACAATGAACTATAAACAATGAACAGAGTGTTTCCTGAGACTTCAGGCACACCTTTCTAGAAGTTTTATACTTATACTACGGAGTTTTCCTCTTCTGCAGTTGTGCATCCATTAGTTTTTGAACAAAAAATGGCTACACAAGGAAACAGTGGAATTGCTTATATAGTGCACTACATAAGCAAAGAAATTCAATTTTTGCTAATATAAATACCAAAATACTGTGTACTAGTTATGTTCAAATTTTTTTCATAAAAAGGTGTCCCTTGAAGGCATTTTTGAACCCTCTATGACCCACAAGTTTTGCAATTAATACTCCTAAATCCTGCAACAATGTTAATTATAGTCCTTTATCTTACTTATCAAGTCCTGATGCTGCATGCTGGAAACAGCCTTGCTACCTCGCCTGTACTTTTGCTCCCTTCCACTCCTCATCTGCAAGGTAGAGTCACTTCTTCACTACAGCTTCCTCCATTCTGCTTCCTCCCTTTTTGCCTCTCACATTGATAAATACCCACCCATCTACTAACACTAACAAAAATAGCACAGACTATGATACTTAGGGCCCTCCCATTTTGCCTTGCATTGACTTTTAAGATATTACAAGATGTTATTAAGAGATACCAAAATCAGCATGTATTATAACCTACTTAATTCCTCTTTTTGGGAAGAACACCAGGCAAGAGACAACTATTGACTGGTCCCAAAAGAGCAGGCACACAAAATCTTCCAGCAACATATATGCTTTAGCCAACAGCTAAGTAATCCTGTAGTAAAAAAAAAAACCAACAAACTAAAGAACCACAAACAGACCTGAATTCTTTGGTACTGTGGATCAACTGCAAAATTCCACAGACACCTGGGGTCCTTAAAGAAATTACCCAGAATGCTCATGCCTCTCAAAAAATCAGCATTTCAGATATTAAAGAAATCTTTTTTTCCAGAAGGATTAGACTATTAAACTTTGCTTTCCAAAGCAAAGCCACACAGCAAGAAAACTTTCGTTACAAATTCCAGTTTTTCAATTCATTAAACTTAACTCAGTTACCACTGCCAGGTTTGAGTTGCAATCAGTCCAAACACAAGAGACTCAGCAGATTAAGTATTTGAATCAATACCATGAGAATGATCAGGTTAGTTTTTTCTAACACTAAAGTCATAGTGACTTTTCCCTTCAGTCATTCTGTTTCTTCCTACAGCAATGCCAGCTAATCCATCAGTGTTCAATAAGAGCTATTTTAAGTGCAATTTGCCATTCCTGATCATAGCTCTCCTTTATGGCAACATAAGTATTGTACAATTTGTTTAGTTCAGCTCACATTTGGTCTTATCTCCACAAGTTTCTGGGCAAATGAGGCTCAACGCTAAGAAGCAAAAAGTTGTGCTTGAGACCTGTTGCTTAGCCCTTACAGTACCCCAAACTCATCAAGGCACTTTCAGGTATTAAAAGGAAAGGAAATGTACATTTTTATCTGCTGTGCTTTTGTTTACAGGCGACTTTCTGTATTTGCAGTCCTCCTTCACATGCACATAAGTAATCTAGTCAAGGCAGCTATCCTGCAGTATTTCCCCTAATTTGAACCCATTTGGATTTAAAAAAAAAAGCAAAATTAGCGCTTTCTGCATTACCCAAACCAGAGTACATCTGATAAAGCAAAACAAAGTGAAACAAAGTGAAGCTGTAGCTTTTTTTTTCCCCTCAAATGACTTAAAAAGCAATACGGGAGGTGGTGGCTGCATCCAGCACTCAGAACCCTTCCTGCTCTTCTAAGCAGGATGCAAAACAACTGGGCTCTATAGCCAGGTTCCATTTTTTTCCCCCCTCCCCATTCTTTCCTGCAGTTAGGCAAATTTTTAAAAACATGGGTGGAGGACACCCACAATCTCACCTCACTCAAACACCAGTGGTGCAACTACCCTTCTGGAAGGTAGGAGATAATTTCAATTTTTCTCTTGTTGATTATTTTGACTACTGCACTAGTACCTAAAGACTTTTCTTTTTAAGTACAAGACAATAATTTTTAAGAGATTATTACTACAGAACCACATCCTCAGAAAAAGCAATTACACCTCTGTACAATGAAGAGGCAGAGCCACCCACTTGCTTCTGCATTTCTGACTGGTCAGGTGCTCCCAGGTCAGTATGTAGATGTTCACAGCACCTTCTCTGAATCTCGTTCTTCTCCTGTGTAGGCTAATGAGCCTAGGCACCTACTTCTGGTGCATTTCCCTTCTGAGAAACAGGCACTGCCCAACCTGATGCGCAGATGCAGCTTCCCATCTTCCTAGCTCAAGAACACTGGGGAATACACCTTGTATACTACTGCAAACTGTTCAAATGCCAGAGAGAACATCACTTAATGCTCCACCACAGCTTTTCAGCTTTCCTACTTCAGTCTAAACACCTGCCCTGGTTTTCTACTTCAGACAAAAATAGTTATTAGGCTGCAGGAGGAAAATTAACTTCTTTGTCTTAGCATCTCAACTTTAGGTGCTCTTATGCAAGTATTAAGGAAGCCATGAATTTCAAAAGGTCTGTAACGCCCACTGGGTACTGAGAAAGTTTTCTAGAAGGCTTACACCTCTGCAAGGCTACATAGCTGGAACACGCTTTTTTGAGAAAGGAAAAAAGACATTAAAAGACAGTGTTTATTTTTCAATATTTCATTTTAAAGGATAGCTTCGTGTTAAATTATTATGTAAGTCAACTTTATTATTTACTATAATAAATTATAATTTTAATTTACTATAATAAATTATAATTCTGTTAACTTTGTTATTATTCCAAGAGCCAAAAACTGCATTTCCTCAACTTACAAAGTCAGAACACAAGACACTTTCCACAGAAAACATACATAAAATAAAACAGAATGTATGCTTACCTTTTAACTACTTGAATCTTATGTGTCTAAAGTGCTTTAGATCAGTAACATGTGAGAGTACTGTCAATGTCTTTAAAGTGTAATAAATATCATTAACCTCACTGGTGAGTTTTGTGACACTGGTTGCAGCAGTAAATCTGCACATCAAAATGCAATATATCAAGCCCATTCTTGATATATTTTAAGTGTCACTATACCCCCTTTAGGCTAACGGGGGGAGGGGAAATGAAGGTTTCTGCGACCAGGAGTGTGCATTATAACCCATAATGCAGGACGGCAGATGCCTAAAGATCCATCTGTGGCAGAAGCGAGAGCACACCTGCTCCTCTCCCCGTACCCCAGGAGGTCGCTGCCCCGGGGGCCAGGGAGGCGAGGGGAGCTCCCCTTGCCATCGGGGGGTATTCCCGAGCGCCCCAGCACAGCCCCACATGCTGCGGAGGGGCAGGCTCTGACCCGGCCCTCCAGAGGGGTCTCGCTCCTGCGGCCCCCCGAGGCTCGGGGGCTGACGGAGAGGCACCGCCGGCAGCGAGAGGCCCCGGCCGGGACACCTTCGGCGCCCGGGCTACTTCCCCGGCCGCCCCTCACCTGTTTTGAAGACCAGCTGCTTGTCCTCGCTGCTGCCGAAGAGCCGGAGCATGGAGACGAAGAGGACCCCGCATGAGTTCTGAATGCCGAAGACGGCGCCGTTGCACCACATGGCGGCCAGCATCACCACCCAGCCCCAGCCGCCCTCGGGGGGCTCCGGCGCCGCAGCGCCCCCGGAGCAGCCCGCGCTCCCGGGGGCCTCCGCCGCCGCCCGGGGCTGGGCCCCGCTCTCGCCGCTGCCGGGACACCACTCGCCGCCGTTCGCCCGCCGCGGCTCCTCGACCGCCGGCGGGCCGGGCAGGGGGGTCGTGGCGGCGGGGTCTCCCCCCGCGTCCTGCGGCTCCAGCTGCTCGCTCACCGGCGCCATCCTCGGAGCGGGCGCGAGACCCTCCAGGCGCGCCGCTCCCGCCTTCCTCCTCGCCACCTCTCGTCCCCTACCCCCTTCAGCCCCTGGCTGCGGAGGCTACGGGCATCCTGCGGCGCCCTGCCCTCTGTCCGCCCGCCGGCGTGCGAGACCCAGCAAGGCCAGCACACACCCACCTCGTCCCGCCGCACCACCGCCGCTTTATTTTAAAAGGGGGGCTCCCTCGGGGGCGTCAGCGGCACGAGCGCTTTCCTCCGCGCCGATTGGCCGCGGGAGGGGAGGCGGGAGGGGCGGGAAGGGAGGGGGGGGCCAAGGAAAGGCAGGCGAAGCCACGCTCCTCTTCGGCCCCCCCACCCCGCCCGCCGCGCCGGCTCTCCGGCGGAGGGGGTGGAGCGGGGCGGGACGGCGCCGTGTCAGCGGCAGCAACGGCACCGAGCGCACCGTGCCGCGGCCGCCCGGGGAAGGGGAGCGGGGCCCGGGGAAGCGGAGGGCGAGGCTGGAAGTCAGCGGTTAACGGCCGCCGGGAAGGGGGCGGGCGAGCGCCCCGAGCCAGCACACAGGTACCGCGCACTGCCCTCGGCGGGCAGAGCGGTAAACAAGCCCCTGGCCCCGCTCCCGGGCTCTGCCCGCTCCCCACGAGGCAGGGCAGCTGCGCCCAGCGGTGTCCCGCCCGAGCTGGGCGAGGGGGAAAAGTCTGAAACTCCCGCCCCGGCTGTTTGCAAACAACAGCGAAATAAAGAGAAGCCGCCCCAAAACGCGCACTCCCTGCCGCACGCCCACGGGTGACAGCCGGCTCTCGGCCCTGCCTGGCGCTCTCTGGCTTCCGCGGAGCTCCAACGCCCACCCTCCCCCCCGAGGGAAGGGCTGCCAGCCCCAGCACGGAGGCGCCCAGCTCCAGGGCCCTCGGGGCATCCGCTGTCCTCCGGGACAGCTGTCCACCTCCCCTTGGGACACCCTGTGCCAGGGGAGACTGTGGGGGAACTGCTTCTGCCCAGTTGTCTTCCCTGCTCTTTAACAAAGGAGGAGAAAGTACTTGCTCTTGCACACCTCTTCACATGTTTCCCGTTTGCACAGAGGCATCAACTCTTGACCTTTCCTCCCCGAAGCCAGGGAAGTGAGAGTGTAGGGAAAGCGCAGGTCAAATGACAAGTTTTTGATTCATGATCCTGCTTCCAAGCTTGCAGACGCACATCTGTTCCGCTGTTTGGCAGCTACTTACGTTTTTAGCAGTTTGGGCTTGATGAGGAGGAGCTTCTTGAAAGAAAATCAGCAGATTAAATCTGGATGCTTCGTCCTTCCCTGTGAGACCTGGAGGGCTCAGAGCATCCTCTTGCATTCATACACCATCCCCGTTTCTTCCCTCAGAACTTGGGCTGCTACTGCTAAGCCCACTGTGCCATCCAACTCCTCAGCCTGCCTGCCAAAGCCTCTTCCTCCTTTTTTGACCCTGAATCACCTTCTCCGTCCTACCTACCAGTGGCCACACGGGAAAACAAAGCTTAGTCCAAAACAAAGCACAGGTTCTTAAGACTGTGTCTCCTGGTTCAGCACACATTGCTCTCCACATGAAAAGTAATAACTAAAGAAAGAAAACCATATGACAACGTAAAATACATTTGTGATTATAATGAAGTGCATTTATAGATGCACTAATCTTCCTGCACACTCACTTTGTCTTGTTGCCCATGCCCTTCTAAGTTAAACATAAAAACATTACACATACACATCCAGCAGTAGAATTCAGAAAAAAATAAAAGCCCAGCAATGAAACACAATATAGTTGTATGAAATATATAGTGATTGTCAACGCAAAGAAAGAATATTTGGCCGACCACTGAAAAACACATCTGTTCCCCCCAAGGAACAAGTGTTGATGCTTATTAAAACTGCAAGCCTATCATAAGCTTAACTATGCTCAAAATATTTCATAAGCAATTTAACATGCAAAAGTTAACAGTTCACATTCTCCACCAAGTCTTTGTCCAGAAGCTGTTTTCTAAATCTGCTGAGCTTTCTTACAATAATTAAAGCTTTCCCCACCACAATATAACATTTTTTGAACAGTTATGACAGAGCAAACAAACCTTTTTTGGAATCAGATTGAATCTTCATTACATTTGTCAGCAATGATTAACTTAATTAAACTTTCAGTTGCACAGGAATAAACAAGGGCAAAATCCAAAATCCAAGACTGGATCTTAATATTACTGATCCAAAGAGTCACGGTTCCACAAAGTCTTAGGTATGTTTCTAACTCTTAGTGAGACTCCTGAGATGGGAATTCTGAATGGGAGCCTGTGAACTGCATGATAGAAACTCAAATCAGCTTGAGTGAAGTGCCACATATTTTTTCAGTTTTGGACAGTGTTCAGTTAAGCTCAAGACTAATTCCCTCTCTGCATGTTTTCCAAGGTAATATTTATGTACTGCAGTTTCATTTGCCTGTTTCCTATAAACACTACCATGACTCACCTGCTTTTTAAGATAAAGGATGTGTCTTTAAGAAAACCCTTTGTGAACATATTGTGTGCAGCTTCCACTTTTGTGCATTTTTAAGAAAATATTCAAATTTCCAGTCATTAAGTGTTTTTTTAATACCCTGATTAGTATGAACTAATTCTTTTCCCTTTCTCCTCACATTTGGGAATGCATAGTCAAAAAATCAGATTCTCCAGTACATACAATTTTTGTAAATGTGATGTTTATAACTATTCTGAATGCTTCTTCAGTATTCTGCACCTTGTTGTCCTATTGCTATTTAGCTAAACTAAAAGAATATGTAATGTTTACATTTCAAAAAAATTTAGGCACATAGGGGTCTTCCTTTCCAGGCCTTAAGTTAGGTATCTAGGGGAACTTTGTAGCTCTTTGGTACACTCTGCTCCTCTCAAGAGCTCAGCCTCTTCCCTTTTGAGAGAGGTCTCTTGAGATCTCAGCTATTTCCCTAGTAGTTCCCAAGAACAAGAACAATAAAATCTCACTCTTCATAGTCAGATAATTACCATAGAAAATGTACTTTGCAAACAGAATATGGGCAGGTTTGACTGCAGTTTGATTTCTGAAGTTTTTGTAACCCCAAAGATTCACAATAAAATCACTGGTGTTTAAATTATTGCTACCAAAGAATTTTAAAAGTATTACTTGAAAAAAATAATACTAAGTCTGGAAAGGTATGCGAAAGGAAAGCCACCTTTGTGGCTCTGCTATTTGAGCCCTGTATGTTCACAAGAAAAACAGCTGAAAAGGAAAAAGAAGGAAGATGGACATGAGATAATCACCATAAAACAATAAAAATAAAGAGGTTACAGAGATACAGAAGATATACCTCATATATAGATAACTGGATATGTTCCAGCTAAATTGGTATTATAAACAAAAAGAAAAAATCATAAAACCAACAGCAAAACAGATAGAAAAGTGCAAAAAACCAAGAGAGGTTGGATAAGCTGAGAAATGTGATGTGAGGAAAGCCTTGGGTTTGTCTAAGCTTCCTTCCTGTTTATGGTGATGTGCTTACTGTACATGTTTTATTAATACCCTACAGCTGATAACAAACAGCAATTGTGCACGCAAAAGACATAATGCTCTGTGAGAGACATCTGCTACGGTGGTACTTAGGCTGTGCCTATTTTAGGATCAATACATGAAAGACCAGTGCCAAAGGAGGAATTTGCCCTATCATTTGTGGACTTTCAAAAGCCCCAGGGGCCAGGAAATGGCATGTTCTGCAACCGTATCTGAAATTCTAGCCAGTTCCCCATTAAACATTGACTCACTTTCTCACAAGGTATTGAAAATAGACCAAGACTTCAGTAGATCTCACATGCAGCATTTTCTTTGACCATAAGGAATGTTACAATTGCCGATGACTTTAAAAAAAATTACCTGTATTGTTGAAGTATGCTGTTAGTGACACACCAAGACAGCTTTTCCATAAACCATTTTATTTGTAAAGCTTTTCAAAGTTGTGCAGTATTCCGTAAAGGTAAGGTGGACAGAATTCCAAGCCTGAAGAGTATGTGTTCAGAGAGTTTAATTCTTCCTTCTTCTGTCGATCTGATTAGAATTTGTACTGTAGTCAATGAAAAGGGTATGCCTATATCATCCAGAAAAAACCAAAGCTCTTCAGTAAAATGCCTAACTTTACCACAAATTTTCAACAAGAAGTCCAGTAGAAGCAAATCCAAGAAAGCAAGGAACTATACAGAGAGGACATGAAGCTAACATAAAATTTTGTGTCCCATTAGACTAATACATGATATTAATGATTAAGCCTTTTTGTTCTTTAATTTTCAACTAGTATTATTAAGACAGTTATTCAGCGGAAGGATTTGGCCTTAGGTCAGAAAGATGAGATAAACAGGATAACCATTAAAACACAAAAACATATGGTATCGCCAACTGCGTGAAGATCAACATTAGATTAAATCCCATTCAGTAAGCAGTGTTTATGCATCTCTCAGCCAGACAGGATGTTCTACTGATGTTTCAGACTGGGCTCCAGCTGAGTCGTATGAACTGCAAGGGCTGCATCTGACTGCTGAGCAGATGAGTCACATTTTCAAAGGTGAAAAACGCAGATTTTACTTGTTTACCGTGAGGAGTATTGAGAGCATCTAACCTGAATTTGATAATGCCTACAGTAGAAGTTTTCTAGACTGCTATTAGTTGTCAATATATAGGTTCCCTCCTAATTCCAAGCAGTATGAGAGAGGGAAAGAAAGTAGACTAAATGTCTAACTAGTGAAGCTAGGGAAAAGCAACACATCCAATTCTCACTTCCACGTTCATTTAAAACGCCAGTTCCAGACTTAACATCTTCCTTTTTTACATTCACCTTATGGCTGAGGACTGGCTCTTTCACAAATTAAATTCAAGTTTGGTTTATCATTCAATGAAGAGTGGATGGGACCTGACTGGCTGTTGTCTGGAACATGGTTGACACATAACCGCTACTCTTAAAGGTAGACAAGTGAAAGAAAGTGGCAGTCACTACCTGTCAAAGCCCTCTGCCCCTGCCAATCCCCAGCTGCACAAAGCTAAATTTTTGATGGCAGACTTTTAGTGTAGGATTTCTCTAGCCTACCTTGTGACTGTCTCCACTGTGAACATCTGACCAGGGCTATCTGTAGTGTTGGTAGGTGGGAACAGCGGCACAAATTACTTTAAACATTAACATTTATGATGAGATAAATTATACTGAAGGAGCCCACATGACTAGCTTAGATGTACAATTGAAAACTCTAGACACTTAAAATTTGGTGAAATTAGTCCCACCCTTGGATATTAAGTTGAACATCTTAAGATAATTTTTAATCTGACGTCAAACCTGGAATTTGTTTTGATCCTATTGCTAAATGAGGAAGCATGAAGAATACGTTGTCCTAGCATGATCATTCATCTCTCTTGGCAGTGAAATAACTAACAGTGCTGGCAACATTCTCATTCAGCTTCAAAGTCAACATCTCTTTCAAATGAGCAGGAACTGCTTCGAGCCATTCTTTTAGGCTGTCTTCAGGCGTGGTTTGATACCACTACGCAGGTCAAGTATTTCATATTGCATGCATTATCATAGGATCTAAGCACCTCAGAGTTCCTTCCTTTGTTTATGTAAATTTAATATCTTCCAGACCACCTTTGCAATCTCAAGAACTCAATTTTGTTTTCAACAAAAGTTTGGATCACCAGAGAAGCAAATGTTTTACCAAATAAACCTCATCAGGTAGTTGTCTAGAAGCAGATTTTGGTTGTTTGCTCAGTGGCCACTCACTTGACTTTTCAGGCTGCAAAAAGTTGAAAAAGGAAAAAACTACTACCTCTGACAATACTACCTGGAGTGAAAAACCACCAGGAATAGAAATTGCACTAATCTTGCTCACTTGATTTTTAAGAATTCTAATTTTTATGGAAGTTAAATTAACTTTGTTGATCACTGTTGTCCATTTGTCCCTTTGAAAGTGTTTCTGTATTAAGGACTATAGCGAGGGCTAGCAGGTGGTAGTGGCCCCATTTCAAGGTATGATTTACAACACTCAGCATTTTACTTACTAGGTAAGCAAAACTGTGTATCTAAGGGAGTCAATTCAAATATTAAGGCATATGAAAACTGTTAACAAAGTCTTCCATGTAGAAAGTCTACTTGCCTTTGCAAATTGTACAGATTTGTGTTGAGAAATACAACATTAAAAATCTGACATTTTAAGCCTGGTATGGGGGTACTAAATACAGCAAAGAATAGTTTCGGGCTGTACATATTTGCATGGAAGTATATAAATGATACAGGACATTAAGTATATGATAAATAATTTCATGCATCTACCTTGCAGCTGTCACAAAAGGACCTAATTTCATTCTACTTTTCTGCTCACAGAACTGCTTTAATATATGGAAGATTAACAAATGTGATCGTTTTTCTTTTTTTTTAAATTCTAAATTATTGTTCTCAGACTACATCTACATTTAAAATATCATCTGAAATCCTGAATTTGAAGTTGGGTATCCCACAAGAAAAAATCCAGTCTGTTGCAGGTCAGTAAAGAAAAAACAATTACATAGTCTCTCTGGTTCACTTTTCTCCAATTGATAGGTTATTTAACACACAATTCATCCCATGTATGGTAATATGGGTTAAATAGACTTCAGCAACATTTAGCAATGACTATATTTTGTGAAATAAACATAATGATTCTTGTTAGCACCATTGAACATCTCCTCTCTTTCAAAAGCAGAATTAAATTAATCCTTGTGTTGACAGAGATTTTTTTAAAGTTAAATAAATCCTGTATCAATGGCCTTCCTCTAAATATGTATTTACTTTGTGGTTAAATAAAAATATACCACTTGTTCAGAAGTAAGCACACACATAGGCCTTGCACTCTCTATTTATACTCTGATAAAATTCATCCCTACCAGACTAAGGGGATAACCATTACTTTACGTATAAAAATGAAATAAACTGGTACAGAAAGAAGGATTTATAGTATGGCATATATCCACACAGATCAATTTAATTAAGGAATCCTAAATTGCCCTCCCTATTACTTAGGCTGAGCAAGACAAGGTGCTACCCCTGGCCAGCCTCACCCGAGAGGAGTACGAGGTTACCTTATAGCTGGTCATTCATAGTGCAGCATTTACTTGAACGCCAAATGTGAATCGTCCAGATTTGGTGGCTCCCAAGTGCTCTTTGTCCTTCCTCTGGCACAGCATCTTTCATAACTCAAGAGATGCACATAGACTAAGATTCTTCTCTGGGATTCCTAGATGCATTCCCTAAGACAGATAAAATTAATAATCAATTTTCTTTATCATCATAATGATCTTCCCAATTATTTAAAATAAAAACTATGTAAAGGTTTTTCATTACAGAAGCTTCTGATCGCAGCACTGTGACATAACAGATGCAGTATCAGTTTTCAGGCAGAATTATTCAGTACATAAAAGGTCTAACTGTTTAGGTGTCTGTCTGTGTCTTACATTTTAGTTAGAAACACTTTAAAGGAAACACTTCCCTCCTTCTCTCATCAGGGTGAAATCAAGGTCATCTTATTTAAACTCCCTGGGATAGTAATATTTAAAATTAAATGACACTCCACCTAATTATTTTACTAAAAGCCTTCAATTCCTCTAAGCTCTTCAAGTAACATCTAAACCTTTAAGAAGTTGCAACTGTTTGAATAATAAACTACACAGAGTACCACCCTTTGAGGGAAAGCTTGCATGTTCAAATTGGGCCAAATAAGCAGTAAGACAATATAAACCCAAGCCACTTAAACCACATGAATAATTCCCAGACACTTAGAAATCTGATTTATAACCATGCACAGGCAGTGCTATCGTCATTTCAGAATTCACGTTGCTGGAATTTACTGAAGGATACTGCTGTGTACTAACAGGGTTTTACAATTAATAAGACCTATAATGCTACTGACTGGGCACGAAAACAGTGTACTAAATTATGTACAATTGTATTTGAGGTAAATTTGCTATGGAGAATAACACTATTAATCATTAAGTCATCTCAGGTTTCTGTATTATCCGAACATGCTTAATATTCCCACTAAGAAAGCCACCCCTGACATAAGGAAGTGATCTTAAAAATAACCTGGGACCCTTAGTTTTACAGAAAGAATGTTTGCTGACCTTTAACGACCCACTTTGTTCCCAGATTTTGTAGCTTTGTGGTTCCTTTGATCTTAAGGCATTTTTCTAATTGTATTTCTGCAGGACATTTGATGTGCTGCCACCAGTCAGTAGAAAAGCAGGAGCTAAAGGACTACCAACCCTTTCTTATACCTACCGTTGTATTTCCACATATACGAGAGGACCTTTTGTTTTTTCATGAGTTAGCTTAATATTCCAAAGGCATGTGGAAAAAGTTGAACAAGAAGAAAAGTAATTATTTTCACATAAGGCTGTTTATATGTGAATGGTTGTGGAGTAAATACAGACCTGTAAGTTGTGCTTGCACATGAATTATTGCGCAGGTTACTACAGAGATTTAACTTCAGACCATCTTTTACTTTATTCAATGTAATAACTTGCACCCACATAGCAAATGGGAATAGTTAACCTGGTGTCGAATCTTATTGCAGAAACACTTGTTAAAACCCTGCTCACCTGTATACATCCAGCCTCCTATCTGCTTTTCTCCTTGGAAAAATAAAGTTGTTCTTTATTCAGTGTTAGAAGGGTTGATCCACTCCACTTTAAGTACAATTAGCAAGATTGTTACACAAGTTGCAGTTGCCAGATCTTTATAGCTGGTAATACCTCTGCCAAAGTACACACTACTTTTTGGTTTCAGTATGACTTTGCAAGGCTGTTGGTTGGAAAAAGCAGATTTTTGGTTGTGCAATTAATCCAAGCATAGCCAGGAGTTACAGACACTTACAAAAAACTCCAACCTTGTGTTTGACTTCAGCTTTCACAGTAGGACTGATGCTCTCAGGGTAACCTCCAAAAGGATTTGAGAGAAACTTTTTCCCATTTTGCTTTTCCTGATGTGCAGGGTCAGTGTGAGAGAGCTAGACTTCCGATTTTTTCTAGGCAAGATGTGTGCTTCTTGTAAAGATGAGATGTCACTCTCCTTTTGGAGAGCAATATATGTATGAAATATTAACTGGAAGCACTTATTGTCACAGGAGGCTTGATGTCTGTTCTCTGGTTAGACATCAACTTACTCTGGTTGTATCCAAACTCAATCTCCCACATTTCAAAGCTTTGCTGATGCAGAGAGACCCAGTGTTCCTAACTCTGGAATTCTCAAGCAAATTGCCAGGTGCGGATCCAATGTTTAACTCCATTCTCACTACCTCTTCTCTCTCCTACCCTGAAACCAACCCTCCTAATTACCTGGATGAATTCCTCCTGACTCTGCTCTTTCCTAAAAATGTGGTTACATAACAACAGTTTTCAGAAACAGGTTTGATGTTAAAGTAAGAAGCACAGGCTTAGAGCAAAAATTTCTTACCCATTAGCATGTAAGAGTTACAGGTTTGTTTGTTTTTTAAACAAGCTTTTGAACACAGTCCCTGTGATCTGCCAAAATTATTCACCAGCAGCAAATCCTGGCCTTACTTTGAAGCCTGAGGCCAGACAACCCCTCCAGACTTCTGCTTCAACTGGCTTGTTTCTGGTGGTCTAGAGTCTCCCTCACTCGAGGAAGCACTTTCTTTTCTGACAGTGAGAAGACTTGTAACTCAGGGTGTCCCAGAGCACAGGCCACTGATGACAGAAACATAAGGGCAGACTTTGCACACGTCTGGTCTGCGTACAATAGCTTGGGAAAGGACCTTGAGTTAAAAACTGTTACACTCTCAGTCTAGGAAGAAATTCTTTCATCATATTTTGATGCTATCAGTACAACTGGAAAGTAAAACACAGTATTTCGATCAGTTTCAAATATTGAGTGCTTAAAAGTAAACCTGGCTTTTTGGCAGGACCCTGAGTACCTCTTCCAATAATTTTCTTTTTTTTCTCCCTTCAGCCCTCAGTCTCACATCAGGACAACTAAACTTCAAGCCACACAAAGCTAGATAATCTTGCTTCATATCCTATTCATGCTTCTCCAGGCAAAAAGGTCACCAAAAATTATTTAAGGAATGTTTTCCTCCTGCACTTACTGAGAACTTCCATACCCCCTTCTGGCCCAGTCATTTCTGTAGCGTCAGCTTGGACCCCCTTGTTAACCCTTCCTCCTCCCTACATTGGGTGTTACCAATCCCGAGACGTAAAACTCACAACATTACCTAAATAACACATTGTAGTTAGCCCTACAGAGCCATTTCAATGTGAAAATGAAAGAGAAATTCAGGCAACGAAAAGGAAAGTATCAATGTATTTGTCCATTAGCCGTTGTTCTGTCTTGCTGGCTTTTACATCATTCCTGAAACTTTTCCCTTTCACAGCAAAGAACCTTACTCAAGCTTACATTGATTTCTCTGTAGCAGTCTTCTCTGCTAACCTCCTCCAGAAGTCTGTAATTTAATACATATATTATCTATATCTGCATGCTCTGCTTTTTTTTTTTTTCCTTCTGAAATTAAACAGGTCATTTCCCATAGATTTGTAACAGCAGGAAACACCCTCTTATATTGACTTTAATTTCAGCTTTCCATGTCAATGCATGTCAGGAACATTTGATGTGACAAGAAACAACCCCAAAACAATGTAGATTCTGCAATACCATTAAAACAGGACCAAAAATTCCTGTGCTTCTTGTTACAGCAGCGAAACTGCAGAGTGAACAAAACAGTGTTAAGTTCTTTTCTCCTTAATGTATGACAACACTGATTTCACACACCGAGTAGCTCTGGCATCTGATCTGTTAGTAGCTGACAGGAAACCTGAACACAATTTCCAGAGGTGTTTTTATGCTCACTATCTTTTTATGGAGACTCAGCAACTGCAAACTCCGCTTTCTGTACGCCTTAACGGCCGCCTTACAATGCAGGAATTGCCATCTGCTGGCCAAGCCGGGAATGGGCTTCGTCCGCAATTTATTACTACATCTCCCTGACTAAATTTGGAAATGGATTTGAGCAAAGGAGACGGTGCCACTGCCAGCTGAGCCTGCCCGCAGGACAGAAGTATGTACATACTTTTCCAACTCACGCTGGAAAAGGAGGGGAAAAACTGTAGAGCAGATGAGTTCGGGGATCCACGATGTTGAAGCACAGATTTTAAAATAGACAGTAAAATAGTTATCGTCCCTCCTGGAAATTACACTTTAATTTTTATACTTTCGAGTGACAGAAAGAGAATGTAGGGGTGACAAAACCCTTGCTTCTGGGAGAGGCAGGCCAAGTGTCTGCAAATTTCTGTGTCCAGATAAGAGCTGGCTAGAGGCAGCAGGGAGGCACAACAGTAATCCCTGCCCATTCTCAACCAAAATCCTGTGTAGCACAGCACAGACATCCCCTGACTCTCTTCTCTCATCTGCTTTTTCACAGCTGTGACTTTTCATGTTCCAAGCCCTTCTGTCTCCAAACTCCTTTCACAAACCACCTCCCAGCTCTCAGTGTCAAAACATTTCTCCTCATTCTTTCAATCCAGAACCCTCATATTTTTCATCTTCTTTCCCATCCTTCCTTAAATTTTCTTTTCTACCAAGTCTTCCTCCTTTTCCCCTAACTCTTCATGCAGGCACATGAGGCACAGACCATCTCACTGCACAGCTGGTTTGTAAAGAAGTAAGCAATAACTTTCTCTTAGTATTCCCCGGCCTTAGCGGAATTATGATAAATGGAGTTCTTTCTATCAATTATATTTTCTAGCAGCAGTTCCATAGCTTAAGTCCCTGTGTTAAAAAATTGCATCCTTCTATGTGCCACCTATTTTCTTCATTGCACAGTCCCAAGTTAATTGATTATGTCTTTTCCTATACAAGAACAAAAGGGGCAAGAAAAATGGCCTCAAGTTGTGCCAGGGGAGGTTTAAATTGGGTATTATGAAGAGTTTCTTCACAAAAAGGGCTGTCCAGCATTGCAACAGGCTGCCCAGGGAAGTCGTTGAACCACCATCACTGGAGGTATTTAAAAGACATGTGGATGTGGCACTTGGGACATGGTTTAGTGCTGGGTTAATAAATGGTTGGACTCAATGCTCCTCAAGGTATCTTCCAGCCTAAATGATTCTGTGATCTCCATGTCATCCATGAATTCTTATATTTTTGCAATATTTATTTTCAGTTATATCCTTTCCAAGCAGGAGAGCTAATTGATTTATTCTTCCTGTAGAATCCATTTCATATCTTCAGGTCATCTTTGGCTTTCTCTGAACTATTCCTGTTATAGCTCTTTTCAAGGTGGAGGACAGGGATAGCTGAACTGCACAGAGCAGGCAGGGTATGGGCACACTTTGGATTTATATAGCACCAAATTTTTATACTCTATTTCATTTTCCTTCTACTCATTCTGATTTCCCCATACTAATTCTTAACATTTGATTTCCTTTTTTGACTGTGAGTATCAGGATGACTTTTTCCCTCTCTACTACAATTGCAAGGTCTCATTTCCCCCATTTTGTTTTAAATTAACGTCAGTTTTGTTCATTGTTTGTATGTAACAACAATGCATTTAATTTGTGTGGCATTAAAATGCACATTCCAAACAGTCTTCTGGATGTCTTTGCAGGTGCCAGTCATCTTTATGACATCAGTCAAACTTCATCATAACAGATTATCAAACTACAAGTTATGGAAGAACTTAGCCATAGCTCCCTAAACCATGTTTAACTGACACATGGTATCATAGGATCATCGAGGCTGGAAAAGACCTTTGAGATCATTGTGTGCAACTGTAAAAATTTTACTGCCCTGTCCACCACTAAGCCATGTCCCTAAACACTGCATTTACAAGTCAGAAGCTGAGCAAACGCCCCAGCTGCAGATTTCTTGGAAGAGTCCTCCTGTTTCTGGAGCTCTTTCATCTGCTGGCATTGGCGTTGCCAAGACAGTGCTGCACATAAATATTCAGCCTCCACCTGAACAATAATCTAAGAAGAGAAAATCAAAAAGAAAGTGTTGCACAAGTCAGAATTAGTCATGTAAAAATACCTTTGATATTACACACAATTCTCAGAAAGAACATAACCAGAAAGAGTACAAAGAGGACAAATAAGCAGTATTTGTCCTGTTTTACAGTTTCTGTGTGAAAAACATTTAAATTGACCAAGGCACTTCAGCTTGGGAAAGAAATCAGTAAGGAAACTGAGGCCTGTAAAGCCATGATAGGCGTGAAACAGGTGAAGGGAAATGTTTATCTGAGAACACTCAAATAAAAGACCTAAGGAAGATCAGAGAATATGATCAGACCTCAAGTTTAACCCAATAATTCCTATGCCACTCAACAAAACTAAATTATTAAACTAACCAATACAGAGTGTTTAAGATGCCAATATTACATACTTAACCAAACAATAGGAAGCCTCATAAAAGAAAGATGCAGTCACAATAGAACACAATAAAAAGATTACTTCCAGCTCAGGAACTTTTCAAACTGTGGATTTGTCTATACTAGGAAATAACAGAAGAGGTACTGAAATAAAGCTCCTTTGAGTTTCTCCCTGTTCTCATACTCTTTCCCAAAGTACCAGGAACTGAAGGCTCATGATAAACTTTCAGGGTGAAGCACAAATGCAGTTCCCTGCTACCACAGACACTGAAGTGTATTTTCCCATATTTGAGGAAATCACAGGGACAACCCATCCAGCATGTAAGAGGTAAGTCTCACCTCTGGGAAAGGAAGTGTCTAAATCATGTCCCCTCATATGAAAAGGACTCTTGATGATAGTTGAGTATAGTTGTTTTTTGTCTTGTGACATGGGTGGAAATTCAAAATGTGTAGAAGTACAAACGTCAAAATAAAGCATTGTGCTTTTACTAAACTGAATTTCTTTTTCTTCAACTTACGAAAGAGTAAGATTGATATTTGCATTATTGGCAATATTATACTGAATATAAAGGTATGAATGTTTCCATGGTAACAAATCAACTTTCTCCTTTCCTCAGAGTTTTCATACAATGGGAAGTTTGGCCTTTTAACTGTGACTTGGAACAACACAAAGTTTGCAAATGTTGTGATTCTGAGAAATTCCATTTTTCTAACAGCTTATTCTTTATCATAGACTGACTATGAAACACCAGTGTGTTTGTTTGGAAAAGGAAGGTTCCTGTCACTTGAAAACATTCATCTTGGAGATACCTTTATTCACACAACTTCTAAACCTTAGTGATCCCGTTGAGATCTCTCCCTCAGCAGGAAGTGAGTGGCAGTGAGCTCACTGAGACTTTCGGGTCCAAGGAAGCTGGATGTATCCCACACCCAAACTATCGATCTAAAACAACAAACCACCTTAATCATGCAAGTGCTTCTTGGCAAGTACAAAACACAAAGGAGGAGTAACAATTCCCAAACAGAGAAATGTTTGTTCTCGTTAAGGGTTTCCCTCAATGTGGGGAAAACAAGGAGCAGGGTTCTCCAGAACACACTGTGTTCAACTCTCTTCTGCAATGCATGGTTGCAAGTAAACAGGAGAGCTTGAAGGACAAGGTCTTAAAGCTTGATTGTTTTATAAGTAGAAGCTACCACCATACAGGAAAGCCACGTTCAGTCTCTGAGTAAGTCTCCAAGTCAAGTGCCTGGTTCAGTGTCCAAGAGGAGACACAGAAGACCAGAAAGTTTCTGATTTCAGTCACCTGGCTTTCATTGTGAGAAAAACACCTCTGCTATTGCCTTGTCTTAATAATATGGCTGTTCTTTCTTAACACTCACTTGTTTTGCTGACAGAGTTGGGCCCATGGAAACTAGCTCTTTACCTACTAGGTTTAAAAGTTCATCCTGTTCTACCTTTTAAGAGAAAAGCAAAACTTTCCTGTAAACTCAGCTCCCAGAATTGATTACAAAAGCTGGCTCTGACCAAATGCTGGCACCATTTTCATAAACCACAAGTTTTGACAAGCTTTTTCCTTCTTCTCTGCTAGCATTTAATACATCTTTTTCTCCAGGCATTCTAGTCGGGTGGCATAAATCTCCTGCCACAAGCACGAGTTCCTAAAGGAACATGAATTACCTTTGACAGAATGTCATGCATGAGATCATCTTTAGGGTAGGTTTATTGTGTCCTATGCAGCTCACATGCTGAAAAAGAAATTCACCTTTCATTTTTTCATAATTGTCTTTTAACTCTACTTTTTCCTTAACATGGACAGCTTTGTCTACACATGCTTAAACTTTTCAGTCACTTAACCACAGAATAGATTTCCTTCCAGGAACTGAAAGAAAAGTAACTAAGAACCTAATCAGCTATTTCATCCTGAAAACAGCAACATGGATCTAATGAAATTTAAATGAAATTTAAAATATTTTTCATAGCTGGAGAAAATAACTAAATCTGTCTTCAAAAGATTTGAGGCTCATGCTAAGACGTAGTGTTAGCTTTCCAAGCAAAACATACATGAAGTATTTCTAATCATGCTCAGACTAGAACAAGCCCAACTTAATCTTTTATTCAAATTCATTTAGCAATATCACTTAATGCAGTTCAAAAAGTCTTGTTCATGGCATGGCTTCATAGCATCAGAGGGAAAAGAAGTATGTTGAAAAATCTTCATAGTGGAGAAAATCCTTCCAGATAAACCAGAAGCCACTTAGGGAGTTTTGTCAGGAGATTAATCCTGATTAGCAGGAGAAGTTTCCTGAATATAATTTAGAAGGTTGTCTTAAAACCAATCTGGACAGATTTCTTAATGTTTTGCTAAAAAAGGCACAGAAATGACCTAGCATCTTTCTTACAATAATGATGACCAGGGTTGAGTGGTGTTGGTGTTTGTTGAAAAAGCTCAGCATTTCTGAGAGGTTTTCTTTGCAAAGAAAATGAAAAATAATAAGTGGTTCCACTTAGGTCAACTTTTTCCTGACTGAGGGACGCTGGCAGCTGTGCCAGCTCCACCACAGCATAAACAGCAGAGGCTTCAGCCACAGGAAGGTACATGGAAACCACCAACAGAGACCACACTAACAAGGAATTAATGACTTCCATGTTTTATCTTTGTTCCCAAAGCAAATCCATTTGGTAAAAGTCAGCTAACCTTTGCTATCACATCCGTAAAATGGCGTTAAAAGAGATCATCACAGGGAAAGCTGTTATGAAGCTTACTGGCAAGTATAGGTCTCAAACCCCATCCACTTCCTTAAGAACAAACTCAGAGCCATAGTAATTCTCAAACTTGGGCACTGTCTTACAGATATTGCTGTAAGCAGCAATACAAGTGGCAGGAGTTCCCTTACATCTCCCATCCCACCCCAGCCTTTTGTTTCCTCCCCAGCACAGCAGTGCACATCCAGTTGTGCTGCGAGCCAGATCAGGGAGCTGATCCAGGCTTCACAACAAAGTAAAACCCCTTCCCTCTCCCCCACCCTGCCTTTTCCAGTGAATTCAATTCCCTGACCTGATTGCCAGTCCCACAAACAGCTGCACCTTCCTAACTCCTTATGTCAGCTCTGCTGCTGCACTCCTCGCATGTTGTTATCTATAAAGCATTTGGTTTGTTGGTTTATTTGATTTTTTTAAGAAATGTCATTATGTATGACCTACTGCCTCCGAGAAACTGGAGAAGGCTAATGGCAGGAAGGGTGGGTATCCCTCTCTCTCTCTCTGGAAGGAAAGCGAGAAGGAGGTGCCCAGTAGTTACCACGTCTCTAAATCTTTCTTCAAGGGAGCCTTTCTGCATGGCCCTGAAGAGGTGATCATCTGAAACACAAAGAGAATCCCCTCATTCATCAACTACAGAACTCACTTGAGTTGTACTACTGTTTTCCCTACAATATCCCAGAAGCCCTTAGGTACTTCAAGTATGTTCATAGAAGAAAGGAAAAAAAGAAACAAGAAAGAAAGAAGGAAACCATCTACAAACTTCTTTTCACATCGTAACATATAAACCCTAACATTTCTTTCAAATAACCCTGTTGAGCAAGGAATTATTCCTGTGTGCAAAATAAGCCAACAGGAGCTGAAATCTATTGCCTCTTGTGAATTAAAAGCTCATTACTGTTTATTGGCATGCTGCATGTGCACTTTGGAGAGCCTCACTGATTCTTCATAATAATCTGTTTTCAACTGAAAAAAAAATTAAATGGCAGCAATGGGAGGTGAATGCAAGTTCTGCATCACACTCTTGGCAGGAATCTGTCCCAAGACAGACTCCCTGATACAGCAGCTGTGACTGCCCATCTTCAGCAGTGACTCACACCAAACAAGTGAGAGGCTCGTGAGAACTTTGCTTAGAAATGTTTGGGGTGAATTTATACTACCAAATATCTCACATTTCTTTGTTGCATTGGGAAACTAGTTTCTGTCACATGCAAGAACATGACACACCAGGGGAGAGAGGAGACATTTTGCCTGAATTTTTTCTTCCTCCTCCTCACTTCTGTTGTCCCTTCCTCACCTTCCTCCAGAGGAGAGAGCAACTTTGAGGCCAAGGAGCTCAGTTGCCACTGGAATGAAACATTAGGAACTCGCAAAGCTGAAAAGATGGAACTACTCATGGACTTCTTTGGATTAGAAAAACAGAGACCCTGACTTAGTAAAAGGAATATGCCTTCATCTGAAAAACAAGTGGAGAGGGAAAAGGGTTTTAGACTATCTTTTGGCAACACATGACCTTGGGCCCCAGCATGCCTATCTACAGCTAACACACATAGTCACTGTTGCAGCAATAATTCCAGGGCATACAGCAGCAGCAGCAGTAATTCTCCTGCCTAGAGGCTAGCAGCAGAGACCAGTGGTTTAATTTTGCAGATTTAAAAGAGGGAGAAATAACGCCAGTACCTAAAGCAGCCTTAGAATTGATCAAAGAGCTCTGCCTTCAGTGACAGCCCTTTCACTGCATGCCTGCTGAGCACTGCCTTCTCCAGGGAGTACATCTAAATGTCAGGAAACAGGCAGAGAAACTTAGATTCTGAAGTTCACCTTACTTTGCATTGCAGCACTGTATATGTGAAAAATGCAGTTTATTGTGCATAAACAATAAAAGACAAGAAACTCAGCTTCTTGACAGCACAAAGAGATGTTCTGGACAAACAGTGAGAAAGGGGTCACTGCAGCTCTGTCATGTTTGCTTTGGAGGCTGTGAGGGGGAAGGGAGTCAAGAGGAGGAAACTGCAACAATCAAAACAGAAGACAGGGCCCATACTTCAGGATCATGGATGGAGTGAGAAATCTAGATTTCATAGGTGATGTGTTGCAACACAGAAAGAATTGTGGGATTATCAAGAGGGAAAGTTGGTACAAAACAAGATTTTGTCATAAAGTATGCATACTCCCTGTTAACTTCTACTAAAAACTTTATGTCTACTTCCCCTTAATTACTTTGTGCTTATCTTGGGTGGGGGGGGGGAGGGGAAGATCAAGTAAATGGGGTATGACTGAAAGTCAAACAAAACAAGAAATGAAGAAGAGATGCCTTAGAAATTTCTTGATCAGAGAACACCTGCTCTGTTCACTGATTGCTCTGAGTAGATGATGCCCATGTTATTTAGGACAAATCTTAATCCCAGATTACCTATAAATTGTTCCTCTCCCAATACCCACCTTCATTTCTTTGCCCACACAGAACTTAGATTCCTCCTGCCTGCCATGATCTCCAAGATAATCAATTTCCAACCTCATCAGGTAGGTCTCTAAGAAACCCTATGTGCTCCCAAAATTTTGGAGTTTTTGACAGATTCTTCTCACTATGTTCTGTATAGATGTGTGAGAGCAAAGCTGTTCTTGCTGTATAGTGTTAGTCATATTGCTAACTTGGAACATTCATCCTTTTAGAAAGGCAATCCTACAGAGACTTCCCATTCAGAAGCCTCATGTCTCTTTTCCATGTACATTTTTAGGAAACCTGACTTCTGATGCAACTGACCTATTTCTCAGCCATGTCTTTGGATTGCATCTGGGATGTGTCAGCACTGCTAGAGGCACTTTAGGAGGAGGAGATAAATTGCACTGGGGGACACGGGAGAACTCTCTGCACCATGTGTAATACACATGTTAACATATATTATGTATGGCTCTGTTATATATATAATGCACAGCTAACATTTTCCACTTTCTTCTCTTTAATAATGAAAACATCTCTAACAGAGTTCTGCTCTAGTCTCCTTACCCTGCTCCCCTGCTCCTTCATGTTTGATAGCATCTAGAATAAGCCTTTTTTCTGCTGGCTGGAGGATGCAGCAGTCAGTGTGATACCCAATGTGTCTGCCATGTCCTCTTTTCATGCTCTTTTCTAACCCTCCCCAGCTGCAACTAAAACAGTGGTGGAGGGAAACCCTCACAATCAAACCCAGAAAGCACTTACTGAAAACAAATAAGGTTGCTAAGGAACTGTGAAGATAAGCTCAAACCTACCAAATCCAGGAAGTTCATATGCTCTTTTCAAACGCACACCACTCATTGCTCTCTTTGCTCTCAGTGCTCAGTCTGTCATGCTATACTAGCACAGAGCTAAGGCTGTAAGTGTGTGCATGCAGGACAGATACCCAAAAATGTGGGAATCCCAAGAACCTAGCAGGTTTCAGCACTCAGTATCTACCGCTCTTCCTGTTTTTTATAATTACACCACACCTAAAAAGAGCCAAGAAGACTTAAAGTGCAGGTAGGCTATATGTTATATGTGTACCAGCAGTTATCTATAATGACAGGAGCCTGGCTAGCAGCAGCAGCCAAAGACACCAGCTGCACAGCTGGGCAACGTCAGCATAGAGACCAAGGGTCCACAGAAGGCACAAATTGTACCCTCCTTGCCCTTGCCATCCTGCCAGCTAGACTAAAGAGAGCGTGGGCTTGACTGCTGATTTCCAACTTCACCTCTGTTTTTCTGCACAGGCGCAGCCTCAGCAGCCATGCCTTGCCCACAGGGATTTTCTTCAAACCGACGTTATTACTAAGCTCAACCCATAAATAAAGCTAACTCCTGTGTGTTGGGAGGTAGGAAGATGAAAGCCAGAGGAAAGGGATGAACACGCCAGTTATGCCTTGTCTATCCCAGGCAACCCCTGGGGCCATGTTTATGTGTTTTCAGAGCCCGGTAAACTCTGGAAGCAAGGAGCAATTGAGGTAAAGCAAGCCCCTTTCATCAGCTGCCCTTTGAGTACTACACGTTCTGTTCCTCATGCACACAGCTACAGACAAATTTCCCTACACTTTGAAAGACTCTGGGAAATAAGAACATTCCACTAGAAAGATTATATTTAGCCCTCCTATCACCATTCACCTTGAGTTAAATTAGATATTTGGAATGCAGCCATTGCCTACGGAGCAGATGGGAGGCTATACCTGCTGTACCCTGAAATGACACCAGCCACCAGCCTTGTGGCTTTATCAGTGCTTCACAGCAAGGCTGAAACTTCTCCAAAGGGCATGAGGTGATCTCATTTGTTAACTTGGCCTCATCCTATCTCATCATACAGAGCAGAGCAGTTCATTTCTGCTGTGAAAAACAAGAGAGCATTTCCACTTCCCACTCAAGAATTTGCACCAAAATGGCACTACTTTGAGTACTACAAAGTATTTGTCATAAATACAGCAAGTTTTAATCCTTGCTAACAACATAACCTGAAAGTGATTGGCATGAAAAAGCATAACCTAAATATTCTTATGCTATATCCAGAAGAATTTCTCCTTGTCTCACACATCTGGTACATTTTGTCCGCCACATAGCTGTATTTCACCCGTACAAAAAGCTACATATAAAAGGGTATTCACACCAACAGCCACAGGTGATGGACATCAGGAACTTTAAGTTCCACCTGCAAAGGGCGAATAAACGCTCCCCACTGACTGATTTCCCATGCTCAAGGACTCCTCACCTCTCTGAAGCTTTAAGTAACCACTCTCAGGTGTTGGAAGGTGTAGTAGCCCCCACCTGTCCAAGACTCCTTGTCATACAAGGAGCAAACCAGCATCAGCATTAAAAAAAACCCACACCAGGATGCAACAGCTTCTCTCTGAGAGCTCTACTGAACAACAGTTTCACTTTTTACATTAAGAGGCTACAGGATTTTATATGGTCTACAGTACTGCTAAGAAGTTAAGTTTTAAAACCCAAATTAAGCACCAAAATTAGCTTCCAAATTAGGAAAATTTTGCAAATTACAGTCTTTTAAACTATGAGCACACTGTCTTTTATGAATTTACAGTATTTTACTATTACTTTTATGACTTAAAGCTTGTAAAAGACAGCATTGCCTGCTAGTATGGTTCTTCTCCAGCTTTCAGACAAAAGCCTACTGATTTGTACTTCAGATACAGTAGGAAATACAAATCTGAAGAAATTTATGGAATCATCAATTTCTCAAGCATGTGGTTATAGATTGGAGAAAAGGGTTTGGAGAGAGCCATCCAAATACATCAGTGATGAATATGTTTGTGCCCCCAAAATGAACCCAAACATTTAAAGCCCTCCCTTTTTCACGCCACAGATGTTATCAAATGAGTACTGCAAGAATGTCATGGGTGGCATTTGCACAGCCACAGTTACAGCTCAGCCCAACCGTAAGGAAAGCGAAGCTGCCCAACAGCTTCCATCCAGGATGCAGAAGACAATTGAAAATAACAAACCACCTATTTCTGATGTGACATTTCAGCTGATTAGAAAACGAGCAAGAAAAGATCAAGTATTAAAAACATAAGTAGGATGAGCAAGCTTGCTGTGTTCATGATAACGTGTGTATACTTCTATAATAATTATGCTTTTAAAGGGCAGAGTAACAACTTCCAAAGAGACAAGCAGAATTTAAAAAGCCAGGTTTTTCAATATGTTCCAAAGCAGAACACCACACCTAAGTCTCACTAAACTCTTAAATTCTCATCCCCTTTGAACAAGTCTTTAGCTGAATCTGCACTAACTCATGAGCACAAACTTGGGAGGAAATCAGGGTAAGAAAAAAAAATATCTGTAAAAATGTACCTTTCATGGTTGCTTCACATATTTCCATTCTAGGCACAAATCAAGCAGCAAAGATTGAAATTCAACCTGTGCAGGTTTCATTTATGCCTAAAGTAAATATCAGGTACTTTGCTACCATGGTGATGAACACAGTAAAAACACCTTAAGCACTCCCAATTCTGCCAGTGCCAAGCAGGGCCTGGTGCAATAGTCAAAAGCAAAGCCTGGCCATCACACATGTATTGAGTTCACACCTTAGAAAATGGTTTAAAGTTTATTGAGTGTTGCAGTTGTGCAAAATCTGAAATACATAAACAATAAATGAACAGAGAAGTTGTGCATATTATGTGCATTCACTGCTCTGGTTCTGCACAGAATTTTTAAGAACTGACTGATCAAGGGCTCAAACATAACAGCAATAAAACTAAAGTTTCTGGGGGAAGAGAAGCTCAATCCATCCCACTCCGACCAGTTTGATGACAGCAAGAGATGCCCAAAGCCTGGACAGGGATTGCAGGTCAACAGGAGAGCACCTGAAGGGCAGCACAGAGGAATTTCAGCCTCTCCCACCAGCAAGCCACTTCATTGGAGATGCAATTTAAATGCCTCTATGTTAAAAGCACAAAGCATGGGGGATATTAGGAAGAAATTGTTCCCTGTGTGGGTGGTGAGGCACTGGAACGGGTTGCCCAGAGAAGCTGGGGATGCCCCATCCCTGGAAGTGTTCAAGCTCAGGTTGGATGGGGCCTTGAGCAGCCTGGTCTAGTACAAGGTGTCCCTCCTCATGGCAAGGGGGTTGGAAACAGACAATCTTAAAGTCTCTTCCAATCCACTCTCTGAAACTGTCCAGGAAATGAGTCACCTGTTTGACTCCCCTATATTGCTTATACCAAGAAACAAATACTCAGCTTTGGAGTATTGGTTATAGCATATATTTTATTTTAAATAACCAAGTTCCATGTTAAAGCTCAATACCCCAATGTTCCCTTTAAAATGACAAATGATTAAAAAGATTTTTGTTACAAAACTAAAGCTAACAGCAGCTCAATCTTTTATGTCTGACAATTTATATTACAACATATATTCTAAATTTGAAAGTACAAAGAGTTTTCAAAGCTGTCCCAGACTATCAAGCTGACTTTGACTTTTTGGGAGTAGGCCCACCATCTTCAGCTGACTTCTCTGCTGGCCTCTTTTTTAAGCCTTTCATTTTCCGTGTCTGCAGTTTACTAAGATCTTGCTTCTGCATGTGGATTCGACCATAAGTTGTACCAAACACATCGTGGGAGATATTCTTTTTCTTCTTAGGCTGCAAGGAAAGAACAATGTCAGTATTTCTGAGTACAGTCCCAGGAGCTCTGGTGAGAATCAAGCACCCAAAAGCAAGGCCTCATACATTGGCTGGAGTTTAGAGACTAAGATTTGTGCTGGGTGTTTTATGTGCTTCCAGGGGAGAGTGTGGATGCCAGCTGACCACCACAGAAGTGCTGTGGCCCCAGGAATGTCAGTTGGCCTCGATGAAAGTAAGCTCTGGTCAAATATACAACAAGTAACACTTCAGTCTTTGCTCCTCTTCACAGATAGATCTGAAAGCAATGCCCTTTCCAAGCTACGTACCTTCAGGCCTTTCGGCTGTTTCAAAGACAGCTTATAAAGGTCATCTGAAGCTAAATGTGTCCTCCTCATAACCAGATCTAATGAAGGTCCCATCTCTTCCAGTTCAATTCTGGGTATTTTACAGCCAGATTTCTTCAGAAGCACTCTAGGAGGAGAAAACCAACCAAAATCAACATTGTCCCCTGTGCTAAAGATGTATCCATCTTCCTTAAGGATAGGTTTAATCCTGCAGCTCAAAATACTATTAAATCAACTGCTACCACTAACTCTATTACTGGGAAAGGCATCTATCAGTCCCATTACAATTTGAACATAAATCAGTCCCATTACAATTTGAACACATCCAAAATATGACCTGGCAAAAGTACTTTATTATTTTTTTTAAAATGAGACCAGTATAATCAGTATCACTTTTAAAACTCAGCCTCAGTACCCTGAAAGCCATATCACTTCTCAAATTCAAAACAGCACTCTGGGTATTATTAGGCATGAAAAATACTCACTTTAATTTACAGCAAAATAACCAGAGCACTATCTGAGAAAGCATTTTGGTTTTTTGTTTTTAAGAGTGAGGCTGATTTAAATGATTTTGTATTAAGAGAAATCAAAATCACATGGAACACTATGTGTGCTACGAATGTTCACAGCCTCCTAAGTCAGGGAGTGAACTGTAAGGGTAAACACCAATGCAACAAGAAAGATTGCCTTATCCTGCCTTTTCCTGGTTTTCCTTGTGCGTCTCTGTCTGCAGCCTACCCCCTGTTATTCCCTGACAAACACCTAAGTGAGGAGAGTCCTAGAAATCAGCCTGAGAACAGACTAAGTCCATGAAGTCTATGACAGTACCCAGAATTCACTAAGTTAATTCACACCACCTTACTAATCTAGCCATATGGAAGAGCAATCCTGAGCCAGGAGGAGCTCAACAAGGAAGGAGGCAGCAGACTTAGGGCTCAAGTGTTCTCTTGCTGTACAAGTTATGCTGGAGCACCTCTACACATTGCATGTTCTAAATGCAGCTCAAGCCAGTGCAATTTCACAATTACAGATTGAAGTTGACGAGTGTACCAAAACCCAAACAAATAGATAAAACACATACTCACTTGTAGCTTCTCATGTAAATTTTCCCATCTACAGCTGTGAAATGCAGAACATACTCTAAACCAGCCAGACGAATATTGGGCACAGTGGGACCTCTGAAGAAATCTGAGAGAGTATTACAATGAATAAATGCCAGGTTTTTTGGCTGAAAATAAAACCAACAGATGCCTATAACAAACTGGTGATGTGATGTGGGCCCATTTTGATATACGAATCTCACAAAATAGCCACTACTTAAAACTGCAGCCTGGCCAAAACACAGGACAGAAATTTAATATTGCACGTGTTAACATGCACTGATGAATCCAAATGTGTGTGGAAATCCTGACAAGAACACAGTGACTTTCCAGAGATAATTTGGTGGCAATATACAAGCTACCTATATATATACTTCTGATCTGTAAGTGCATGAAAAAGAGCAAATACACCTTCAGAGCAGTAACTTAACATTATTAAGCTAATTGGAATAATTGCATTGTCTATGCTTTTAAATATTCATCTCTAAAATCAGGGGAAAAAAATTATCTTATTTGGTGTTTAGACCAGCCAATGCTCAGCTAAACACAGATCAGTACAGAGAAGCCATTTGCTCAGGTATCTGTTTAAAGACATAATTCAAACCGGATACTTAAATCTTAATCATAGCCAGATTTGGAAGACTAGAAAGAGGGATCAAAACCAGTACACAGCAGATCAAAACTGCACCTTGTCTACTCTTATCTACATTTTCTCTCTCTGGGAAAAAGTTTCGATATATCATTTCTTTCATATCTCCCTCACAACAAGGCACCTCTGTCCTCTAGGTAAAGCAATATTTGTCATTATGTCTAATGTTTTCTCTATTAATAAGCAACACATCTGTGAAAATAAGATACTTCAAATACTTGCTCAGTTTGCAAAGAGAACACTGAAATACAGGTTAAATACAAAATGAGCCACCTCTCGCAAGGTTCTTATATCAGGCTATGAAAATATACTGTGCAATCAGAGAGCCTGCAATGAGCACAGCAATCTGTCCAACACACGCAGAGGGTGGAGAAAGAATGTGACCTTGACCAAGAGAACAAGGTGTGCTAATAAACATGACAGGGCAATGCTGAAATATAGGAGAACTGTTAACAGGTGCAAAACACATCACTCTTTCCCGCTCTGTCCTGTTTTCAGATCCCTTGGCTACTTGTCTTTTCCTTCGCTACCTTTTTGCAAGAGAATCAGCACTGGAGTAACATCCAAAACACAGTTTTGCTGGCAAATACCAGCTGGAGTCAGCCCAGGAAACTTCCTTGGTCAATTAAACACTCTCTTCTCCTTTCGAGTCTAACTTGCAGTTAGCGGAAAAGTTGCAAATATAACATTTTGTTTGCCTGTGGCATATTTTTCCCTTCAATTAGCTCTCTGCAGGTACACAAGCTTACATTCATAGTGGTTTTATTGGCAACACTTCCTTTCATATTTTCCTGTGGCATCATACATCTTTTTACCCACAGGATGATCTCTTCCAATAAACGCAGGTGGTCAGGAATTTGTTTCCTGGCAACACTGAACAGCTGCAGAAACCTTACACTTCAGTATACCCAGAGAGTTGAAATTTTTTTAACATACTCTTAATTTACAACTCTTGCTTTGGTTGGACTAGAGACTTGCTTTCTCCTTTCTTTCCATCCCTAGTTCTCTCTCCCCCTTGTCCTCAAACATGTTTCCAGAACGTCTAATTTACTCTTTCCTACAGAGAGCTTTTCAGGACCTTTCTATTTCCAGATTAAATTGCTAATTGATGGTGGAATGTAAGTCTTTCTGTATCAATTCGTAACCAAAAGCTGGTAACGCTGTAATCTATGCAGCTATGGTTAGATGAGTGCAGTTCAAACTGTATCCCAGACATTTCTCAGCCATCCCCTTTTCCTGACCAGAAAAAGCCCTCAAATCTTTTCAAACACTCAAAAGCAGTCTGTGTGAGGAAGGCTGTTTGAAGACCAAGGTGACAGCCAATCTAAAATTGCAGAGATGTCCTGCAAACCAACGTTTTAGAAAGTGTATAAGCAAGCCCTATAGTGCCTGGCCATTTTTAGGCTAAAATAGATGTTCAGTAACTGAACTAATAACAAGCAGGCAGTGTTGTAAGAATTGAAACATCTTATAGATACAGGCATTAAATGTTATTAGCACTTCATTAACTGCATTCCAAGACTTACATCATCAATGAACTCCTACACTGCCACATCAGAGGGCAATGAAAACCAAAAGAGAAAAAATGGGATGTCTTTGTCTTTCAGGTCTCCAAAGAAAATGCATCTGTCATTTATTCCTCCTAAACAGCATCCTTTCACTTCACAGTTTAACCAGACTATAGCATTTGGTTACCATGAAGACAATAATTCACCTTTGCTCTTAGTTTTACAAAGAAACTGCTGTAAGATGATTGTACAAACATGCATAAGCCCTTTTGATATCACAAAAGACAATGAAAGCTTGGTTGTTCCTCGGCATCACTGGCATCACACTACTTTGGCAACAAGAAGCTGTCAGCTATCTAATATTCCCTCTGGGATCCCAACAATACTGGTACAGCAACAAAATATTTGCAGCTGTTGTTATAAAGACATTCTCCTATCTTTCTTAGCAAGAGTAGCAGCTTAAAGGTACCACCTTTTGCAGAAATGGAACAAATCACTTCTTCCTTATCAGTTAAGTGCAGTTTTGAAGCAGGTCAGATTAATACCCAAAATATTTTAATTGGTTAGTGATACCTTCAAGCTTTTATTCTCCTTAACCTTTTTGTCTATTGTTTTGCATCTAGGTATTTCACAGAAGTCGGCAGAACAATTAAGACCTGGAGTACTTGGCATATGTTCAAGAAGGAAGACTGGGTGTGGAGTACATTTGACTGCCAAGTCATTAATGGCTAATAAATAGGAGAGGAGAAAGGACAGACAAACATCAAGAGAAATAGGAAGGACTATTCAGTTATTTGGCAACTATCTTACTACGCCTGTCTCCCATTTCAGCTGTTTGACCATGGGGTGCAGAAGCACATCTGGATTCCCATCACTGTGCACATGCCTGAACAAGATACACCCCAGAAAAGGCATCTGCTTCCTGCAGCGTAAATACTCATTGACAGTGACACAAACATGCAGCAGTAAAACTCACTTATCTTCGTATTCAATCATCCTCAAAGATGTATAAGCTCTGTTACCACCCTTTCATCCATCCCCAAGAATCAGTCAGCTGCACTGAGAGGATGAAAATTTACTCCTCTCCTGCTCCCTTTCAGTCTCATTCCAGATGAAACATCTTGCTTTAAGGAATAATACTAAGGAAACAATTCTCATTTTTAGGGTCTGTTTCTAAAGAGCAGTCATTTACCTGTTTGCCTAGAAACCTAGAAAACCAAGAATGGAACCAAAAGAACAAGACTGTTCTTATTGGGCCAGGTTCAGTATTTCACTAGTTTAGGAAAAAAAAAAAAAAAAAGAAAAAAAAAAAAGAGGGAGTAATCTACTTTTACGACAACTATTAAAAAGAAAAAACACACCACCCTACTTTCTATATCTAATTCTACCAAGCAAGATGCAATTCTTAAGTGTCAAGAGACACAGTATTCAGACTTCTGTGTCTGAAAAAGCTACAATGTGCTTTATCTTCCAGAGCCTCCAACCTTAGGATAGTAAAAAATTCCATGCCAGTTTGTTTCCTAAGCTCCAAGCCTGCCTTAAAGTTAGGGCACAACTATTATCTACAGCTGATTTTTACTGCACCTGTTCTTTCCAAGTATCCTAAGCAACGGCACACTTGTTAGAATTTCCAACAGAAAAAGCTTTCATTACAAAAACAGAAGCTGAATTATACTGATTTGACTTTTCTGTAAGCAAAAATATCCCACTTTCTGAACTTAGTCCACTGATTTCAATTTAGATACTTCAAAACATTATTTGGTTAGAAAAGTGATGACCCACTACAATTATAAGGCCAAGACTTTTCGGAAAATGACAGTTTTCCCACAATCAAAGTAATGAATTCTAGTGAACATGAAGTTTCATCTTCAGAGTCTTTTAGGACAGTTTTTTTTCCTCCCTTTAATAGTCCTCATGATTAGTTAACTTTAATTTAATGTGACATGAAACCTACAAGTGCTAATTCTTGTTTGCTTTCTGTGCTGAACACAAGCAAACATTTATTGACAAACTAGCTTTTCCCATATTACTACAGATCTATGCAATCCTACTGCCCAAATCATCAAAATACTGACCAATAAGAAGGCTCTTCAGTCTTCTGTATTCTTCATTCACGTCAAACACATCACCAGCAAATATCAACATAGGTTTTGTCCCTTCAGGACATTTACTGTTCTGTGGAATAAGAATTTTAAAATAACAAAAATTCAGACAGTGTTAGGGAACATATTTTTGATTTGATAGGTGGCCAGCCATTCAACACTGAATGAAAAACTTCTGTGACCTGTGATCAATAGGGACAGAATAGACCAACGAAATTAAATTAAAAAGCAGAGCATAAAATTAACATTCTGGAGAACAGAAACTACCATCCTCATATACTGCATGAAACACTTTTTTAAAAAACAACTGGATTCACTTCAGGGCACATAAAAAATTGCAACCAAAAAATCCACCACTAGGTGTCGCTGAAATACTGAATTAGCAATTCCTTACCTTAATATCTTTTAGGGAAACAAACTTCTCAACGCCCAGCTCAATCATGTCTAGCACGTGGTAGTCAAACATGCGACCTGTGAGAGCAAAAAAAGAAAAACCAGCTACTTAAATATTCACTGAACACCCCATCATCCCAATAAAAACCCAAGTGAGAGTTATTACCTATTATCAGGTTGTTAGGTCGCTTCTTGTTATGAGAGCCAAAGAGAAACAGAGAACAATCTGATTTCTTGGAAAAGAATTCCTGCAATTGAGGAAAAGAATAAAACTTATGAGTTTCAGTTCACAGGATTTAAAATATTCTGCAAAGGTATATGGCACAAACACATGAGTTTAGGAGCTGCTTAATGAGAAGAGCAACTGCACTTACCAGAAGAGTTTTGAGCATGTCATGGGTGTTTTTCAGCACTTAACGCTAAAACTGACAGCTGGATTCAAGACTCAAATAATTTCTTTTTTTATTTCCTATTGCATCTTAAAAGTCAAGTCAGGCAATTTTTTCTTGCCATTTTATCTATAACACTCTTTTTTATAATTCCTCATTATTTGCTTTTACACAAGATACTTCCAACCACTTCTCCTTGCCTGACAAGTAAGTATTTGCAAGCTGGCTGCTGCTGTAATGCCTCATTGTAGTTTCCCAAATAAGCTTCATGCAGCATATTAGCTTTGCCTGACAGCTTCTGAACAACCAGTTAATTCCCTCAACAGCAAGTCTAACAACATCTGCACTTGGCACAGGAGTCCCACTACACAGCAACTTCATGTCAATTTATTATTTAAGACTAAGATGCTACTTAAAACCAAGCCAGTGGTGACTATCACAGAGATCTTTTCTCCAGGAGGAATAGATTAGAGAACCTATTGTATCCAGAGTCAACATGACAGCAGTTCTTTCTAAAGATGTCCAGCTCCAAAGTCCTTTTATGCACTTCTGCCTCCCAGGGCAGCTCCTCATCTTGTGTATCAACAGTGGTTCAGTGATATACACACACACACAACTTATCCAGTGCTTCCCACAAGTACGTACCTTGTACCAAGTATGAACTTGGCAGTTGTGAAGCACAGAAGGATACTTCACCTCCCACCCCTGCAACAGCAGCAGCTCAGAGAGGACATTGCAGCTCTGCCCCTCTGGGAGGTCAGAGACACCTGGAGAGGCTGGGTTAATTGCACGTACAAATCACACAGCTCAGCACCAAGTTCTGCCACCAGATCGCTGAGAAATGCTGACTCTAGACAGGCCAAAAACAGGCCAGAGGGGACTCCCCTTGAACCATGTGCTCACACAGCTGTTAATCACTGTGTGTTGATATCTGTATACTCTCCAATAGCTGTGTATTTTATTAAAAAGATGCAAAAAACTCAAATGCCTCAAATCTGCCCTGCATATACTGCAACAAAACATACATTGCAAAACTGCCCTTTTAAAAAATGCCTCTAGCCAGTTAACCAGGACTGCTAAATGACTGAAAGGGGCTTGGTGAGCTTTTCCACTCGGTCCCTAAGCACCCTTGATGGATCCCATGCAGCCCCATAGACATGTGTGTCTAAGTGGTGTAGCAGGTCACCAACCATTTCTTCCTGGATTATGGAGGCTTCATTCTGCTCCCTGTCCCTCTTTTCCACCTCAGGGGTCTGGGTACCCAGAGAGCAACTGGTGTTGCTATTGCAGACTGAGGCAAAGAAGGTATTAAGTACCTCAGCCTTTTCCTCATCCTTTGTCCCTGTGTTTCCCTCTGCATTCAGTCAAGGATGGAGATTCTCCTTAGCCCTCATTTTGTTGGTGATGTAATTGTTAGAACATTTTGTATTGTCTTTTATGGCAGTAACCAGATTAAATTCTAGTTGGGCTCAGGCCCTTCTAATTTTCTCCCTGCATACCCTCACAATATCTTTGTGGTCCTTCTGAGTAGCCTGGCACTTCCAAGGGCAATATACTCTCTTTTTATCCCTGAGTTCCAGCCAAAGCTCTGATCAGACAGGCTATTCTTCTTCCCTGATGGTTCATCTTTTGGCACACAAGGCTAGCCTGCTCAAAATTGTCATAAGAGAAAACACTGTTTATACTTACCAATGATGTTTGGTCCTCAAAAGGCCTGGTAATATTTTTCCTGAGAGGAGGGGAAAAAAACAAGTTAAAATAAAAAAAAACAAAACAGGCCCAAGATAGCCACTTCTAATTAGTTCTCTGATAATAAAAAGTTCTGCATTCCACCAGAAACTCCAGCAGTAGAAGCTCAGTTTGAGTTCAAACCACAAGTCATATTAATACTGCCAGGAATGCCTTAGTGTCACCATTGCCATTTTAAGTACTTTCCTCCATATTTCCTGTCTCCTGGGGCCTGACTTCCAGAACACCAGTACTGGTGACACACCATGAACAACTGCCTTTGCCTGTTCATTCAGTGTTAAATTTAGCTATTACAACTGTCTCTGCACTACATTCATACAGACACTGGGTTCCCATTTTGAGCAAGACTTAGACCTGAAGCCTGCTCTGTACCACCTGCCACAGAACAGGGCTCAGCACTGATGCTGATCACACATAGCTTGTTTCCAGTCTATTGGAAATTATGATCAGTCAGTCATCTTCTGCACCCTGGTCATTGTTCAAGCCCCCATGGTAGCCAGCATCTCTATTCATGCTCTGAAATTACCAAAAGCTGTCTGTCTGTCAGAAGAGTCAAAGATGTCAAAGTGAGACCACTTACCTTTTATACAGTACAGCAAAAGGTTTCTTCACAGCATACTGCAAAACACAAAGTTTAACACATGTCATCTCTAAAACATGCACAGCACTGTTGTTTCTATAACCCAATAGTTTACAGGATCACATGAAACAGTAACTGTGCAGATCAGGCTAGAAGAAGGTACCTCAAAAGGCCTGCTCACAGTAATACCCTTCCAGCAGGTGACAATCTTGTTTCCAAATTAATTGCACAAGGAATTATTTGTAGAAACTAAGAAATAACAAAATAACTGAGAAATAGCTGAAATCAAAGCCATGTAATGCAATCCCTCTGCTTCTAAGGGGCATAAGGAAAAACAGGGAGAGAACAACAATTTGATCAATAGAGGCATAAAGTAATAGGAAAACAACAAAGCAAAGAGAAAAAGGAGTGTAGGAACAGCTATAATATTTTAAGCTATGGAGTTAGGAGACATGATTGGTAGTTTAACATTTTAGGAGAGGCTGAAGCCTCCCTATCAATACAGTCAGTTAACAGGATTCTGGGATATGACTTAGCTGTGTGATACAGTCCCAGTTCTGTACCTAATCCTCTTGTTTTCAAATGGACTTAGCAACACTTCACCTTACATACTGGACAATTGTGGAAAAAATAAAGAGAGGAAGCTCAAAACTTCTGGCAAAGAAGAAACTGGAAGAAAATAATCTCCATTAAGAAGTAGGTAATGACACCTTTGGAGTACTGGTCAGTCTGAGATTTGAGGTACAGGGAGAGTATGAAAATACAGATAGTGCAGCAGAGACAGCAAACTGTAAGAAAGAGAGAGGAAGGTTGCATGCTATGTCCAACAACTTACAATGTCTTTAAGCACTTCGGTCACTGTTAAGTTTGCATTTCCTCCTTTTATGAGCATAGCATTTTTTGTATTTTCATTTAGCTTGGGTTCTCTCTTCTCAAGAAATCTTTTTGCTCTCTTAGTTTTAGGCTTTCTGTAACAATAAATTAATAGTTAAAAACTTAATATACGTAACAAAACCTGACACTGCAGGAAACAGTGAAACCAAACAAGAATTGGAACAAACTGTGTTCAAGTAATTTATTTCAATGACTTAATCCCAACCTGCAGAATTACAACCAATGCCTCAGGTGAATGTGTTTTACTGCCACTCCTCTTCCTCTCTGTCCCCCCAAATTAACAGAGGTGATTTTACAGTCTTGTGCTTTTCAGTTTCTGCTAATTTAGAGCTCAAGCTACACTAGAATTCCCAGCCTACTGACAGGCTGAAGGCTTCGCCTCACACCAGCTCCCTCCACAAGACAGAAACTTGCTTTTGAGAAGAAAACAAAGTTACTCAAAGACCATCAATGGCACCCAAAATAAAAGCACAAGTATGGCACATCTGTTGTCAGGAACCAGCAAGCAGCACTGGGCACTATCCAGGTGAAATACCCCAGCCTTCACAGGGGCACACACCTTATACACATCGGTGGCTACATGGCTTAAGAATCACACTTCTCCACTAGATTACCTTCTGAATAAAGCATTAATTTTAATTTCTTCTTTAAAACAAACAACCACACCCGTTCCCCCCCAACAGACTTGTCACGGTTGGAAGAGACCTCTGGAGATCATCGAGCCCAATCCCCCTGCCAAGGCAGCGTCACCTGGAGCAGGTGACACAGGAACGTGTCCAGGTGAGTTTAGATTGTCTCCAGTGAGGGAGACTCCACGGTCTCCCTGGGCAGCCTGTACCAGTGCCCTGCCACCCTCCATGTAAAGAAGTTCTTCCTCAGGTTGAGGTGGGACTTCTTCTGTTTTAGTTCATGGCAATTGCTCCCCATGCAGATGTGCATGTGATGGGCATCACTGAAACTTCAGAGATGAAAAGAATTCTCTCAGGTATACGGAAACAAATTCAACACCAGCTTGTCACCGCGGTTCTTTTAAGCTACCAATTGAGTAAGGGCTGTTTGGCCACCACTAAAAAGACGGCAGCGCTCGGTTTCCTTTGTCCAGCGCGTTTTCCATAAGGCTTTTCTCTCTGCTGGCTCCCCCCACCGCAGCCCCGCGCGGGCCGCCGCCCGCTCCCGTTTCCCAGTGCGGGGGTCCCCCCGGTTCACTCACACGACCCGGTCCAGCGCATCCATCGCTGCCCTCACGTGCGGCAGGATGTGCGGGAGCCGCCGTGCGGCGTCACATCCGCCGGGAGAGCGGGGCGGGGGCACGGCGCATGCGCGGAGCGCTCTGCCGGCTCCGCACCCCCGTCCCACGTGGCGAAGGGTCTGGAGGGGAATCTGTACGGGGAGCGGCTGAGGGCACTTGGTCTGTTCAGCCTGGAGCAGAGGAGACTGAGGGGAGACCTCACTGCAGTCTGCAATATCCTCGTGAGGAGAAGAGGAGAGGCAGACACGGATCTCTTCTCTGTGATGACCAGTGACAGGACCCGAGGGAATGCCCTGAAATTGTTGTCAGGGGAGGTTTAGGTTGGATATTAGAAAAAGGCTCTTCACACAGAGGTTGTATGGTTGCAAAAGTTAGGATAATAATAATAATAGAAACAAAAGCTCGACCATTAGAAATAACATTTAAAATATTAAAAACCCCCAACATTATTATGAATGCACTCATAGTTTATGATACACATAAAACGTTTTCAAAAAATAATACTGATTACCAGATAAACTAGAACAAAGAAACAGTTTCAGTGTAGCTCTGAAAGAAAAGGCTGAGAAGGCCAGAAACCAATTCCACTGGAATACTCCTTGTACGTAAGGAAAAAAACTCACATACGTAGTGACAGGCTAAGCAAACAGTTAAGGAAACACGAGAGAGTTGCTGTGTTTGCATTCTGACAGAGAACAAACTCTTGGAGCACCTCTCTGTTCTCAGTGGCTGAAGCAGCCGTAGCAAGAGCGCTCGACCTCCCGCCCCCCAGCCCTCTCTGCAGGAGGCTCAGCTGCCACTAAGTGCACCGCAAACACTCCCTCCGGCACACAAGAGTATGCGTATTCCCAGGATCGTTATTCCACTTATAATTGTCCTCTATCTCTCAGCACCACACAAATCAAGTGTGACTGATGATGTTTTCAAACTTTCATGGTTGCAGTTAAATCCAGAGGGATGGCTGAGCGATCTCCCTGAAACCTCAAACGCAACACTACCGTGTAAAAGATCCCCACCCAGGCTGGAGGCACACAGGACTCGTTCCCTCTTCTTCCTCTCCCTGCCTCCCTTTCCTCTAGGATTCAAGTTGCTTCTACACAGAAAAAAAAGGAGACTAATGGGATTGATGGTTTGAAACTATTGCAGTTTTAATGACTTCTCTTTACTGGTCCTGTGCTGTGAACAATGCTGGGGGTGAGCTTCTCCTCTGATCATTACTAATTAAAGTATTACATAATTATGCTGGGATTAATTAGGTGTTCCTCACAGCATTGTTGCAGTTACACTGTTTTGAGGGAGGCAGAGAAAGGTACGAAAGAAGAAGGGTCTGGAAGAAAATGTTTAATGTTTAAAAACTGTTATTCTTTTAAAAATGTTATCCCAAGTGCACCACACACTCAACTGTGATATAGAACAGTGTGTGGCAGTATAAATGATGTAGCAGAATCAACCCACAGACTAGCTAGGCACCACTATGTGGTCACATGGACTAATCTGGGAACCACTGATGCATAGGTACAGGATCTTAAGTAAAAAACCCTTCAGAAAAATGCCACAGAGGAAGATTAGAGCCAAAAAGTTACTGTGAGGAAAAAGAAAAAGGGGTTGATCACACTTCCTTTTGTATAACACACATTATATTATACAGAAAATGGGGGAAGGAGAGTGACAGATGCCTCTTCGAGACTGAGATTTCACTTGCTGACAAGTTTGCAGGGGTTTTCAAGACTTGAGTGGACAAAGCCCTGAGCAACTTGCCCTGAATTCAGTGTTGACCCTATTTTATAGAGAAAGCTAGATGAGAGACCTCCTAAAGTCCCTTCCCACATGAAAGATTTCTAAACTCCATCAAGGAGAAAAAGGACACTAGAGAGAATCTAAACTAAGCAATCTGATAACTATTCAGTCAATAAAAGCCACACTTACTTGATTTATTTTGTTTCAATAACTGCAGTACCAGAGCAGCTCAATATGACACACAAGTGAAGTTATACTTGAAAAGTTTAGGACTTTATTTTAAACAATGATGTTTCTTTCTTTTTACAAAATGTTCCAGACTGTACAATACATCAACATTTTTCTAATGTAGGAGTTTCTTTTAATAATGTAACCATTTCCACTTGTTCAGTTTTGAGGTAGGAATACATACATTTCCAGTCAGTAATTTTAAAAAATACTTAAGCCCTTCCCACTATAATTCAAACACAAAAGCAATGCACAAGAACACAATGTGTTTTTCCACTATTCATTTTTCAGATAAAGTGGAAATAATGTAATGGCCTATAAAAGTTGGCCCATTAATTCTGTGAAGAAATCATGAAAAGATCAGAGTTAATATCATGGAGGTACATCCTCTAAGGCAGCACTTCCAGAAGGAGATTCCTCTGCCCCAGAAGCAGAGCTGTCAGGCAGAGGAATAGAGGCATCTATTTCCAAGGTGTCCTGCTTCTCCAGGTCACATTTCATGTCAGAATTTTCTTTGCCACTCACCTCTCCCTCTGACTCTTCAGCCAATTTATCTTGGGCCTGACCTGACTCCTCAGAATCATCCTTTTCATGCAGAAAACTGCAAATCATATTAGGCCTGCTGTAGGAAAAATCTCTGTCCTTGATCTGTAACCACTCTACTCCACCTGATTCAAAAGAGGAAAATTCTATTAGTGACAAAAGGAGTTAACAGCAGTTTTTTCTTAGTTTAAGTTCACTGCTATTAAGGCTGAGCCTGACCAAGATCTAAGTAAAAGAACTACTTACTATAGAAAGACGTGTTTGTCCCTCTCCTATTACTTTTCACATACTCATTTACTACTGTCAGAAATACAATGCAGGACTAAAAAGAGCTTTGCTCTGATCCAGTATGGCAGTTCCTGTTGTATTTAGGTGTCTGATGTCACCCTTAGACTCTTAAAATAACTTAAGCATAGATCAAAATGCAGAGAAAATATTTCACGAATGCAATGAAGAGAATAGAATGTTTGTTCACCTAAATATTAGACCTTCTGGCAATAGGTAATGACAACAGAGAGAGGACACAAGTTCTTGCACTCTCTAACACAAATGTAACAACAAGTTTCAATCTGTTGTTCCAACACAAGTTGGAACAACAGATTGAAACCAACCCCAGACAGAAACAGGATTCCACTCCCGTTTTGATTTTTACTTAGTACATGTTGCCAATTCACAAGGTGTTGTAGTTACTTTGTATGCACAAGTTAAATTTCTGTCATCCCATAGAAACAATGTGGTTTTCAGTAATTATCATCAGTATTGCTGCTCCAGAATAAAAAAGGCCTTGATATTAAGCAAAATACTCTGTAGTATCAATTTAATATTACCTATACTATTACAATAATAGTTTCCATTTAATATTACATAATTATTTCTATGGAGAGAAGTGGTACATGGTATTGATAAGAATGCTGATGTTTAGTTAGATTCCAGATGACATTTCATTTTATGCCTCCTATGGCCAGTGTCCAGCTGACTACTCATATTTAAGGTAAATTGGCTATATATTCTTAAAATATGAAGCAGTAACACTGACTTGAGTGAAAAAAACCAGCAAAAAGCAGTAGAATAGTTCTAAAGAATACTGCTATATATAGTAGGATACTCAGTGTTATGTAAAAGTACTGACTTTTGTACAAAAAAATGGATAAAGCAAACATAGGAGCCCTGAGTTCTGCCTACAGAATTAAAATCAATAGGAGTGGTCTTCTGGGTATGTCTTTGCAAGTAATTTAAATTCATTTCCATCTAAGTGTAAATTCAGTAAGTACAGTTCAGTTGTAATACAGACATGAAACTTCTTCCTAAGGATATTATAGCTTTCCAATAATTACAGAGACTCAGAAAGTCATTAGAAAAAGTGATGGAAGTAGGAAAAAACAAAATCAACAAAGAACTACTAAACACCGCCTCTGATTTCAAAACTTCTAGATGACAGAAGAACACACCAGGGAGCACCAGTATGTTTGCCTTGCTCTTACACTTCTTTGTAGAAATCTCCTACTAGACATTTCTGGAGGCAGCATTGGTCAGAAATGTATTTAATTTTTGAAATTTAAATATACATATTTGGTGCCTAAAGAAGAAAGTTCCTTGAACTTCCTGCATGCTCTTGAATCAAACACTCAGTAAAGGCTGACAGTCCCAAGCATAATCCACCCATGTCCACATGCATAAGAGCAGAGGCACTCACCAACGTTCTCTTCTCCTTCCTTCTTTTCTGTCAGAAGGGTCCGTGTCATGTTCAACTTCTTCACTGTGTGGCACTTGTATTTCAGTTGCACTTTTTGGTTGCCTTCTGCATCTACTAAGAAAAGAGGAGAAAAAACAATGCCCAAACCCCAATTGTTATAGTGAATTCCACTAGCAACTGAAATAAAATAAATATTTTTAACCTCCCCAGCTACTGAAACGAAGAGAACATCAAATCATAACAATTACCTTGCTCTGTGTTTTCTTCAAAAACCACACAGGTTCCCAAGGTATCTATGAAAAACAAAGTGAGAAAGTTTTAGAGACTAATTTATATCAGCTGCAGGTACTGTGCCCACTGGCCCAGCTGTGAGAATGTTCTAACTTCTAGCCCCTCACAGAGCCCAGCACTGTTAAGGAACTCAGGAACAGACAGGAGTATCACAGTCATTGGAAGTCACTACAAGGGAGGACCCCAGACCATTTTCTTCCATATCAGTGTTGTCACCACAGGGCAAATGAGAGAACTACAGATTGCACAACAGGTCAGTCCTGCTTACACAGGGGACAACAAGCACTTTATAGCATTTTATATCCCACATTTTTGTCTGCAGTAATACTAGCTGTTGCACCCCACAGTCAGCTTCCACTCAGACTTTCCTGGAAGTACCATGGATGCATGGTTAATTTAGCAGTAAACTCAGACTGCTGCTGCTCTACATGGTGTTATACAACTACCCACAATTTCAGCATCTCACAGGACCAATTGCAGTAAAACTACCTGATGTTAAGAAAGTTCTTTTGGTTACTTGAAAAAGGAGAGATTGTATTCACACAGTTTTTCCTACCTTCATATTCTCCTGCAAATACATATCTGTCCACTTGTAAAATGGGCCTCTCTGTCTCTATTCCCTATAAAAAGAAGGACAAAATTGCACAGATGTCAGGTCTGTATTAGCCCAGGTGAATTTCTCACTGTAAGACCAACAAAGACAGACATAGCAGAATCCAGATTACATCAGTTCCTCATCATACCTGTTCCTTTAAGCATATTAAATACAAAAATAAACCAGATAATACTCTTTTAGTAATCACAGTAAAAGCTAGTATAGAACTGTATAGAAAATGCTCTAGTATATTAAAATAAATCTAGATCAAACTGCAGCCAATGGTCTATCTAAGTTAAAGTGTTGTTATTTCCTCTAGGAAATTAATGTAACCTCCATTTCAAATTAATAAAAATGTAAGTGTTTGCATGAAGATGATGTTATTTTCTAAGCTTCA
This sequence comes from Corvus kubaryi, assembly GCF_017639235.1. Lineage (NCBI taxonomy): Eukaryota > Metazoa > Chordata > Aves > Passeriformes > Corvidae > Corvus > Corvus kubaryi. The sequence goes on along the minus strand of NW_024582091.1, from coordinate 26,285,524 downwards.
ATTAATGTAAGTTCTGGAAAGCAGAATAACTTTCAAAACCCTTTGGAAAACACACAGGGTGAGGAAGTCCAGCATAAGGCATTACATCAGCACCAGGAGTGCCACTGCAGGGTCACAGAAGCTTCTGTGATTACTGTGTATCTATATAGTGAAGGAGTTGGAAATTGTTGCTATTTTAATTTTTTAAACAAGGAGTGAAACAGCAGGGAAGCATTTCTGTCAGCTCATTCCCTTCCTCTACAGCACAGGTTTTCCAAATACACAGGCCAGGATCCCATCTTTCTTATGTAAGATATACCTATGTAGTGCATTTTGATAAAAATCAGTGTCTGAACAGAATACACTAATTAAGGCAAAATGACTTTGGATAGTACCTTGTGAACATCAGAACTATTCAGGACATGAAGACAAGCACATGCTAAAAGTGTTGAAGATAAGGCATTATGTGGTAAATTGCATAAAATCCAGAATATTACACAGGTTAATATGAATTTGTGCAATTTTCCTCTTAGATATTTCTGTGTTTCAAAGTACAAGATCAACAAGATTTAAGTTCTGGGATTCTCTTCTACATAAATTGAGAACACCAATAACATTAAGCTAATATAAAGAACATTGGGGGGGGAGGTTGTGGGGTTTTTTGGTTTTGTTTTGGTTTTTTTACAAGAAATAAATAAAAATAATAACACATCAGTACTAAGCAATAGCATTATGGGGGGTTTATATTCAAAATTTTATTTCTTTGGCTGATTTGTATTCCTTTGTGGACTATGCAGAATTGTCTTCCCCTTATGTGACCAGCATCACAGAAAACTTGCTAAACAGAGTAACACACAGCAGCACCTTTAATTAAGGATTTAACAACAGTTGTCCCTTACAAAGAGTCTCAAGGAGTGCTTACTCAGTGTGGAGTGAGTGACTGCAAGTAGACTTGGATACAAGTAGGACACAGTATGGATACTTTATAACCTTTTACTAGTAACGTTTCAAGGGACTCTCAAAGCACAACATTGAAAAGAATCCCACCAGCAGTATTGAAGCATCTGTAGCCATTCAGCCACCAGTAGTGAATCATACACCTAACAAGAGATCAAGGAAGGAAACCTGCTTATAAAAGCATATCCATCCGAAGATGAATATTTTATGACTCTTGATTGTATTTCTACTTTTGAGACATTCAGAATTGACTTTACCACTCACATATATTCTGATCAGTGGCAAACTCAGATGTTCTCTTCCATCTTTTCAGTCTGTAATAAAGGTCTGCTTTCAGAAAGTGTTTACAACTCAGTGGTACTTGTACTATCTATACAGCTCTCATAGTCCACACAGGTTTTGAAGGGCAAATAAAATCTGTCCTATAAAGTTATTAAAAAACTCAAAAGGAATAGGACAGGGAAACCAGATTCCTACAATAACCTCACAGTGAAGCAAACAACATCCAAAACTGTTTACCAGATGGTTAATACCCAGTTATCCTTTACAAGACTTGAACTTGCCAGGACACATCTGCAAAAAACCCCATTGTAAATACAGTGAAAATCTTAAATATTTTGCTTTACCTGTCAGCTGTATTCCATTTATTTGATGAAGTGTGATTAAATTTTTTTTAATGTGCAAATTACATAATTTAAAAAAATTAACTTAGAATGCAAAATCAGAGCAGTTACTGGTCCAAGCTTATATATACTTCTGAAAATGTTTCCTTATATTTACATAATAATATATTCAAAGACTTTATGCTGTTCCTGAAAGAGAACCAACAACATGCAGCCACATACAGCACACATAATTCTCTATCAAAGATTTGATCTAAATGTTATCAACATCAAGAAATTTAGAAGCAGCCTCAGTCCCTTGTTCACATCCATAATAACTTACCCCTTTCCTATTGTGCTGTAATCACTCACCAAAATCTTGCATTTGTTTTCACATTTTTCTAAGAAGTCTGAATCAATAATTCCTGATAGCTCAACCATGACCAGTTGCTCCTACAAGAAAAGTTGATAATGTACAGCTCAGGAAAGATAGAACTCAGGAAAGAAAAAAGAACCCCCGAAAGCAATCTACACCGATAAGAACAGCATACAAAGACCCAGACTTTAAGGATAAACAGACCCCAAATTGGAGTTGTGCTCCATTTTGTCAAGAGACAGAACTCTTGTAATACACACGGAAATGTAGTGACCCACTACTCCATACGACATCTGTTTCACACCTGAATTTCCTGGCCTTTTCTTCCTAGCTAGGAATGGGGGAGCACTTTTTTCACCCTTGAAAAATGAGCACCAATATGGCTCTGGGGAGACCCTACAGCATCTTCCAGTACCTAAGGGGGTCTACAAGAGAACTGGAGAGGGACTTTTTACAAGGGCATGTAATGACAGGACAAGGGGCAACAGATTTAAATCGAGAGCAGGTTTAAATTAGATATTGAAATTTTCATTAATGAAAATGAATTTTTTTACTGGGGGGGGGGGGGTGGCACTGGAACACGTTTCCCAGAGAAGCTGTGGATGCCCCATGCCTGGAAGCGTTCAAGACCAGGTTGGATGGGGCTTTAAGCAACCTGGTCTAGTGAAAGGTATCCCTGCCCATGGCAGGGGGTTGGAACCAGATGATTTTTAAAGGCCCTTCCAAACCCAAACCTTTCTCTGCTTCTGTGATTTTACGGCGACAGGAAGCAACAGAACGTGGGTGATCGCTTTCTGACCACGCCGTTTTCCGGGAAGCCCGAAGCAGAACAGCCAGACCCACACAGCTCCGGGGACGGGACCCCTGTGGGGCCCGAGAAACCCGCCAGCCCCAGGGAAATGCGCTCGGTCCGTGCCCGGCCACTCTCCCAGCCTGCCCCGCCGGCCGGGAGGAGCGGGGGCGGGCCACGCCCCGCGGGGGGCCGGACCCTTCCCCGAGGGCTGGGGAGCGACCCGGTGTCGGCATCCACCAACCTCCACCTCGTCCTCCTCCGCTCCATCGCTCCTCCCGCCCTCGCTGCCCGCCGCCGCCGCCATGTCGCCAGCGCCCGCCCCGCGCCCGCCTCAGCGCGCACCACGTGGGGCCCGCGCCGCCATCTTAGAGCGGAGCGGCCCCGCCCCGCCGCCGCAGCCCCGCTCCTCCCTCAGAGCCGCGCGGGGTGACCGAGCGGCCCTGGCCTCCGCTCGGTGCTGAAAAACAAAAATATTAGCTGCTTTTTGGCACTCCCGAAAGCTCTTCTAGTTTTTCTTGAATCTCAGATATGGTACCGGAAAATGGGGATCCCTAAAATATCGTCTTCCCCCCGCCTTATTTTTAAAGAAAAGGGCTACCGGACACATCTTATTATTAACACAAATAATGACCTCCTTCTGGTACAGACCATTAGTTTAGAAAGCTTTTATTAAATAAGAAAATATACAGTTAGTTTCTACCCCTCGTGTCCTTTGCATGATGCTTTCTAGTTATCTTGACACGTTCAAACACCCCCCATCAAATACATCCCTCTGACCAGGGTTTCTGAGATGTCTTAATCTATAAGTGCAGGATGTTGTTTTCCACAAAAATCAGATTTGTTTCTCAGTTTGCAACAATAATTACAATATAAGCCAATAGTTACGCACTCGAGAGAGGCATTGATTATTTTTTTTCCAGAGTTCTGCAAGCCTGGGTGCCCAGTGGAATTCCACAAATCAAGCACAACAACTATCAAAACCTTTTACTATTTATACATTTCAGCAAACAGGAAGTAGTATTCATTTGCTACAAGTTTAATAGTTCTCTTATTAATTAGTGTTCTGTCTTCTCTTGGTTAATGATTCTCTCGCTTCTCATGCTAATCAGTCCCATGGTGTTTCTCTTCTTTTGGGCCGATGGGTTTTTGGGTCGATGAGTCGGTGGTCGGGATCTCCCCCTGCAGAATTACCTTTTACCTGGTCAGAGCTGATTCAGCACAGTTGCTGGGTAGGGTTTATTAGTTTGTTCCTCATCTTGGGGATTCTGTCAAATGTCCTTGTGGCCCATAAATTCTGCATTCTTTGTGTCTGCTGTCAATGGTACATCCTTCTTCCCAACTTTGCTAACCTCCCTCTAGGTGTGAGATGGCTGAAACCTGTCAGGCCCTAAAGCTTAACAAGGCATTTCTACCAACAAGTAATTTGTCTTTGTAACACCTGGACATCACTTAGAGCTTGTTGTCTGCTCTCTGTTTCACAGATTAAATCTCCCTTCTTGTTGATTAGGTTTGAAAGTATACAAAGATCAAACATTAAAGAACATCCTTTCTTAAGAAAATTTTACATATTCCACATTTTGCTACAATGCTGCACTCCATAATTCTAAGTCTTATACTGGTTTTGTAAATTTCCCTTTTTCTTTCAGTATGCTGTATTTCTTATTTTGTATCAAAGGTGTCTCCCTACTCATTGTGTTAAAATCATTAATTAAAATGTTAAATAAAAACTGATTGCAAGTGAAATCACTGAAAATTTTCTTCCAGCCTCTCCTTAACTTCCATAAGATAAACATAAATGTCAGCATTGCACCATACCAAGTGTTTAACTATGTCAGCATAGGTGTAATCTAATGCACTTCTCCTTTTCCTAGAAAAATCACAGATCTTAGTAATATCAAATAAGTTTAGCAGGGTTTTACTTTGGCTTCAGGCTTTGTCTCATTTTCTGTTAAGCTTCATAGTTTTAATTATTTTTTTTAAGAGCTTGTTTTAGAATATTGCATACTGCTGTGGTAAAAACGGCCTATAAATCTGGAATTGTTCTAAATACAGAAAAAGATGCTGGATCGTGTTACCTTTTCACCAGGCAAATTGCAGAGGCTTGAATTTTGACTGCAGGGAACAAAAGCTGTGGAACAGATGTTTGGTATACTACAAGTGTTAATTATCAGATATTTTAAAATAACATTTTGTATCATTGTCTGTATTTAGGAGTTTCAGAAGACGACAAAAATAAATTTTTGGGTATTTGATATCTGCCACTGGAACAAGATAGACAAATAACATTATTAATAGCTTGTTGAGCATTTCTGACAGAGGTTTTTAATGAGCTCCTAACTTTTAAGGATGTAAATATTGGTAACTTTAGCTAGCTGATCTCATGCTGTATAATATGAGTACCTGTGTAATAAACCAAATCTTTTAATAATTCTTAACTACTGGTTTCTCTTTATTAATCATTATACTCAGCAGTTTTTGCACCAGGTCTGCCTCACTTTAGATAAAATTTTTGTTGTTTTAAAAAAAACGTTCTACCTCAATAAAGCAGAATCAATGCTCTATTTGGAATATATATATATATATATATATATATAAATCAATTGTCATAACAGGCAGTGCTTCTGTAATGTTACATTAATACAATCATTCTCTTTTTACAGCTGGGAGGAGGTGAAGTGATATAGTTAAAAACTACAGAAAGCCCTTACAGGAATGTAAATGTGTGCCAGATCAGCCTGTGTAAATCATAGGCTGGCATGAACTGCTGTGAAGGAGCAAGTACATTTATTTGCTTTTATATCAGCCTAAGTGGCGTGTGGTATCCAGGGTCATCTCAGTCTCCCAGTTTTCGTGATTCAGGGCATGCAGTCGGATGCCAGGAAATTTTTGGTGCATTAGTGCCAAAGGTATTTTAGAAGAGATTACTGCATTGTCAGGCTAAATTTGCCATGGGTATTGGTGGTTTACCTTGATCTTTCCTATCCTGGCAGGAGTATTTCAACAACTTATCTCTTAAAAGAGACTGTCCTCAGAGTCTGCCAGCGAGATTGAACTGCTTGATGAGATAAATATGGAAATACACATCTTGAGGATCCATGTTTTGGGTTTCTGAGGCGTCAGCTAACAGTCCTGTCAGTGCTTGAACAGATTTATGTGTGCATGCTGCCAGAGGCCAATACCTTGGTGGCACTTAGGTAATTCTGAGTCAGTGAGAATTAAATAGTCAATTTAAAATAAATGATCGTGTTTGAGATCTACGTACGGAGTATGGATGCACTGGATTCTGTGGGTTCATCTGCAATTTAAGCATGTTAATATGTATTTTATTGGGCCATGTAGTTTGCAAATTTTAGTTGTGGAAGTTCATAGATTAGAGGCTTGGACTATCTGTTTAGCAATAAACATTGTTGCAGTTAAGGTACATTACAGGAAATTAGAGAAAGTTCACTGAAACACATAATGAATAAATTCTGGCTTACTACTTTGTCTCATTTTTCCATTTTATTTTGATTTTTATTTCATGTTTGGAATTCCTTCTCAGTCATTTTGCGGAAGGGAAGTGCCCTTTCTCCATTCCCTCCTGAACACATTACTTTCTTTGTGAGGCCCTGGCACTAGTCTATCTAAGTAAAAGGTTAAATGTTTTGTAAAAGCACAGAGTAAGATAGGAGTCTTTGAGCTCTTGTGGTTTTTTCTGCCTGTTTAGATTCTGAGTGTCTCTGGTTGAAAGCCTTTTGTATTATGTAGTGAGAAACTACAGAATTTAGCATTTAAAAAATGATAATAGGTCATATGTGTGCATATATACACACACAACTTATATTTAATCTTTGTGTCTGTGCTATTTGCTGAATTGACAGCCTCAGGAGAAGGGCATTGTAGTTCCTAGGCTTATTTTCAGTTGGAAATATAACTAAAAGCAGTGATATGACAAAAGGTGATTGCCTGTGGATATCAGAAGAGACTCAGTAAAATGCTACCATGTGAAACATCTAAATGTCATAACACAGCTTCATAAGGTGCAGAGAGATGCAGGAGAAAGCTTTTAAGAGACTAGTGTGTGTTTCTGGCTGCAGCTGGAGTTACAAAAGGTAAATTGGCCCCAAAGACAAAGTTAATTTGCTGATAGTACTACAGAAGATGATTTCCATTTCTCTGCAGCTACATTGCTGAGCCTCTTCAGTTAGGAATTTGCAAGCCAAACCAGCTCACAGGTACTGACCAAAAAAAAAAAAAAACCAACCCCCACGAAAATCCCACGTGCTTGTTTCCTTTGCATATGTGCCTTTGTCTTTTCTAGAATTCCTTAGGCATTATGTAAGGAAATCCTAGGAACTCTATTAGACAAAGCAGTGAAGGGTAGGTACAGTAAGGGGTACAGAGCTGGTTCTGTTTACTGTGTCTAGTCTAAAATAATGGAGTGAGGGGGTACAGTAGGAAGGGAAGGGGGAGCAGTGGGCTCACATTTTTCCCAGTATTTCATTTGTCCCCTACAGAAGCACTTCTTGTTGTCTTTGACATCCCTCAAAGGCTTCAGTTCCAGCTGGGCTTTAGCTTTTGGGACCTCATCCCTGCATACCTGAACAATGTCTCTGTATCCCTCATAGGTTACCTGCCCTTGATTCCACCTTCTCTATGCTTCCTTCTTGTGTTTGAGTTTGGAGGTGCTCCTTGTTCACCCACAGAGGTCTCCTGGCATTACCCCCAGAGGTCTCCTGGCATTTTTGCCTGACTTCCTAGTCATTGGGGTGGACGACTCTTGAGCTTGGAGGAGGTGCTCCTTGAATATTAACCAGGTTTATTGGGCTCCCTCTTCCCTCCAGGGCCTTATTCTATGGGGCTCCTGCAAAAGTCCTTGAAGAGACTCATTTCGTCTTGTCTTCCTTAGGAAAAAAGAGCTGAGCTGTTAAAAGTAATAGATGCTGCCTCCTGCACGCAGCAAGCTCAGAGCTTCAAATGCTCCTTCCTTGGGAACACCCTGAAGAAACTTGGTGCTGTATTCACATGGGGAAGGAATGCATCTTCATGTATTTAAGTGATAGATCAGGAGGAGAGTGGCGTGGCAAAGCTGAGAACTGCTGCAGTGTCCTGCATGGAGTTCTAAAACAGGGATCCCTCCCAGTAAAACGTGGCAGGTGACAATCTTCTGAAGCAGGTGGTAACAGATAGGGAGTAAATTAAATTAGTTGTTATCCAGCTGGATCAGAATGGGATGTCTATCTACAGAGCTGACTTGCTAATTTATGAAATGTCAAAGTTTGGGATCTTTTACAGGACCTCAGATAATTTGGCATCAGTTATTTGGGATACCAGGATGGAAATTCTTGTTCCTGTTGGGTTGAAAGGAGCTGAAAGCCCTTGACTTCAAAGTTCACCAGGAATAATTATTTTTCAGGGCCAAGCTCTTGTTTAATCCCAGCTGGCCTGTCTGTATTTCATAGAATCAGAGAATGTCTTGGGTTGGAAGGGACCGTAAAGATCCTTGGGTTCCAACCCCCTTGCCATGGGCAGGGACACCTTGCAGTAGACTGACTTGCTGAGAGCTCCATCCAACCTGGCCTTGAATGCTCCCAGGGATTATGCATCCACAACTTCTCTGGGCAGCCTGTTTCAGTGCCTAGCTGCCCTCACAAGAAAGAATTTCTTCCTAATATCTAATCTGAACTTGCCCTCTTTCAATTTAAATCCATTCCCCCTTGTCTTGTCTTCATGCTCTTGTAAAATGTCTCTCTCCAGCTCTCTTGCTGGAGAGAGTTGCTTTAGGTATTGGAATGCTGCTCAAAGGTACCTCTGGAACATTCTCTTTTCCAGGCTGGACAGTCCCAAATCTCTCAGTTTTTCCTCATAGGAGAGTATTTGTTTAAAATGTATTTTAAACAAACTGATATGAATGACCCTTGGAATTTTTTTTGCATACAATTATGTAAAATCAGAAGGTTATTTCTCTTTCATATTTATTCACTGATTTTGATCAATGTTCCCATGGCTTACTTTTTTTTTAAGTGAAATATTTTTACTGAATTGTGTTTTGTTTTCCATCTACATGAACACTGTTTTGCTTGTTAGTGAAGTGCTGTTAAAAGCAATTTTTACGCACCTCAAGAACTGCCAGAGTGGTTTGCAGTGCAGGAAATAAAGATTAGTTATTAATCAATCTGCATCAGAAACATCAGAGTCTTGACTCAGTAGGTTTTTATTGAGGTGTAACTTGGCAGCAATTTGGAATTCCTGGTAGTTTAGTGCTTGTGTAGTTATGCCCACTGACCTGCAGAAAATGTTTCTAACACAGTATAAAAAATAAGAATCATATTGCTGAAACCTGAGGGTCAATACTATATGCATTTTTTTTTTTTTCTTACTGTGATATCACTACAAGGTGTAAGAGTGTTGCTTTTTCAGTGTTAGTTCATACTGTGTGGGTGAAATCATAAATGCATTCTGTGTCTCCAAAGAACAGGACAGAACTGCCAGAAGTGAGGCAGGATAGAGTGGAGTAGCCCAATAAATAAGTCCAGTTGTACAACCAAGAGAAAGATGCACTGACTCAGTTATCCATCTGTGTTTATCTCTAGAATTACTAAAAATCTATTGCTCCATGAACACCAAAACCCCCAAATCCAGCATAGGAGACTAAGAAAAGCTAGTTTAATTTGGGATAGTGTGATACTGTGTATATGAGACACTTGAGGGAAGGAGAGTAAACACCAGATATAAATTATAGAGAACGTGAAAACAGCCCTTTGTACTACTGAAGGATATTGAGACAAATCAGAGTTAAACTGAATTCCAAATAAGAAATGCATCTTGTTAGGACTGTAGTATGTAGATGGTGGCAAACACTTCCTGATAAGGAAAATCAGGCACTGTAAAAGCAGAAAACAAAAGAGAAAAGATTGTCTGTGTACTCTTGAGTGTTGTACATTGAGTGTTGTAGGTAAACATTACATTGATCAGAGTCATGAGACTAAAATTTTTGGTGCCATAAAATTTAGGCTTCTTGGCCTGGACTTGATTTTTGATCACCATCATGCATGATCTGCTTCAAACTATTTTTATAGAAGAACCATTCTGAAATAATGATCTTGCTGTACTTGCAGCTGATGCGCTTGCATCAAAAAAAGACCTGTTTGCATAACAGACTACAGTGGACTGTGGCTCTTAAAAGAAACTAAGCTGCCAAAGAAAAAATTGTTGATACAGGTTAGGAGAAAATGGTCTGTTTTCAAAATGAAGGGTGATTATTCGTGTATTTTCATGGAAATTTGAAGTGTGAAACATACCTCTAAATTATTTGTTGGAAAAAACCTTAAAAAAAACAAAGACAGAAAGTGAGGCACTGAAGTTAGATGATGGTACTGTATTTTCGGGGTTCTAAAAATGAAAGCCTACTGTGAGATTTAACACATGACTGGATGGTAAAACTGCAGGTGAATGGCAACCATTCTCTGTCTCAGGAACTCCTGAGATAAAGATTGGTGAAGAATGAGGACATAGCTTTGCATGCTAGTCCTGCGTGTTCTGCTGCTTTTGCCGGGCATTCACTATGGGCTGATTTAGGTGACAAGGGTACTGGCTAGGTGGATCTTTGATCTGTCTCACTGTATGGCTGGTCTAGGCTCTTGAATTCAGTTCGGAATGACAAGCTGAAAAGCTGGCAAACTTGTTACATTCCTTTCCAAAATTTGTAAAGGCAAAAATTTATATGAACTCAATGGGAGATTGGACGAGTACTTGAAGGAGGGATCCACTGGGAATAACAACATGGGCAAATCCTGTCAAACCAAGGACATAACTGACCTGACAGATGGGAGCACACCATATGTACTTGTGTTGTTCACTCAATGGCCACTGCTGCAGACGGTGTAGTGAGTGAGCTAGACCGAAAAGGTGAAACCTTTTATGAGCAATAAATTGTGTTTAGCAGCTTCATTTTTAATTCTAGATATTTAATTCCACTGTCTCTTGTACGGAGAAGCACAGGAATATAACACAGTAGATAAATGACAGCAGATAAAACCCAAGAGATGGAAATCCCTGTGAAGTTCCCATTGTCACTTAACATATCATGGCACTTGGTATGCTTACAATTACTGCTTTTACTCATGAAGGTATCAGTTCTTGGGAAAGGCTATTATTGGGCTCTTCAGGAATTCTATGTAGGAAGACTGTGAAAAGTATTGTGAATGACTTTTAAGACTTTAAAGCTATTGGAAAAGTAATTTTGAGGAGTTGTGTGCAAAACCAGTGCACTGACCCACTGACAGCATGTCTTTCCTTTATTTTCAAGAGGAAGGAAGAGTAATGAATGGTGAAGAAGGACCTGAATCTATACCAAAGTACATTTACCATTTACACTGACTAGGGAATACTGTTCAGCAACACCAAGCAAAAAGTGTAAAGAAGGACATTGTCACAGTTGACCACATTCTTTCAGTAGTTCTTCCTTCCTGACTCACCTTGTGTGATAGATAATGTGTTTGGAAAGCAAGGACAGAAATGCAACATGATAATCTCTCCCATGACAGTTAGATCTCTTAAAATATTTTATATTTGTATGAATCTGTTGGTTTTTGTTCTGCTTTGTTTTTTAAATTGGTTCATAGACCAGCTTAGGCACCACACCGTTGTGATGTTAACACAAACTCACATTACCATATCCTGTAAGATTTTGTTACTCCATTTCCAGTATAGTTTGTATTATGCAATTAAAATGCAATTAATTGGAGAACCAAATCCTAAAACTAGCTTTTGTTACAGCACACAGTGCCTAGGGTCATCTGAGGGTATATCTACATGGATGGGTGCAGACAGTGACAGGTTCACTCTGCCTGTGCCCTGAACCAGCCAGAGTAGCAGCTGCATAGCTGCGATTTGTGTGTGGCTGAACTTGAGTTAATAAGGCTGGCTGTGAAGCAGGATACATTAGCTTGGGCTCAGAACTGTGCTAATGTGGCCACATGATTTCTGGAAAGAAGCCTGTCTTACATCCAGCTGGCTCAAAGCATGAAGAGAGCAAAGAAATGACTGTCTCTGTAAGCTAGTCGGAAATGCAGGTCAGGAGATGAAGTGTGAAAGAGTTTATCTATATTTTTATAGCTGCTGTGAATGAAATTTTCACTTTTTTTTTAAGAAAATAAACCTACTAATGACAATTGTCTGATTTAGTTTGCAGTAAGCTTATGATATTTTCAGTATATATGAGTGTACACGTTTGACTTCTAATGTATATCAGGATAGATTACTTTTTAAAAATAATAATTTTAATTTGTTGGGGGTTTTTTCCCCTAGAAAAGCAGGTGGGCAATTTTTTTAAAAAACCAAAGACCTATTACCCTCAAGGCTTGAAGACCTTACTATCCCTTACTACTTACATTTGCAGTGATACATAGCAAGCAATCGAGAGAGGGAGATACAATTGTCAGCTCAAATTCCAAATTGGACCTAGGCAGCTCTGGAGGGAGTTACTAGCTGTCTGAAAATGCCCCAGCAGCACTTATTGCTGATGTTATTTTTTTTTTCTTTTTTTTTTTTCCCCATAGAGATTTGCTCTTAGACGAGAATAATTTATACTTTCTCATATGTATTTCCAAATGGTGGATAGACTCAAGGCACTTTATACAAGTCTATAATGAAAATGGAAAATATTGAATTCTAATGGCATTGACTTTTTTAGCTCTCTTTATTTGCACTCTTGGAGATTCTGAAGGCAAGTTGTTTACACTAAGGATCATCTTTTACAGTCAGTAGCAACACATAAATATGCTCTACACATAATTAATTCAGGACTTTCTGTTCCTATTTCTGCTCTTACAAGCATGTGTTGTATTTGTGCTAGTTCCCCAGTGCACCACCTTCTAACACCTTCTTTTGTAACTAATTTCATAACTTTTTATTGCAGTTCTTGCATTCTGAGTAGGTTATACTGGATAACATGTTACTGACTGAATGGTGACTGATGCTAAAGTACATTCATCTGAACATGTGCTAAATGAGTTTTTTTAAAAGAAGATTGCTATTAAGTACTGCTTTATCTGCCAGGGTCCTCATACTGTAATTAAGCATCAAAATTACAGGAGCTGAGAGAAGATGCCCATAAGTTTATGCTGTCATATCTTTATTTTAAGCCAATATTTTTGCTTTATCCTCCCTAAAGGATTGAACATGACATCCAAATGTCAGACTTGAACATCTTAGCCATAAGGTCAATCATTAATACCTATCATGGGTTCAGAATCCCCTGCAACGAAGTAAGAGACTTCTGTTTTAACAAATAGAAGTTTATGTTGCCATTTAGATACGTACGTTCTTATGAAAAAAACACCAGGCACCAATTTTAAGATACAAAATTACTTTATTTTTGAAGAGGATCATTTTTTAGAAGATACTATGGTAAAACCCCAAACTTTCTGTCTTTACGTAAGAGTTATATAATATTGTACACTTCCACCGTGCATGAAAGCATGCCCAGTCCCTTGGAAGGAGGAGAGTTTTTCCTCATGTAGAAGCTACAGAGTAACACCTAAGACTTGCTCTCCCTTATATTCAGTGTGTTAAAACACATAATGATGTGTAACTGGCACCATTTCAGTTCCTTTAAGCTTATCCTGCCAGCACTGCTCTGGAAACCAGAAAAGGCAAGGCAAAGCATTACATGGATTACAAACACCCTTCTGTCATCTTCATGTTGGGAGCAATCCAGATGGAAAGATTCTACTGGAAAGAACAGCTTTGGACCAGTCTGGGCAAGGGATTGTGTGTTTGGCAACAGCTACAAAATGGCCAGATCCAGCACTGCTGACAGGAGAAGTGGTCACTGCCAACATCTCTCTTTTACTTCAGTTTCTCGAATCAGCTCAGAATTAACAGGCAGTAGTTCTGAATTTGTGAATAGAAGCGAAAAAAAATTTTCTCTTTCCTTCTTCTCTGCTATCCCAAGCAACTCTTCCCCCCATATTAGCAGATACACAAAGTGACCAGCAGTAAATGATTCATTTATTTGGCTTTGCTGCTTCTCTGGAATTCCCGAACTGCATCCTTTTTTTTTTTTTTTTTTTTGAGGAAGCATGCTCAAGAATTTTAGGAACTATAAAACTAATCCTAATCTAGCACTGAAGCAAGAGATACTATGATGAGTATTTTCACTGCTGGACACAGCAAAAACATAAAAAATTATTCAACTTCTACACTATTCAATCTTTACGCTGGTGTCTTTAATCAATGTCATTTTGGTTACTCAGAAGAGCGTGAGTAGTTCAAATTTCTTGGTCTGATTTAGAATATATATATTTATTCTTACGTAGCCTTAAGATTGTCTTATCAAAAGAATCCTCATAATATTGTGGAATCAGGGTGATTACCAATGAAGGATCATTCCACTCAGCCTTTCCATGTTACCATCTTTTCTAACATTTTAGTTGCCAGTGGTGCTTCTGTGACATGAAGTAAATGCCATTCTTTCTATACTGTATAACTGGTTTACAGGATTGTGAAAAGAGTAAGCACTTCTGTTCCTGCATGCAGTCCCCATGACTCACTAGAAGTCCAAGTCTCAAGATGAAGACTTACAGGTCATGTCTCCTTCCCACTTGGTCCTTAAAAGTACTTAAAGAGACAGTTGCCTGTCTTCCTGTGTGGTTTCAGTTTACATCAGATTTAGTTGTATTCCAGGTTGCTTATCAGTACAGTAAAATCCCGAATGGCTTTTTTTTTATGGCAACGGAACATCCTTTTAAGGGGGAGACACAGGTGACATTTCTATTCTCCTCAGCATACAAGCAACCATTCCTCTGATTCCAGTAGGGTCCCTGAGGCAGTGAAAGGAATGATTGAGCATCTGCAAAAAGGCCTGACTTCAAATCTTCCCATTTCACCCCAGAATGCATAAAAAATGTATCTTTCTGCAGATGGCTAGAGGTCCATTAAGAAATTGTATGGGATGTATGGTTCCTGCAAAAACAGAAACTTCCCATCACACTGTCTCAGAGCTCAGGCTCCACTGCTAGAGTGCAATTTGGTTAGATTTGCAGATAGAGCAATCAAAATAATTCCAAGTCCCTTCAGAGTCTTAAACAATCTTGAAAATTAAGGATCCCAAAATAATAAAACTTGAGGAATTGTTACAAAAATGGTAGTCTAGAACTGCTTATTTTTAAGGTGTCCTTCATAGTTTTCCATATTTATAGATATAAATATATACCAGTGTGTATTTACTTTATATGTAAAATGTGTATTACACATGGAATACAGAGATTGTAAAAATTTCTTGAGTCACCATCACATAAACTGAAAAAAAAAGACTATTTTGAAATATTCAGTATAAGCTGAACATCTGTTTCTGTAACCATCTATTTTTTGTCTATTAATTCGCCTTTATTACAAGAAATTGAGCAGTGGCTCAACGAGGTGGCAGTCATCCAAATTTAGTAAGAATAACTTGGATTACAAATCTTTAAAAAGGAGTTAAGACAGTTTTGTTAAAGCTAATTTAAATGTGGTTTCTGTGTGTCTCTGGACTATTTTCTTTGTGAAAAATCAAACTGGATAGCTTTTTTGAGTAGTTAGTTAATTTCTTACCTACTGCTTGACATAGTAACATGAGCAGTTGAAGAGAAATTTACAGGTTTGAAACTTCTTGTCTGCTGAGCCCTTCTGGGTGGGTCTGCATAGTTTAAATATTTCAGGAATGATGTATTTAAGAGATTACAATGTTAAGAAAGCAGGTAATCAGAAAACGTATTCTTCTGTTATGTAGCAGCACACTAAATGGAAGAACTGAAGGGCACAAAAATAAATTGTTCAGCTTTTTCATGTCATGGCACTTAACAACAGAGTATAACTACAAATAAACTGTTCACCATGCTTAAAACTAGAATATTAAAACCTATGAATTTACAGTTGATTATCTGCCTAAAACCAGTGCAAGCACAGCTGAACAAATGAAATACTAACATTAAAACCAATATTAATCAAGAGCACAGACAATTACAACACTGGCTGTTTGTTTGTTTGCTTTACTGCTTTTACTAGCCCCATCAGCTGTGTGCTTAGTATCCTTCAGTTGTAGGTACTGTAGCCTCACCAATTACACCCTGAAGCCTTTGCAGCTTTACCTTGTTGTTATAAATGCCAGCACTCTAGGGAAAATACACCTTCTGTAGGGGGAATGAGTAATTTTCTTATTTTTCTGTCCTCTTCCTCTAAGCCCCCCCATACTTCACAACAGTTTAGGGGAATAAATAAATCAGGCCTTTATTTAAATCAGCAACTTCATCTACATTTTCAGTTTTATATCAGATTTTCACTCTAAATAAGATTTCAAGATTTGAGAATTAGAAACTATGAAATATTAGATCATCAAATCAGAAGAAAAAATTCTGCACAATCTGAACATGTCTGTAAAATATATATAAAAACCTTTAAAACTGGCAAATTTGGGCTGTGAGAGATGGTTTGGGCAGAGTGTCCTACCTAGAATGTAGCTAATAATGTAGCTTTAGGAAAGACGCAGCCTAGAAAGAGCCCAAGTCTCCAAGTCTAATTAAGTGAACACACAATGAGTAGACCTAATGATATGTGCCTGGCAGGATATTGTAGCAGTATTGAGGATGCTTTAAAAATTAAATAAAAATATATTCTTCCCTCTCCGCTCAGATAATGCAACAGCACTATCTTGGCTTTAGAACAGCACCACGAAATAATAATAGGAGAGAGCATCTTTAATAAAGAGAAGAGAGTTTGGAGAGGGCTACCATTAGAGAACAGCCCTAAGGGCTTAGGCCCTCTGGTTAGTTTTAAGTTTCATCCTAGAATAGCATGGAGCATGTATGTTACTGCTGCCTAGGCTGTTAGGGGTTCTGGCTACAAAATATTACAGCAGCTAAGAAGGAATCTTTTAGTTAAGTACAGTATTTTATCTATTTTTATAGCCTGGGTTCTAACTTTGTATTTGAAATCTGACCTTGTATTTGGCTAAATATGTCCTTACTCTTAAGGTCAGTGCTGTTAAAGATGAATCTAGTGAAGCTGACTGATACTTAGCAAGTTCCTCTTCGAAAGAAACAAGTCCAAATTTAGGGAGTGGAGATGGCTGTAAAGCTACAGTGGCTGGTGTGTTGATGGAGCTGTCATATGGTGTGTTTCAATAAATAATCTCTGGCAGGCACAGAGGCCAGTGCCTCTTCTGGAAGAAGCAGATGATGAAGAGGCACTAAATTGCTCCAAGTTTCTGAGCAATAACGATGGCTTTGGAACATTTTGTCTTGTTCTGTTACATCTGTGTTAACTCCTGTCCACACAAAGAAGAAGCTGAACCTTAGTCCTGTAACTGCGACTTACAACTCTGTTCAGTCCTACGCTGGTTTTTCCTTGTCTCTCTACAGCTTTGTTGGTGCAGCAGTTTTAATAGCGTAAAACAAGTACCAAATACTTACTTTGGCCCACAAAGTAAGACAATGAAATTTAATAGATGGAAATTAGACAGTGGAGCCAGACATCCATTTCTAATGGAAATAAAGAGTCAGAAGTTTTATTTCTATGGCTACCTTGCAAACTCAAACCAGAACCTTGCACCTTTCTAATGCAGAGGGCAATATTGGGACCAGAATTAATATCTTCTTTAATGACATAGATGAAAGGATCAAGTGCACCCTCTGCGAATCTGCAGATGACATAAAACTGAGCAGTGTGGTTGACACACCTGAAGGATGAGATGCCATCCAGAGGGACCTGGACAAGCTTGAGAAGTGGGCCTGTGGGAATCCTATGAGGTTTAACGAGACCAAGTGTAAGGTGCTGCACCTGTGTCATGGCAACTCTCGCATCAATTCAGGCTGGCGGATGAACAGATCGGGAGCAGTCCTCCCAAAAGGACTTGGGGGTGCTGGTGGATGAGAGGCTGGACATGACCCAGCAATGAGCACTCACAACCCAGAAAGCCAATCCTGTCCTGGGCTGCGCCCAAAGCAGTGCGGTCAGCAGGGCGAGGAATTCTGCCCCTCTGCTCTGCTGAGACGCCACCTGGAGTCCTGCAAATTGCTCTGGGGACCTCAGCACAGGAAGGACATGGACCTGTTAGAGCAAGTCCAGAGGAGGGACACCAAGCTGATTAGAGTGATGTGTCACCTCTCCTATGAAGAAAGGCTCAGAAAATTTGGATTTTCCTCCTGGAAAAGAGGTGGCTTTGAGTTACCTAATTGCAGTCTTCCAGTACCTGAAGGGAGCCTGCTAGAAAGATGGGGGGGGACTTTTCACAAGAGCATGTAGTTACAGGACAAGGGGCAATGGCTTTAAACTGAATGAGTGAAGGTGCAGATTAGGTATTAGGAAGAAACTCCTTACTGTGAGGACAGTGAGGCACTGGAACAGGTTGCCCAGAGAAGTTGTGGATGCCCCATCCCTGGAAGTGTTCAAGGCCAGGCTGGAATGGGCTTTGAGCAACCTGGTCTAGTGGAAGGTGTCCCTGCCCATAGCAGGGGTGCTGGAATCAGATACCTTTAAGGTCCCTTCCAACCCAACCAATTCCGTGATTCCATGTCTTCAGATAGGCAGATGCCATACATGCCATTTTGAAATCTTAGTATTTAAGAAAAATTTAGAGCGATGGACTGAGAGGATCAATATAATCTAGAAAAAGACATGGGGAAAATAACAGGAAGACTGTAAACGACATAATTTAGAGTTAGGGATGAGGTAAAGTACCCACATTAGGAATTACACGATACAAAAATGTGTGCTCATGTTTTGGCTAATCCAGGAATGAAAAATGCTGAGATAATGGTATTCATGTGTCTGGTCTTGCTCTGAAATGTGACTGTACATATTTCACTTGTGTACATATATTTAAAATTAATAGCAGTTGCTAAACGCAGAACTAAGCATGTTATAGAGAATGTAAAATTCATATAAAGATATGGCTTTCAGACATCTGCAGAAGCAAGGCTCTCTAGGGCCTGCTTAATTTTTTAAAATATAACAGCAGCTCGAGTATTGTAAGTAGAGTGTATAACAAGCAATAGAAGAAAATGGAACAGTTAACTTGAAATATGGTTTAAAATTATTTCAAAGTGCTTCCTTGTAGGCAGGAAGTATGGTAATACCAAACATTGTAAGCAATTTTTACCCTAATCCAATCTCCCCAAACAGCAGAGGCCTGGCTGAACTGTAAGCAATATGCAGAATACCCCATGGACCACACCACTGGTAATCCCACAGTATGATATTAAATGGGATGAAAAATTGCAAGTGTTACTTAACCTGAAGTTAAACACATAATTGAAAGTCAATGGAACTGTCAGGCAATGCCTGTCTCAGTAGTTTCCTAATGACAGTGCCCTGTTCGAAAGGCTTGTCTGTAGGTACATGCATACTGTGTCTCTACTAGCATTTGAAATTAGAACAGTTTTTGAGTATGTTTGAGAACATGCAGGTGATTCTCTGCATTCCTTTCACACAGGAATCCCATTTGCTTAGCTCCATGTAGCTGCCAGAGCAGCTCCTCAGCTGTTCATTTACCTTTCTACTGAATTGTCATTACTGTGGTTCCATGGGAACATAACAGATCAGCACTGAACTATCCTGTTCTTTCTAGGCTTTGGCCACAGGCTCAGCTTTAACACCTCAACAGGCTTCAGGTTATACAAAAATCTATCTGGAAGCTACTTTTTCCACTTCTAATACAGTTTTGCTATATAGCTTGGGAGAACTCCATACCTCAGGAGCATATCCTCACCCTTGTTCCCAAGCCTTGTGCATTTAGATATTGGTGGCATTGCTTTTGGGATTATCACTAGGGAAACCTGAGTTTACACCACCCCAGTTGGCAAGGTTCAACACTTCTGCCAACACATAATGCTGCACCACCAAAGCAGCAGCACTACTGACAGCCAGTACCTGTTTCTAGAGTCATCCCACCCAGATAAAAGTACCAGAGCAGTCATCTCTTTGGCATCAACACACCACAGTAAAGGTCTAGGATTGAAAACCACTGCCTTTTAATGCCTATTCAAGTGGCTTGGTACCAGCTCTGGTGTCAGCATCTCCCTTTCTGCCCCATGTTGAAAGGAGATATCAGAATGCTCAGGCACAGAACTGCCTTATCCTCTTTCCTGCCCCAATCATGCTACCTGCCCTCTGCACATTCCCTCCATCCCCACACAGTCTAATAACAAAATCATAGAATGGTTTGGGTTGGAAGGGACCTTAATCACCCCTGCCACTGGATGAGACACACCCCAGGCTTTGCAACTGAGCCCTGGGGAACACCACTAGTGACCAGCCACCAACTGGATGTGGCACCACTCACCCCCCTTCTCTGGATCTGATGACCCAGCCCGTTTTTTAACCCAGCAAATAGTGCACCCAATTTCTCCAGAATGTTGTGACACAACATCTAAGGCTTTACTGAAGTCTAGATGGACACCATCCACCTTTCCCTCATCCACTGAGGGGGACAGCATGCCCAAGATTGAGATCAGGTTGGTCAATCAAGTCCTGTCTTTCACAAACACATATTGTGCTGTGTGACAGTGCTCAATATCATCTGCTCCATGACCTTTCCCTGGCAACAAGGACAGGCTGCCAGATCCTCCTTGTGGCCCTTTTTGTAGGTGGGCATCACATTTGCTACCCTCCAGCCAACTCAGACCTTTCCAGTTAACCAGGACAGCTGCTAAATAATTAAAAGTGGTTTGACAAGATCTTTCACCAGCTCCATCAGTACCACTCAGAGGTAGATTACTGCTAACTTGTCAGCTGAGACTAAGACAGGATCTCTTGATGCTGCAAATTGGAATTTCTTGTTTTCATAGAAGTTTGTGGGGCATTTAAAAAGGTCTTAAGTACTTGAAATAACTACAAGTTACTATTTACTATCCAGAACACCAGAGATATGTAACACATCACAGGTTAAGTCTGGTGACTAATGAAACCTGTACCCAGAACTAAACAATTTAAAGGTTTTAGACCTCCAATACTAACGCAATACTTAGGAGACTTTGGGGGATTATCAGCACTGCTAGAGCTTTGCAAGTATGATTAAACTGCAACTGCTCTTCCTGTAGGACTTACCACATGAACTCAAGGAATTTTCAGTTGTGTTAGTTTCATCTGCTTAGCACTGACATTCCTAGCTACTACCTTCTGGTCTAGGTTACTATGCAGATTAGGTACATGCCTACTTTACCTTAAGAGACAAATCTCACCTTGACCTCTCAAAGTCAGTCTAAGCTTAAGTACCATAAATGTATGCCAGTTTGTTACTTAGAAGCAGTTGTCTGAATTCAGAGGACTATTTAGAATATTTAATGTTCAAGAAAAAGATCCAGGTTAGATGTAGACAATGAATTTTTGTGTTCATTTAGAGAAACTGTTTTAGCTTCAAGAACAGCATAACATTTTAACTTAGCTTCATTTCACATGCTTCCTCCTTTTAAACTGCCAGCATGTTGAGATGCATCCCCTACAAGGCAGAGCAAATTAGGACAGTAAGGACAGAAATCTATTTCAGAATTAAACCATTTGGTATCAGAATGCATGAAGAAAGTGAAGGGTAGGATTGCTGGATCATCACTACAAACAATTTAAGCGAACTTTTATTGAAGCATTAAGTTGTGGTACAGATATTTTTAAATGATCAAAGTCTAACACCACAGAAATTATAAACACCATACTCCCCCCATCCTGATCACCCAGATAGTTCAATAACCCATTCAACAGCTTTCATTTTCATAGACGAGGCTTATGCTTCTTTTTATAAGATGCATTCTTTCAGTATTACTTGAAAAGGGATCTTCAGTCTACTTAAAGGACCTCAAGCCAAAAAATGTCAGAACAATTTGGATAATGCAAGAACAAAAAAAACCCCATTGAAATATTGGTCCTCAATTTTAACACCAAAAAGCATTAGTGCCATTTACAGCATGTAATTGATAACATTGGTAAAGAACATCAATAATATGCTTTAAAAAATCAAAATGTTCCAACCACTTGATTTCTAACCAAGCAGACTTTAGTTTAGAAGCACTGAAATAGTGCTTCATTTATAAATATGGAAGGAACAAAAGAACCATTGCATCAAACCAGAAAGAGTCAAAACATTGCAAGGACAAGAGGGGAAAAATAATCTCAATTTTGTTGTTAACATGCTGGTCTCACAGCTGTTAAAATCCCAGTATTTGCAAACAAACAGCTGAAAGTGTGCCAGCTTTTCAAAGCCTGCATTTTAGTCAATACTCATTAAAGTGACTTTGAATTACACACTTATTCATGCTCCATGAATAGCATTCTACTTCACTTCTGTCCAGGTGTCCCAGACAGTTCTTGTTCTATGCCTTCACTTAATGCCCTCAAGTCACAGTAAGAGGAACCACCTTAGCAATTAGGAGGAAAAAAACAGATGAAGTCACAACACTCAAGTACAACATAAGTCACATGCACAATGTCACAGGACTGTCACAAGACAGAGGCACTAGCTTTGCTTGGAACAACAAAATGAAGTGACACTGGACCAGTTTAGAAGCACTCTTTACAGTCCAAAGTGGCAGGTCACAAGTTTTACTGAGAATAATCCAAACCAATCAACACACCCAGACTGGCAAATTCCACTCTTCCACTTGCCCTACCTGCCAGTGCTCAGGAGCACCAGCTTCCTGTTCTGACATAACAGGTGATTAGGACAGAAATGCCTGGTGCCAATATGAACTTGCACTTTTGCAAAGCTGTCACACAATTATGCCAAAGCACTTGAAGCCTGGCTCAGCTCTTCCCCTATCAAGTCTTGGACCTTCATCAAATTCTGCCGTTGCGTAGCAATGTGACAGCTTGGGGATGCGGACAGACAAACAAGCATTAAGGTGAGACAAAATTTAGCCTGCACTAGTACCGATACCCAAGTTACTAAAGGTGAAAGACCAATGCATTAGCCCAGTGCTACAGGAGAGCTGAGCAAATTCCTAGAAGCTTTATTAGAGCATGAAAAGTCAGCCTGATTTAAAAATAAATCAACCACCACCTGTAGTAGCAAAACAATTTGTAACTGTTTTAAGAACTTTCTCCAAACATGGAAGTGTTAATTAGGAATCAGTTTCATTAGAAATCACAGAAGTTCATCAAAAACTGTTTTAGACTTAAATCACAACTTAGATTAAAAATAAAAGAGTGACAATTTAACAGAACTGTCCCCAGTGAGTAGGTTGAGGCTGAAGTCTAATGAGGACGAAAGCCTTGTCTGTGGGGAATTTTTGGTGATACTTGGAGAAAAACTATAGTGTGTGTAATTCTACCTGAATCATTTTTACAAGTGTTGTAAAGTTTCATACAGTAAGATTTTTCTACATGCACTTCAATTTCACAGCAAGAGTGGCATAGAGTACCTAAACACAGAAGAGAGCATTCATGCAAGATATCTAACTCCTTGATATAATAATGCATACAATTCAAAATGGTTATACTATGATTACACCTAGGGCTTTCCACAACTACAAGGTGGTGGGAGTGGAAAGCATGGCCCCCTGAATCATTAACTAGAAAGCAACCACCACCTTCTATATGGGATTTCTTTTTGCGCTTTTTCTTCATTCTTAATCAACTGTGCTGCTGCTGGCGATTTTTTGTAAAACTGGTAAAAACAAAATTATAATCACTGAATTGGGCAATCTGGTGATCAAGACGTTTAAACCCCTCAATCTTCTGGGCAGAGGAAAACACTGTGCGACATTTAGAGCTCTAGAAAACAAAAAAAAGTGGAAGTTACTTTTTAAACTGTCATTTAGAGATGCATTTCATATATGGTTCTTAGTGTTAACGACATGTTTTAAAACTCTTCCTGACAGTGGTGCAGAAAGTTTAATTCCCAAGCAGTGATTCTGCTCCCTACATATAGTACTGCTGTTCTCTGAACCACTGTGAGGGGTGGAGCACCTCTCCTACGGACACAGGCTGAGAGAATTGGGGCTGTTCAGCCTGGAGAAGAGAAGGCTCTGGGGAGACCTTACAGCACCTTCCAGTGCCTAAAGCAGGCTGCAAGAGAGCTGGATAAGGACTTTTTACAAGAGCATGTAGTGGTAGAACAAGGGGTGACAGATTTAAACTGAAAGAGGGTGGATTTAGATTAGATACTAGAAAAAAAAAAATCTTCACTATGAGGGTGGTGAGACACTGGAACAGGTTGCCCAGAGAAAAGTTGTGGATGCCCCCTCCCTGGCAGTGTTCAAGGCCAGGTAGGATGGGGCTTTGAGCAAGTCAGTCTAGTGCAAGGTGCCCCTGCCCATGGCAGGGGGTTGGAACCAGATGATCTTTAAGGTCCCCTCCAACCCAAGTAATTTTGTGGTTCTATGATTAGCTGAGAGCAACACCATTAACAGCAGCTGTTCTACAATTGAGTTGCAGGCAAATACAGAAAAATGCCAAAGTAAGAAATTATGCCTACACAGAATTACACAGGAAGTCATTAGAATACAGAGACTGGGATGCCTCATCTTACTGTTTTTGAAGTTTTCTGAAGATCAGATTTAGTACATGCCAAAGCAAGACTGAAGAGTATTTTCACTTTCCAAAGAAACTACCATCTAAATATAGAGGCAAACTGGAAACTGTTAATCTCCAGTAAAAACCTCTAGCCTTGCTTCATTTGTGTCTATGTGTATTTCATCAGCTGATAAGCAAATGCAAGAAAACTCACCTGATTAACAAAGAGAGTTGTCACAAATTTTCCTGGCTTGAAAACCTCTACAACTTTTCTAATCAGGTCATCATAAGAGGTCTGACTTATGTTTGTTTCAAAACTAACATAAGAAAACTCTGGTTCTGGAGTGATGTGAATAGTCCAGTAAGTTCCCTGAAAAAAAATTAAAGTATTATTACCACCAAATACTTATTTCTTTTAATTACCAATGCTAATTAATAATGAGTGTAAAACTTACATCCGATTTCATCCCATTCATTGAATACCCACAAGGATTGAACATTGTAGCATCAATAACAGAACCTGGTATCAGGTCACGAATTCCACTCATCTGAAACAAAGTTAAACAACTCACTCTCTTTATCATGCATCCTTACACTTGTTTAGATTTAACTCAAAGGCAGAACGAACATCTATTCAGCAAACAGGACACCAGAATTCTCCAAATAACAAGTCACCCTGATTACTTGTACCACTGTAGATGACTTTGCTTTGCATCCTGTCACTACATAAATGGCAGTGACAAGCTGCATGCAAACTATCCCACTGCCTCTTACAGAGCCCAGCTGCATCCATCCAAGACAAGGAAACAGCTTAGAATTCCAAAATGTACTTGCTTTTGCTGCTGAAATGAAAAACTGAGCTTCTCTTCAACCACTATCCACAAAGTGAAGGCTGTTTACATTTACTTCAGAGTAAGGATACACTACTTTATACCCCAGAAAGAAGTGCAATCCCAAGTGTTTTGATTTACCACACAGTACCTGAGCTACGGCCAAATATCAATAGCAAATACAGTATGAGAATCAAAGCCTAAGATGGAAAACAAGATGAAGTCAGGGTACTTGTCAGGAAAATCTGCTCATGTCACATGACTTTCCCATCTGGGAAAAGGGGAAGAGCAGGCAAACTCATCACGTTATGCTTAGACCCCAAACCTGCCCTTCCCCTCATCCAAATGGCTCCATGATTTAACCCTGATTTTGATACCTACTTAACCTTTGCATTCCTTATCTCCAGTCTAAGCCTTACTCCTTGTAATGTACATCCTTCAAAGCTACTCAAATTGTGGTTTTATTCCTACTCCTACATTCTTCAGAGTAAAAGCTTCCAATCACCCAAAGCACTGCATATTGCTCCTTTCACTAAAGGAAGGGCATTGAAAACATGAAGTTATATTCCCCAAAAACATTCTAGAGTTAAATCCATTTTCCTCCCAAAGTATTAAACCAACACTTTCTACATCATCTCTCCTACCACAAAATAAACCTTGTATTAAAAGGTAAGTGAAAGAAGCATTTTGTTGCCCTGTTTCCACCATTCCCCAAAAGCCCCTTAGTTTTCAAGCAAACATACACGAGTGACATCATTTGCAGTAACACCATCTTTCATGTAGAACTGGTCCATAACTACTGGGTCAAGCTCACTCATCAGAATTTCCAGTGTCTGATCAGGCTGACTGGATATCCGACTCTCTGGGAAATCCAGGGTGTACAGGTACCTACATATAGCAGAAATCAATTATGTAACACATTAACAGCACCAAGTTAAGTTCTACTGTAAGCCCCAAAGACTTCCAACACTTCACATACATACCAGCAATCAGAGTTCATACGCCCCATGCAATAAGCTGCTCCATCTAGACAAGACAAAAAGCCTCCAGTTAATGTACCACAGCTGAACATTTATGTAAAAGATTATAGTCATTTCTTATTTAAAGACAGAGGCCTTTCACAAAACCCCACAAGGTTCACTGATGCAGTCAGCAGCTGTATCAAATAACCAGGTATTTAACTTCAGGAATGCAAAGTTAATAATAAGAAAAGCAAGTTCCCTCTGAAGTGGGTCTGGCCACCCCAGCTGAGAGGCTACTATCAGGAAATTGATACTACAGTTTTGCTATGCACAGAGAGAAACCCTGGTACTCTTAAAGCCTCTATTAAATGCATTTATGATTATCATTTATTTTCAAATAATTCAGATGAGTACCACAGCTTCCATGTTCCTTCAAAAACCTGTCACTATTTAAACTTTAAGATTCTTCTTGTAAGTCTTAAACTGTATTAAATGTTTAAATTCAGTTTTTAGCATAGTAACTTCTCCGAGAAAAGCCCACATTTTTCTTCAGTGTATTACTTACTTTAAATTACTATCCTAGCTTTTCAATAGGGCTTTCAGAATTCCACAGAGTGATTCTGAAGAGTGATTGGAAGTCTGAAGCTGACACAAGGTGTTAAATGTCAAGCTTAGTACGATTTAAATTTTGATCTTGGCAAGCTAGTATCAGGAATTCAGAAAATAAGTATTTATAGCTTTGGACTTTTATGCAAGGACTGCTGAATGCTTTGGTCTGGCAGCCTGTACATATTGTACTGCTCATCACATCTCATGTAACATCAACTCTTCACCCAACTTCGCTGAAGTTTCATCAACTTACTTGGGAAAATTTCATTAAGAAACTCTACTTCTTCCTGGAAATTCCTATGTGGGTACTCCTGGTGGGAAGGCTTCATGAAATTCTTACGTGAATAAAAGAAGCTCTGAAAAAATAAAGGTGCATCTTAGATATTGAATATATCCATCCATCTTGAATCTAAGAATTTAGAAAAATGCAACCATTTATGATGAACCTTCACAGGACCTAAGGCTTCATTGTCAAAACACTGCTGCCTGTATTCCTGTTTCAGAAGCACACGGTTATCCCTATCTTAATTTCTAAGCTTCAGGAGACAGCTTAGTTCTGAACTTGTCTTCCACTAGACAGCATGGTCACAGTTACTCTTAAGTAACTCAGCACAATAGCATTTGTTAGGTAGCACCCACTAAGAGACAAATAAAAGGGCAAATGCTACAGCAGAGCAATCTTACATTACAATCTTCCCATTATGGGAAGCATACATTAATGTCGAAGTTTTAATAAAAAGAGTGGATTTGAATAGTAGTAAAAAGCTTTTTGTACATTGCAAGGAAGATTTGACACCTTACCTGAATTGAGTCAAACCCACTGTATTCCCTAGCAAGCTCCAACAGGGGAACCAGTGCTTGCAGTAAGAGGGTGGTACCACACGTCTTCAAAATGAAACGTCTCTTGGAGACAAACATGCTACTCTCACTGTAAAAGAGGTGTTAAGAATATATTAAGCGCTCTACATGAAACAATCCAGGAGGGAGTTGTTTGGTCTTGGTTCTTATCCCAACCAAATACATTCAGCATATGGCAAATAAACATAGTCAGCAAATAAATTAATAGAATGCAGCTAACATTTAAGAGCTGTTATGATTTCCCAAAACAAATACCTGCTCCAAGCATGATATTGCAAAGCTGTCACACTACAGGAAAAGGCACACACATTAGACACCCTCAAACCATCCCAGAAACACAAACATGCTGTGATTTGGGTACACAGGCACAGATATACGATATGCCTTACCAATAAGATATTGAAATTAACTATACATTAATTAAGTCAGATACTTCACTACAGCCCAACTGAACTGGAGATAGGCATTGATACTGCATCCAGAACATTTAAACATGCTTAACAAGTATCTTGTCACCAGGTAACTGAACAATGGGAGTAAAAATTAGCTTAAATAACTCAATTTGGAATGCTGTTTACAAATCGAAGTCAAGGTTAAATTTCATCCAGGATGCAGTCCAACTAGTTACTCTTTTCAAGATTTTATTTTAAATATGAGTCTTGAAGGAACAAGACTTGAGCAGTTTCTTTGACTAGCTTGCTTTTAGCACAACCTTGCCCTCAAGGCAGTCTTTCAGAGTACAAAAGCTTCAGTATTTGTAATCTGAAGTAAATCAGAGAATGTCAAATGTGTCTGTAAAGTTCATGCAGAAAAAGCAACAAAGCATTTTGCAAGATGAAAAACACATGGCAAAAGTAGTGTCCTTACAACTAACTGCAGCATAACACAAAAATTCCAGGGTTTCAGGAAAGCTACAGTTTTACAGATACCCTTAGGTCAGCTGCAAGAGTTGTTCCACTTGATTGTAGTATCTGCAGTTAAAGCTGATCTACAGATAAGGTTTTTTTGCTGATCTATAAGTGACACCTATAGCCTATTCTGCTGAAGTAACACTAAAATTCTGTATTGGGGACACTTATTTACCCATGGACAAAATTCAGTCATGAGGTGCAAAGCCACCACAGCTCTGTCAATCCTTTTGGTTAAAGGAAAAAAGAAACAACTATGAAGAAATCTGCACCTCTGAACAGAAGACCCCTGCAAATTGTAGCCATCAATTACAGGACATTAACCCGACAATGGATTCTCAGCCAAGTGGATCACATATGACGGCTTTCACTTTTTTCCCCTCCTAGGGACTAAAAGAATGAGCCAGGGCCTTACCTGAGTACGTAAGCTTCCTGCTTGTCAGTTTTTGTCACACTTATGATCAAACAATGCACATTCTCCAGAAGTTTGTCCCACTCAATCCTGTGAAGAAATTATAGGAGAGCACAAACAACAGGTTAAACAAATCAAAGCTTGGGGGAGCCCTGAATAAAAAGCCCAAACAAGACTAGAGTCTTGAGTTACTGGGTCTGAAAGCACAAAATGGGAAGACTTCATATAGGGACTATCTCTCACAATACAGTAATACTGAATTCTTTGCTCTTGATGGTTCAGTATTCCTCAAAGTCTGACACTGTGATCTCCTGCATGCAGACAACTGCCAAACATCAACCTCAAGCTTCTAACTAGGAGAGTCAGGATGACCTTAAATCCTGCATCCCACATGTACTAAGATAAAATTAATTGTTTAGTAACTTAAGGTATGCTTTAGGTTGAATCTCTATGCACTTCAACCACAGCAGTCATTGGCAACTACTAGAGTAATAAACCAGCAAGTTACCATTAAGATGTTTTAATTGACCAGTTTAGAGTCAAGTTCATAATTTAACTGAAAACCTACAAACTAATAGATTTCAATGGCCTGAATTCCTCTGTGACCAACCAGGATCACAGAATTCCTTCATACAGTGCAAACTGTAGCTATGGTGCTAGAATTCAGTATGGTGGTAGAAGTAACATTTCAATTCTTTACTAATATTACTCATTCTACAAGGAATCTGAAAAAAAATAAACATAAACCAAGGGCTCAAATTAAACCAAAAGACTTTCAAGTACTCAAGAGGAATGAGACTTGCAAAAAAACTACTTTGGTTGTCAGTTCACTCTTGTATCTAGACCCGATCAGCAGAATCCAATATAGTCAATTTTCCTATAAATAAGACAGGAACAGATACAGCTTCCTGACGTCACAAAATTACAAGACTGCCAGCTGTCCTACTTCTCCCTTCCCACAGCATATTCCACCTGCAGGTTTGTGCTGGCTCTTGTCCTCAGGGATGTCATGAGCCAAGAGATTTACTAACCCAGCACAAAACTAAGCTGCCCATCAGCAGAGCTAGAATAACTGCAGGAGCTGGGAGCATGAAAGAATTGCCAATTTTTTGTCACCAAGCAAGCTCAGCTTGCCCATATAAAACTGTCAGCCTAATCCTTCTTCAGGAGTCAGACCTCTCACCCTTTACTGGCACTGCAAAAGCCCCATGGCTGTGATCCATGACAGAGCACTCACTGTTAATTCCATCAACAGGCTTCCTCCTGCAGCCACCAGTCTCTCCTCTTAGAAAACTGGTCAGTTCATGAAGTTTTAGATTCTGTTGTAAGCATAATTAAAACATCCAGATATTCTTTAGTCTCTCTAAACACTCCAGCAAATAAATGCCTTAACTTCTCCCTAAATGAATTTACTTATTCAGGAGAATGCCTCCTGAAACTGAATTCTGTATCTTTACTAATACTTGAGGATTTCCCATTTAAAGTATATATTACACCAGAATAGTAGTATTTATATAAATTCGATTCAACCAGAACATACTTAACTTAGACTCATATTATACTCTCCTTTTAAATGACACTGAAGGTATTAAAAATGAGTTTAGGAAAATCCTATGCATTTTAAAAAAACCTCATAATTAAGTGCACATCTGAACAAATTTTTTCCTCTGGCTACAGCACACCAGCATAAGTCTGCCAGTCACCCTTCCTGTAAACTGAACTAGGTAATGTATGAGATTGTTCAGATCATTCCAGCAACCCTATTGACATTTTATCTGCCATTAAATAAACACCCAGCATCTGACATTGCATTTGTGAAAGGTGAAGAAGAATTCCCTGATACTGAGCTGTACTAACCCCATTTGTACATTACTACAAATCTGATTTTGTACTTGTCTAAGTATTAATGGGCACATAACTATCTTAGGCTTTGCAAGAGCATATGTCTCAGCCTTCACAAGCTTCTTATCTGGTCAGACAGTAAAAACCTCAGCCTTATGCAGGCAAGTGACACTTTATCCCTGTAGCGCAGTTCTGTCCACCCTTTTCAGGGAAATGGCTCCTCTAAGCATCACGCATATTAGCAGAGGAAGATGTAACAAGTTTGGCAGTCCAGGGAGGGGTCAGTACAGCACCAACAATACACTACTGCATGTTAAGTCCAAAGCCCACGAAGCAAAGGAAGTCCCATTATGCTTGCTGGTGCTACAGCTGGTATTTAGGTACTATGGCTGAAATCCGCAGCTGCACAGGACCTTTGCACATCATAGTCCTCACTACTGTACTACAGAAGCCACAGATAAGTGTACACTAAATGTTGTGTTCAGCCTTTACAGAAATCAAGGGCAAGGTCATAATTTGATCTGTTTAGAGCAGCATTAAGGGAAAACCCCACAACTTTATAAACAGACAAGATGCCAGGCTTGCTCTAGAAGAATATATAGACTAACAAAGGATTGCAGCACCCAGGATGAGACTTGGCCACATTAGGGAGAAGTTCTGCAGGGATACTGGCCTGTATCTATTTGCATTTTAAAGTTAAGTACAGAAAACTAAAGAAAGGCTGGATTTGATCCCGCATAATCTATTTAAACAAGATGACCTTAGTGTTTGGCATGTTCTATTGTTTAAAGCACACAAGGAAGAATATCTGGGACTACTTTGTACCAAGCAGATTAAGTTCACTACAAGTCTAACTCCTGTATTTCTTCCTTTTTTTTTTTGATCCTCATAATTTATGTCACTAGTTGAGACAAGGAGTATCTACCCACACTTAAACAAAGAAACAAAATCAACCTTAAAAGTAGTATTTCAATGGTTATCACTACACATATTGCAGCTATTCAGTAATAAGTAAAAATTGTCTAAGTTAGTAACTCAAGTTTTTGAGAACACTACTTATTTCACAACTGAGTTAAGTTTTAACTTGGAAGGAAAGCCTCCAACTGAAAGAGGGTAACCGAGTAAGGCTAATTCTCAAAGTGCCACCACGGACTTCTGCTCATCAAAATTCCCCATTCAATGATCAATGTGCAAGGCATTACTATTTCCTAACTTATTTCCCATAACCAGACATCAGGACAATGCCAGTTTGGAAAATGCTTTCCTATACTCAAGCATAGTAGAATGTGATCCATGAGAATCATTGGCAGCTCTCACTGGAAGCAAGTTCTGCAGCAGACCTGCAGACACACACTTGATACGGACTCCCCACTTATGTGGGCTTATTGACCACTTCACTCCAAAACTGTAAGATTCCATTTCTGATTTTTCAAATAACTGCTACTTATCCAGAGTCAAATTAGTTTCTTGAATGGGCAAGCATGATTCATCTGAAATGACTGCACCTTCTCAGAGAATAGCAAATTAAAATGAAATACATCTACTCAAGTGTGAAGAACTGTCCTTGCTTGAACGGTAAAAAGCTATTTGTCCTACACTTGACTAGCAGAACATCCCAAAAGGGAAAAAAAACCCAACCAAGTTTAACAATCTACTCCTATCCTACTATCTACTGTGTTGCAATATTTAGTGCCTTATCAACAGACTTGTTACCAGAGTACAAATAACTTCCATTCAAACTGCCAACCAGGTATGTCAGTAGGGGAAAGCTATTATTAACTGAGAAGTAGCTTAACTGTAGGAAGTGTGCTTCATGTTGCTAATGAATAGTGAACAGTGCCTCTCAACCAAGCTCCAAAGCATCATATTTGCGCCTTTATTCAGAAGGAAGTTTTCCTTGACAGATAAAACCATGCTTTTGAATGCAAGTTATTGGCCTCTTCTGAGCCTTTACCTTCGGGGTAAAACACATTCTTTAACAAGAGTCAAGCATACCAGGCACAATACTGCTGTTTCAGGCCAACTGGGAGAGTTGCCTGAACAGCAATTTGAAGAGATTAAGAACTACATCAAGAATTCATTCCTATCAGCAACAACAGCCTCCTCAAGCACACCACCCCAGTAGAAGTACCTTGCTAAGGCAGCTAGACAGCACTGGAAAGAAAAGCTGTTTTGCAGCAGGGCGGGAATTTTTAGCAAATAAATCATATGCAGCTCCTAAATACAGCTTAAGCCACATACATACTCTTGCATAGCTTTTCATTAAAATAGAACAGCTGACAATTCTGTAGTACCAAAAGTAATAAGCCTTTTAATCTTGACTGTAAGACCTTGTTTTAATGTCAAGCATTCAACTGCAGAGCAATCTTTTATCCCTTCACCTGTTACCTACTAAGTACTTTCAGGAGCCACATAGGTATCAGTTACCTCATTAGCAGGCTACAGTTAAATAGGCAAATTCCTACCAATACCATGATCCAGACAGCCAAATTTAAAACTCTGTCTAAACTGCCTACACAGAGGAGATGCAGCCAAGACACATGAAAGCTGGCTAAGTATCAGTGTCAGCAGAGTTGGAACATTGGTTTCAAGTGTCCTGAAACAGGTAGGAAACACACAAAAGTCACAAGCATTTTAAATCACCTCCTAGCCATTAGTGTATTTCTCTGCAGACAGCTGCATGTGAATTACTTCCTACTAGAAAAATAATTCATGAATTGCTGTTTAAGATAGATTACCTTGAACCACATACATAGCCTGAGTTTAGGCTCAGGGCATTTGCAACTCAATAAGTTTACTTAGGCAGTATCTGTGGGGTGCACAAGTGTCACACCCTCTATATATTCTGGGCACATATATTAGAGAGACTGTCCACATCTCCCTTATCTTAAACTTAAGGAGCTCTCCAGGGACATACACTTAATCTAGAGAGACAGGCACCTGAATGGAAAATTGCATCCACATCGAAAGTGATTCTATGCAGTACTCCTCACAAAATCCTTCTTAGCTAGAAAGTCCCAAGCCAACTACTTTAGAGCATCACTACCGAATGAAACCAAAATACTTCAGCAATGGCACAAAGATGGCCACAGATAGTGCTCTGAAGGCTGCATATTTCTCCTGCTGCAGGCCTTACACCACTATTGCAGTTACATGAAATGGGGACTCCATCCTTTACATCTAAAGATACTCAAAGGGTAATCCCAAAGCTCTCATATCCAAGGACATCCAAAGGGTTTAAGGAACCATGAGGCACAGCAAGACCTACAAGCAACATTCAGGGCAAATCAGTGTGATTTTCTCCAGAAGGAACATACTGTAAAGCAGCACGTATCACCAAAAGCCCCAAGTCTTCCTGTTCTCCTGGCTGAGCAAACAACCATTAGGAAAGCCCTTTGAGGAATACACCAATAGCTGCTTATTTATTTGCTACAGGGTCTCACTAATAGCCCAGACCTTTGACAGAAAGTGACTAACCAAATGCTTCAGCGGTAAGGTAGGAAAATGTCAGAAAGCCTTCAACCTAAGTCTTCACTTCCTGCAAGCAGTATCAGAATCAGCAGTAGTGAGAATAAAAGGGCTTGTTTCCTTTGTGTAAAACCATTCTTTAATTATAATTTTGAGTTACAAGAAAACATTTTACCTGTAGTTTTGAACCCGATCTAAAATCTAGTTGATTAATAGCCATTCTGATGAGGGGAAGACTGCACTCTTGCTTAAAGTTCTCCAGACAACCTTGCATTGCCCATAAAAAAAGCTCAGCAAGTACACAGGGACAGAAGCCCTTATCTTAGCACAGCCCTGCCTTATTTCCAGAGTCACTTCAGTTTTGTTCCAAAGCACTGTAAGAGTAAGAGCAGAGCAGGGTTCATGGCCCAGCTTCCTTGTACCGTCAGTGTTTGAGGAAACAGGCAGGTAACACTGCCCAGGACTGGGGGAAGGGCAGAGGTGCAGCAGCACTGCAGCAGTGAGCTCACTCAGGCTACAGGGTGCAGTACAAAGCAAGGATTTACAGGACTCCTATCAAATCCTTGACTGGATAGTGCTTGGGAGCTTTCTTGTAGCACAGGATCAGAATGTTTTATCAATTTCACCCCATGCTGCTCATTGATGCAGTTTTCTCCACCTTGTGTCTCCACATAATATAGACAAATAGGAAGCAGATTAAAAGTCCATAAATAAGCTTAATTTCAGTGTATTCCTCAGGGCTGAATGCTTGAGATATGAACTTTTAACACTGGCATCATTTATTTATGGTTTCAAACTTCTGTACGTTCAAGATCCTGATAACCCTTGAGATGGAAAATGCATAGCTGCACATCATCTGAAGGAATAAACAGCTTATTTTACTGTGGGGATAGTGAATGCACCACACAGTCACCATGGAAATCCAGGGCTTGCAGCAAGTTTATCATGTTTTCAGCAAACCCTCTGTTTTCTATACATAGTTTAAGGCTAATTTTTTAGAAAAAAACATGCTTTACAAAGCATAGTGAGAACAAGCAATAAATTAAAGCAAATTATTTTGAGACCACAAAAACATTAACTTCATGCCACTGCTGAATATAAGCAGGGTAGGCATATTTAGATGCTTGCCAGTAACTATTTCAACCACGAGACCTTTCTACCTAACTCATTAACAAGTGAGCAAAAACACCCCAAAACTTAACAACAAAGTAGAGCTCAAGTTCAATACTTTTTAGTTGGGATCTTTATTGAATGTATTTAAATGACAGTCAGATCTTTTCTGAAATACATTACACCCAATCCAAACTTTGATCCAGAAAGCAGGTTTGCCCACAGGAGGAAAAAATGCGGAAAAAAAAAAGTCTTAACTGCA
Source organism: Corvus kubaryi (assembly GCF_017639235.1). Taxonomy (NCBI): domain Eukaryota; kingdom Metazoa; phylum Chordata; class Aves; order Passeriformes; family Corvidae; genus Corvus; species Corvus kubaryi. The sequence continues at coordinate 26,250,097 of NW_024582091.1, read as the reverse complement.
TCAGCTCAAGAGCTTTTTTTTTTTTTTTTGCTGATGATATCCAGCAAGGACTTGAAAATATCTAGTCCCTAACAAGCACACACAACATGGAAATTTTTAGCTTTGAACACCAGCTTAGTCATTCAGTAGATGAATGGTTCACATTTCACTACTAAGCAGGTATTACAATACAAAAGGCAAGCTTAACTGGTTTGCAATTTGATTCTAATTTAGCTATTGTTCTACACTTTCAGCTTTGATTTCAGATTCTGTTCAACATAAACTAGCTTATTCAATCACCTTTATAGAATTAGCATAGCAGGATACATTGTATTCAGGACTTTCATTTGCATCTATCAGCTGTAATAGGTAACTTAATTCTGATGGTTTTCCAAAAGAGAATGTTTGTAGAAGTTCATTTCATGCTAGAAACACAGTATCACTGATAATTACAAGCAAACTCAGGTTAATAGCACTTTCAGACATATCACAGCTTCCTGCCAAAAAAAGTAAGCAACTTCGATTAACATGCTGTATTAAGAGCCAATTAACACAAAAGTCTTCAAAGCCTGCTCACAGCTCTGACAGTGTTAAAGACCACACGTTCAACAGTTAACAGTTTTTATCCACTCTATTAAAACTTTACGGCCATATCTAAACCACACAAAGGAACTGCGCCGGTACCTACACTGCAATTACCTTAAATGCTCTTGAGCAGTTTAAAAGTTAAGTTTGCAGTTTTGCAAACACGAGTCTGAGCTGACAAATGGAAGACCAGAGAGCATGAATGTGTCAGCGAGGAAAGCATTTGCAGAATGCCACCTCTAAACTACATCTGCATATTAACACAAAAATACTTTGGGAATCTTTCACATTTTAAGTCAAACACTACAGGACTCCTCAAGCACCTGCGTAGCTCACATCATCTGCAAGTATTTCAGCTAGGATTTTCCTTCCAGGATTACCTGGACATTAACTGTACAGGCTGTTACCCTGTATCTGCTACACCACTAAGCCTCAGAGCTATAAAACCACATTTGATGACTTCCATGTTAAGTACATTATTCAGAAAGATCTAAATAGTTTCACAAGTCAAAGTCAGATGAGCATATTACCTCATTACACCAACAGGACAGAAGTAAAAATGTATTCTTCAGTGCTTCTGGTACAGCAGAAACGAAGCTTCCACTAACCATGAGCATTCAGATGCACACACAACATGGGCTATTCACTATTTTTAAAAAGAGGCAGTTATCTGCTCACTGCCAATTCAGATCTGTGAATAGCTAAGTCTACCAATATATACACGAGAAATTTGCTGAGAAATACCAAAACAAAGGAAAAGAAACAGGATACATCTCTGAATGGAGCTGCTACCATCATCAACATATTCCAAACATTAAATACACTACTACAAGCTCCCTGACCAGAGATCGTTGGGTAACAGTGATATGCACAAGCAGATCTGGATGCACAGACAGCCAGATCCTCCAGCTACCACCCGAACCTGAAAAGCTGAACAGTTGGCCATACTGAAGGTGAACTACTGACATGAGTAAAACGTGCAGATTTGCCCTGTTTGCTTAGGACAAGCCCGCCTTTTCCAGCTGTGTCAGCTGATCCCACCTACATACCATTTTTGTTGTCACTGCAAGCTCATCCACAGTTCTGCAGATTTTGTTTTGTACTTCAAGCTTGCAGCTACCATTTTCTGACACTTCCAGAACACATTTTTTTGTGGATCTATAGCTAGACCCTCCAAGTTAGAAGTCTAAGTATTCCACGAATGGTCTGGGTTGGAAGGGGCCCTAAAGACTATCTAGCGCCAGCCTTTCTACACTGTCCCTCTCCAAAATACAGCCCTGCCAATCTGCAGTACAGACGCCTCATGCCCGCCTTGTCCAGCACGGCTCCAGAGCCGCCCCGTGTGCCGGCAGGTGGCCATCGGCTCCTGCGCTAACAAAGGCGGCGCAGGCACATTCCTGGGCGGCGGGCGGGGAGCGGCGGGAGCCGGTGCCGAACACGTGCGCTGGGAGCGGAGCGGTGCGGAGCGGGCCCCGGGCCTTCCTTCCCCCGCCCCGGGCGGCGCCGAGCGCGGCGCCAGCGCATTCCCCACATGCCCATTGGGTGACGGGCGCGGCCCGGCCCTCCGCGGCGTCCCGCTCCCATTGGCCTCGGCTCCTCAATGGGGGAGAGCGACGGGAGCGGCGGCGCGGCCCGGGAGCGCGGCCAGGACACTCACGTGTAAACCGCGGCTCCGGCCACACTTCTGGGGGAGGAGGGGGCACCCCCTTTCCCGGTGCCTACCGCACCGCAGGGAGACACGGGAAGGGTCCCCGGGTACCGCCCGCTTCCCTCGGCGAGAGCCGCTCGAGGGACCCGTCCGGCTACGCAGTGCCGGAGGTCGCCGCCACACCGGCCATGTGAGGGAACCATCAACCCTCGCCACGACAGCCAGAGGAATCTCCCTTTCCAGCTTGCATTAACTGGGAGGGAGATTCCTGAGCCCCCACTCTCCGCAGTACGGCACGGGCAGGGATTTCCCGAGCCTTTTCGTCCCGAAACTGGCCGTAGGAGCGGGACGTGCCGCCGCAGAGGGGTGGGCGCCGCTGCCGTGCTCCGACCGCCAGCAGCACTGCGACACCGCGCCCGCTCCCCCCGCGGCGCTCCCGGCCGGCGCGGCACACGCCCGGCTCCGCGCTCCGCTTCGCCGCCGCCACATGTTGCCAGCGGGAACCGCGCGGGGCTGCACGAGGCGGCGGCGCGGAATGGCTTCCGTCCCCGGCACCACCACCTCCCGCCGGCCGGGACGAGGGGAGCCGCCCTGCCCGGGGGTCTCTGGAGGGGGGCGAAAACTCACCCCAGCGGGGAGATGCTGTCACCGCGGGAGCGGGAAGGCGGCCGGCAGCGCGGGAGCCCAGCCCCCACCGACAGCCACCCCGGAACCTGCCTTCCCCCGGCGCGGCCGCCATCGCCCCCCAAAGCGCCGCCACACCCGGGCCTTCAGGGACCCTCCCGCCCGCCGGCCGTCCCCCGAGAGGAGCGCTGCCCCCGCCACCGCCTCTCCCCGCTCCGACCCCACCCCGCCCCGGCCGTTCGCAGACCTGGGTATGGTGCGGAGGTCGCCGGACCCCTTGCTCTGGTGCGGCTCCTGCTGCGCGGGCTGCTGCCGGGCGAACCACACCTCCAACAGCTTCTCGGTCCCTTCGAAGAAGTGTGCACCGCTCTCCTTCATGGTGAGACAACTCGGCAACCAACAACCACAGAAATTAAACGACAACCAAACTGCCGCCCCCGGCCGCCACCGTTCGCTGCTGCTGCACGGGCCGCGCTGCTGCCGCCGCCGGGTCTCAGTCCGTCCCGGGCGGGTTTCACCTTCTGGGGGATTTGCTTAATATTAATTTAAAAAAAAAAATAGAGGAATAAGTAGAAGAAGGAAGGTTTTGGTTTTTTTTAAACGGGCGAAAACCACCCGGAGTGCGCGGCGGCGGATGCGGCGTGAGCGTGTGTGAGCGGGTTACAGTCCGAGCGGGGGTGCGGGCGGGCGATGCGGTTCGGTTCCTTGTAGTCCGTGTGTTCCCCTGTTACAGAGAAGAGCGTTGAGCGAGCGCTAGCTAATGTCGCCGGCCATACTGTGTAAGCGAGGGGCCAGTGCGCACGCAGCCGCCTTTATATCCCGCAGGTATCCGCATCACGCCGGGTCGCGCTGCACATTGGGCGGCCGCCGCTCCGGCCCGCCCTTCTCAGCTTCCCATAGGGCGGCGGCGACGCCCGTCGAGACATATGCCGGTTCCTTGGGCCCCTCCCGCTGCGGCCCGCCCGCCTACCCGCAGGGAGCGGGAGATGGAGCGCGGGCGGCGGCGGGGCAGCGACAGCGGCAGCTCAGCGGCAGCGCAGCGCAGCGGCAGCGCAGCGCTCGGGGCCGCGTTGTGGGATCGGACCGCGCCGAGCCGAGCATGGGTGGGAAGCACGGCCTGTGGTCAGCAGTGAGCCGTGCCAGGGGGAGCGGGGCTGGACACGGCCTAAAGACGGCGGGCGAGCCCGAGAATGCCGGCTCTTCCCGGGCCGCGGCGGCAGCGCTGCGCCCGCACCCGGCGCTCCTTCCCTCTGCGCCCGCCGTAAGGCGCTTCCCTCGCTCGTAAGAGGAGCTCAGCCGAGCGTTCAGGCGCAGTTCCCATTCCCTTCGCCCCTGCCAGGAGACCAGCGTGTGTGACCGAGAAGTGGGGAGTCACTGGTACGCGGGTGTGTGGCACAAGGAGCGAGCGACCGGGCAGGGCATGTGCGTTTGTGGGCGCACACGGGGGAGGGACCGCGGATCTGTGTGCGCGGGTCATTACTTGATAACCTGCGACTCTTTTTTTTTTTCTAATATCTAGAAGAAATTGTTGAAAACCACATAGATCTATGGTCGCCTAAAGCATTTTTTAGCGACACTATAATACATTATAAGCTCCTTGTTGCAATGCTTCGTAGTCCGAGGAAAGGCTCGCTACTGATCAAATGAAGAACAGAGAATCCCGTCTTCCCTGATGAGCCTACGGTACTTGCACTACATGGGACAGGCAGCAGCAGATGGCTGGGGACAGATGAATGAGTCCCTACTAGGAGACAGTGAGATAGTATCGGACAGCATAATAGGCAGTGGGCTCTGTCCACCAGCGGAGGAGTGAGTCACTGAGCCAGTGAGTCATTCCCAAGGCAGCTGGCCGTGAATCATTCCCTAGGTGGCTAGTTGCCGCTGTACGCTCCTGTGGCACAGCCTTACTAGCTGGCAGAGAACCATGTTCTCCAGTGCTGGGGCTTCACTGGTTTTTATTAACTTTGTATGAGTTGTGACATCAAAAAGTTGTGACCTAAAAAGAAGGTTTTCCTTTCTCACCCGTTTTTCTGTACCTCCATGCTGTTTCCTTCCTTTTGTCAGTGCAAGCACTTGCATGGCTGTGTAGTGAACTGCACCAGGTTTAATGCTAACTACTTAGTTTTAATGATGGTTAATCGTTTTTAATTGCGATCAGCTTTAATTTGCATCAGTTTCCCAAAGCAGTTCATGACCCAGCTACATAGATGCTTCTATTGGTATAAATAAGCTGTGCTTGGGCATGCACATGAAATTATGGATGGGGAGTGCAGGACCACTAGTTTCAGTAGCCACAATGGATTAAATCTGCTTAAAGTGCTAACAGAACTACAACTGAGTGTTTGTGGACTTTGTCCAACCATATTCCACATTTACTTTTAATACCAGTCTACCCGTCCTTCTTTCTAAATGTGCAGTACTAGTTCCTAGTTCTGTCTTCTGTTGATTTAATGTTTTGTCTGGTTTTCAGTCAGGTATTTCATCCTACTTGCTGTTTGCTAGTGATCTATGTGACTTTGCTCCAGCCAGATATATCTTTTTCTTGTCATGGATCCTGTCTTTATATGGACTTTCTGACTTTCTGATCTTGACTATGGTGTGGTCTGACAGCATGTCTTGGACTGTGTGCTCACAAACTTCATCATTTCCTGAAGTCTTGACTGGTCTTTTGTCTGCCCCCTTCAATTCGTTCTTTTTCTGACTTTTTCAATTCAGGACTTTGCACTTGCTACCAGACAGAGTTCACTATAGTCAGAGTGGCCCTACCACTATCACTACCTGTGACTGTTGTCCCTTGGTTTTAAGGCACACCAATTGCCTGTAGAAATGTTTCTGAGACATTTCAGAGGACGACACGATTCAAAAAAATGAAGTACATTCTTTTTTTATTTCTGGGAAGCTTCTCAGTGGGATGGATAACCTATGAAACCACATTAAGTATTTGTTTGGAAGTTCAACAAGGGACAATACAGCTCAGTATCACCAGCTGACATGAGGAGCGAAATGATCTCAATGCTGAGTAAGATGAAATAGTATTTTTTCTGATGTGTTAGGAAAGTAGCAGGGCGATATTATATATTTGAAGCCAGAGAGTATGGGTATGATCACCTAAAAAGAGAGTTGTATTAATGCTGAAAGCTGCAGGCCTTCTTCACAGGAGTCTGGATTGCTGAGACATACACAAAAAACAGGTGGAGGAGGGAAAGGAGGGAAACAGTGAAAGCTCTTTTTTGAACTTGACTGACAGCTAGACATGAACAAAGTATTGTCTGAGAGACAGGCTGAGGTTTCAGGAAGGACAGAAGGAGATTGTTTTGGATTAGAGGGAGGTTCTGTGAGTCACTGTTGGAAACATGGTTGCTGAATTCGTGTTTACAGCTGAGATTACCCAGAGATAAAGGACAGGAGCTGAAGGACCAGCAGGTTTTAAAATGTCCATTCAAAGGGGTTGCGCTAATGTTTTAATAACAATAATCAGGCATTTGAATCTGGAGGAAGAATGGCTTGGGAAGACAGGAAGGCTCAGATATCATCATATGATTGTGAGACACGGGGCCAAAAATTGTTTATGATCTTGTTCCTTTGTAGTTATCTGCTGTCACAACAGGCTGTAACTGGCCAGGTGCATTCCCCTGTGTGCAGGAGGAAATTCTATGTTGTAAAAAACTGTTGTGACAATTGTTGTAACCTCTTTTTTTTTTTTTAAATGTTAGGTGTGTAACCAAGCCCAACAGTCAGAGTGGTTCAGAGTTTCTGCATACCAAAACAGAGCTTTGGGGCAGTCAGAAACAGAATGCAAGCCTGTATGGTGCTGAAGCTTCTGCCCATTTTCATTGCTAAACTAGCTGCAGAGCACAGAGCTCACAGAGTTAGTGTGAAGCAATCTTTGCTCTTACCCATATTCTTGAATAGGGTAAGCTTGGTGTCAACAAATAATCAAGTCCAGAAAGAAAGATGAGAAATTATGAATGTTTTATTGTATGGAAAGGACAATGATGAATTCTGTATTCTTAGCCAGTCTCTTTACACTTTCCCAGTAGCACAGAGGGGCTGTAGAGTTCTTGAAATTTCTCCATAGGGAATACTCCTTGTGTAGAGGTTTCCTCACTTTGAACAGCTATTTTGAGCAGCTGGAATGATCCATAAGGGGCTGTGGCAGCGAAGTCATTTAGAGCAGCCAACTTACACGAGAGGCAGTGCCAAGAAAAATTGAGATTCAAGTATGGAATTAAAGCTGCCTTTACCAGCCCTGCACCCACCGGGCAGTAAGGGATCGTGCTCGCTCTTTGTGAAGGAGAACATTCCTTGTTAATACTTATGTAAAAGTTATATTAATGCTAATTCTATGCACCTCTGCTATGGCACCAAGAAAAGCAAAAACTAATGTGCAAAAACTAATGCACTCTTAGTGTCTTCCCCAATTGTTTCAATGGTTGTTACAAAAGGAATGGGAAAGCAAGTTGCTGCAGAGCCAGTGTAGGCCTAGAAAATGTGTGACTTTCAAGGCATTTTCCCCCTTCTTTTAGAAACAAAAGCACTCATCTCTACTGTTGCCAACCTGGCCCTGCTCCTCCATGCCCATTTTGATGTACTTGCGCCGCTTCTCAGGTTTCTACTTACAGAAAAGACAGCAACCACAGCCAACTTCACAGTTCAGAGAGTCAGAGGTCTCAGAACAGAATTTCTCAGCAAATCTGGGCTGTTCTGCCACATGGTAGAAATTGTAAATTGTCATAGTAAAAAGCAGAAATGATCTTTCAGTAATGGGAGCTATTTTTAGCTCAAAATACTGATTTCAGCACCTAATGCTGTTATTCCCCACTGAATAAATGGATTTATTACCTACAACCAGGAAATAGCCTTCTAAGTTAAATGAGGAAAATAAATAGGAAGAATTGTTCTGTGAAATAATTTTCAGGGTGCCATTATGGTTTCCTCTGCATTTAGTTCAGATTTTACTGATAGATGTAAATGTAGTGCTGCCATATGATTTATCTCATGATAAATGATACTTGCTGACAAAAAAAAAAAAAAAAAAAAAGGAAGCAATGACAAGTAACTCTTGTAAAATTCTGTATGTGTGAAATTGTAAAGCAGAAGTAGCATAACTTTAATATTTGGACAGTGTATGTCTTACTAAAAACATTAAATTACTGAAGCTTTTTAAAGTTTAGTTTGCAGATCCAGTTGCAAATATTTGGCTAATGGAATAATCAATCATTTACATTTGGGAAAGATGAATTAAATGAAAAAGTTAGGAATTTCAATTTTGACCTAAGTTATACTTGCTGCTAGTTTATGTGTGTTCTACAGGCCTTGATGTTATGGTGATGGGCCATAAAACCTCCACTGCTGAAATTAACCAGCATTTTAGTGGTGGGTGTGAAATTTCCTCCTCTCAGGTCACCTGGCAGTGGACCCATGAGCTCACGTGCCAGTTCCTTTCAGAAATGGGGTGGAGAAGATGCAGGGTCTTGCATTCATTTTCTTGAGTTCTGTTCTGTCCTTGTTCTGAATGATGCTTTGCCCCACCCTCCTGCTGTTATCTAAACTGACCTTGCTCCTATGATCAGTCAATGCACTCATTAAAATCTGAGGCAAAGTATTCATTCCAGATCAGTAGCAAAGGGCAATTTATATTTTGCCAAGATTATCTTCCATTTCTCTGCACTTTTTATTCCATAGCACTACAGTCCTTTTCTTTGTTGTCTTTTGTTTATGAGGATGAAGAATCTTTTTTGTTGTTTGCTTTTCATATCTTTTTGAAAGTCTAATTCAGCTTGACTTTTGGCAATTCTCACTTTGTCCTTCCTTTTCTTTATCCCTCAGATAACATTTCCTTTTTGCTTAAGCCTCTTTGCCATTTTGCAAATGTTTTGGGTCTTGCTTGTGGTTATTTATTCAACTCGCTCTCTTCAGTAAAACTTCTGCTTTCTTGAGAGAAAGTCCAAATACTTTTATCCTTTTTACTTCAAATAATTGTATTATCCTCAATATTTGAATTCCTTAGTCCCTGACTTCATAATTAAGTTCTCTGGTTTCTCAAAGCTTGTCTTTTTGAAATTGAGAATATTGTTTACTTTTGGATCTTTTGCCAAATCCATTTTTACCTTACCAAATTGTTGTACATCTGTCAAAGCCCTCTTCTGTCATTGGTCATTGGTCAATGGCAATGCAATTAGTATCATGCCTATATAGGTTTTCATATGCATTTGATTAATGAATGTAATGCACTGAATGCAATAATGAATTTAATTCACAATTACAACATAAATGTTTTATCTATGAAGTTTGCTTTTATAGCAATTAAATAATTTTAGCTCAGTTGTAGCTACCTTCAAATTTTATTTGTACCTTATTTACTAAATATGTGATATTACTCAAACAAAATCTAAACCAGTTACATTTGATCTTCAAAGAGGGACTGAAGAAAGAGAATTGGGTAATCCTGCTTTTTTCTTATTAATTTTTCAGTGTTCTAAAAATCTGTGTCAATCCTTACATTTGGGTAATTAAAAAGTGCATGGAGACTGTTGCTTGAGAGATCTTGTAGTTGTGTTCCTGAAAATGAAAAGGCTTGCTTAAACCTCCCTGAGAAGATTGCATTACTGAACAAGACAATACACACATATGAGCCAAACTCAGACTTTCTCCCCTTCCACAATCTCCAAAGGCCCCTGGTCATATCGGTCATTGTAGTCCAGTCTAAAGAAGTCAGTATGCAAACTAAGGCCTTGTTCCTGCAAATATTTACACATTTAACTTTTAAACTAAATTTGACGTCAACAAAAGTACACAAATCTAGGAAGCAATTAATGTACAGAAGTATTAGCAGGCATGACAGAATGAGAGAGGCAGACTCCTCTTAGCTCCTCTGAAAGGAAGGAAAGGTAATTTACAGTCTTATCTACTGTCTTCTGTCACCAGGGTGCAGAATAACCAGAACTGACCTTCAGAGAGAGGGGTTTCAGGGAGGAAAATGAACTGCGCCCTTTCTTCTCATCTATGACTTTTTTTGTCAAACCAAAATTTTTTTTCTGCTTATTTTTACAATAGGAATTCTGGCTGCCATGTGCTCTACCTTCTTCTCTCCATCTGCCCGTGGTCAGAGACCAATAGAGACATCACAAAGAATAAGATATAATAGTTTAATTAATTACATTGGCACATACTGTAGTTAAATACTGAATGAACATATAAGAGATCTTTATTAAAAGATTTTGTGTCTCGTTTCCTTGATGTAGATTGCTAACAGTTCATATCTGAGACCTTTACATTATCTTCTGATAAGCAGCTGAACTAAGAAAGGTGCAGGAGGCAAAGGGAAAACAAATAATTTGTTAAAAAAAACCCCAAACCCCAAAAGGTTTTTATATTTTAAAGAAGAGACAAAGCTCCCACTTTTCAAATATCCAACCTGGACTGTACAGAAAACTTTGTTTGAAGAAACCAGCCTGGGAAGGGTGGGATGTCAACCATGTGGAGGAGTTTTGTTTACACAGCGCTAACAAAGATGCATCTCTTTTTTTATGATCCCATACACAAGGCCTATGGTCGAAGCTAAAAGGGTTCTTGGGGAGACAACACTGAAACCCATGTTTCTCTCAAGAGTACCTAGGTATATGCAAAGTTCAGTTTAAAGTTATGTTCCTTTTGTTTTCACGTAGTGTGTCTTCAAGGTAAAGCAAGTCCTTTTTGTCTTGATTGAGGAAAGCCAGGCTGTCTCCTCTTTATGCTGGTTGTTTCTGCAGAGACATTTGATTGTGATTGATTTATAATCAGCTTTCCACAGGGAAAATTTCATCTATTTATCAGAAAAGTAATGAAAAAATATTTATATAGCTTGTAATTGCTTACATTGTTTCTAATTGCTCATTTATATAAAGAAGGGGATTTACATTGGTTATACTATCATCAATTTTAATAAGCCTAAGCATAGAAAATCACCAGTTAGGTCTTAAACTAATGAGATTTATTAAAAAATAATGAGATTTCAGACATTAATAAATTAGGGTTTGACCTCTGGGGTATTTGTCAATGTGTACATTGAAAATTTCAAAACTCTGAAAATGAGGTGAAAAGAAAACTTGAGGCTATCAGATGACTAGAAATACAAACCTTAAATTGAGACACTGAGTGATACTGATAGGATAAAACAAAATGGCTCTTTATATGGCTTTGGGCACACTGCTGTATTTCATCCAGAGCAAGAAAAAAGCTTCCTTATATCAAAGAGGAGTAGGTACCAGATTTAATGTATAATTAGCTGATTTACAATTGAAATAATTTATTCTACTCTATGTGACAGCATCATTTAATTATCTCTGTAGTGTTCTCTGTAGACAATGCTAGAGCTAAGATGCTGTCAGGATTTCAAAAATAAAACCTTTAAACAAAGGCTGTGACTAATTTCTGAAAGTTTCTCTAAGATAAATTGTTGCAGAGAGCATATTTCTGGGTGATATAAAAAAGTGATCTGACTGTTTTGGAGACTGGAAGGCAAAGCTATTACACAGTGTTGTGCATAAATGGAGCTCATCATAAAACCCAACAAGGTGCTGTCCAACAATATCAGTTTTTCATAACTGCAGTCTTTTTTTTTTTTTTTTTTTTTTTTTGGCTAGGGATCAGTAGTCCTTGATTAAATTGGAATCTACTTTGTGCCCTTACTTTTCATAAATATTTCTTCAGTAGTTTAATACTGCCCCTCCCTCTGTGTTTTCGAAATACTAGCTAAGGTCTAAATTGCACAACTGTCTTTGATTGCCGCTTTGAATTTGTGCTCCAGCTATGCCAACTCTGGTGAAAGATGTGCACTGAACTTTTATACTTACTGCTAACTGCAGGTGCAGGAGCCTTTTTGTCATTTGGTCAACGGGGTATCTCTCACTAGTGATTTCAGTCGGTGTCCAGTTATGGAATATATGCTGCCTGGTTATGAAAAGACACATCTTAAGCAATATGGTCAGTTTCATTATAATAACTTGATTTTTTTTAAACTTAGTATTTGCAACATATAACAAAGACTGACGGAATCATGGCATGGTTTGGGTTGGAAGGGATCTTAAAGATGATCTAGTTCCAACCCCCAACACGTACCATTAGATCTGGTTGCTCAAAGCCCCATCCACCCTTTAAATGTTGCCAGGCATGGGGCATCCACAACTTCTCTGAGCAACATGTTCCAGTGCCTAACCACCCTCATAGTAGAGTTTCTTCCTGATATCTAATCTAAACCCACCCTCTCTCAGTTTAAAGCCATTCCCCCTTGTCCTGTCACTACATGCCCTTGTAAAAAATCCCTCTCCAGCTCTCTTACAGCCCCCTTTAGGTATTGGAAGGTGCTGCAAGGTGTCCTTGGAACCTTCTCTTCTCCAGGCTGAACAACCCCAGCTCTCTCAGCTTGTCTTCATAGGAGAGGTGCTCCAGCCTTCTCTGATCATCTTTCTGGCCTCCTCTGGACTCACTCCTGAAGGTGCACATCCCTCTCATGTTGGGAGTCCCAGAGCTGGATACAGTGCTCCAGGTGGGTCTCAGGAGAGCAGAGTAGAGGGGCAGAATCACCTCCCTTGACCTGCTGGCCATGCTGCTTTGGATAAGCCCAGGACACAGTTATTGTTCTGGGCTGCGAGTGCACATTGCTGGGTCATGTTGAGCTTCTCATCCACCAACACCCCCAGGTCCTTCTCCTCAGGGCTGCTCTCAATCCATTCTCCACCCAGCCTGTATTTCTGTTTGGGATTGTCCTGACCCAGGTGCAGGACCTTGCACTTGGCCTTGTTGAACTTGACAAGGTTTGCACAGTCCCACCTCTCAAACCTGCCAAGGTCCCTCTGGATGACATCCCTGCCCTCCAGCGTGTCCACTGCACCCCTCAGCTTGGTGTCATTGGCAAACTTGCTGAGGGTGTCCTTGGTCCCACTGTCCGTGTCACCAACAAAGATATTGAACAGCGCTGGTCCCAATACCGAGCCCTGAGGTCACCACTCGTCACTGGTCTCCCCTTGGATGTTGAGCCATTGACTGCAACTCTGAGTGTGGCCATCCAGCCAATTCCTTATCCACCAAGTGGTCTGTCTGTCAAATCCATGTCTCTCCAGTTCAGAGACAAGGATGTCATGTGGAACAGTGTCAAAACATAACCTGATTGTACATATTAAGGAAAAATATTTTTTTTCTTCTCCTACCTATCATTTCTTTGGTCTCTTCAATTCATATGTCAACAAGGAGTTCAAGGCTTTTCATCTGAAGAACTGTGCTGATTTAGATACTCTATAACCAAATTGTAATTCACATAAACTATGGTAGGATATTGTACCAATTTTCTTAATCATAGTTACCTGACATAGTTGGGGTACAAGAGGTTGATAACTTCAAATTAGTTCTTCAAATTGTAAACATCATATATGAAAATACATATACTTCAGATTTCTGTGATCTAAAACAAGACATTAATTCAGACATTCTCTATAATCTCTAGTTTTGTAAGGGAAATGCCAAGATTTAGACAGGTAATCTACAGATTTATTTATCTTTCTTTGTATTCATGTCTGTTTATGTCAAGAAAAGAATGTAATTCAGTGTGCTAACACCATACATTTGACAGGATCACTAAAGTGATGAATTTTTTCTGTTTCTCAGTTTAATTTTCTAGCCTAGTCAGGATACTGAACTTTTCATATTGGATTTTAGATGGGAAACTAGAAAATATTATTTATATAGAACATGAGTAAGTTCTGTCCAGGTTCTGTCTATTTCCTCTGCCTCAGTTTATTGGATCCAGATTTCTGCATGTTCCCCTGTTGGTGCATTCTTCTCGCCTGTGTTTGTGTGCATTTACTTTGTGGACAGTTTTAAGACATTAATCAGTTTGTGGCAAAAGGATTTGTGGAAAGGCTGATCAGTATTTTCCTTCAGTCCAGTGCTTTCTTGGCTTTCAAAAAAACATGTATTTGAGCTCTTTCCAAAATGTCCGTTTTGCTAGGAAATGTCTGAAGCAATTGCAGACACCACCAGAAAAATGAATCTCATTTAACTTTTACATATGCAGTGCAGATGTTGATAACTAAGATGTGTCACCTAGGGCTTCCCTTGATGGTCAGTGTAGCAGAACAGGTAGGTTTAGGGCATGAATCACCCAACATATTTTAGACAAAGATTAATTAAATTTTCTAGGTACACCAAAGGATATACTTGTTCTACTGGAAGAGTAAGTGGAATTGTAGCAGTGAAACTGTATGTCCAGTCTGGGCAGAGGGAGCAGAGAACTGAACCACCTGTGCAACAATAGCAACAGTTCTATTACTCATTTTCAGGAGCACTATAAACTGTGTTATAATAAATCATAGTCTATGGAATAATTTATTTTAGTAATATAATTTATTTAAACTGCTAAGAATTTTGCACATAGACTGCATGAAAAAATGGCTCCCTAAAACGCATGCCTTGCTGTTTCAGGGATTGAAAGACTGATGCATCTTTACTGGAGAGAAAGTATTAATAAATTCCTTAGAAAATTTTTAAAGACTGGTAAGAAAGATGCCTGCTGAACATTGACCTGAGACCACTTGTCTTCCATCTTTGCAGCATCAGCACTGGAATTTGCATTATCTACCTTAAGATGTCTGCAGTACTGATGTCTGCATCTGACTTGGATTCAAAGCAGAGTTGGTAACTGACAACCCCAGGGTTTATAGATGTGGCTCCATGAAAAACTCCGCTGTCAGCCTGCAACAGCTGACACTGCAACACCACAGTACACTCATGCAGGGCTGCTCAGTCTGACAACCCAGCTTCACCAAGTGTGATTGTACAGGGTGGAGCCACACCAACATGTGATGTCACCCTGAGCTAACTTGCACTGCATTCCTCTGTGCAGAATTTTTCCATTTGAGACATTAGGATCAGTTTCACACATTTCTCTGTTGCAGAGTTTTTATTTTCTTTTTCCATGTAACAAAAATCCATACTTTGCAACTTTCTGTCATCAGCACAAGATCTGTAAAAGATAATGTACCTTGCATTTGTCATTTACATATCTTTCATATACATGGAACTTAAGCAAGTCCTTCTAAAATGATGACTCATGATAGGAAAAGAATGATTTAATTTTTGAGGAGCAGGAAAAAATAACACTATGGAATAATGCTTCTGGGCCTAAAAACCACTGCACGAGGAGGTGAAACTGTTTTGCAGGTTTTGTGTGACTAGCACTGGATGAAGAAATTCAGAGTGAAGAAAGCCACATAAATGAAATTGCATGCTGCAGAGGCCCTGGCCTTCATCAAAGAGACACCAAAGTGGGAGCCACTCTGATGATAGATAAGCAAATAGCATTCATGCTCTAGAAGTTAGCAAGCAAAGCCAGCTTACCAGACAGTGGGCAATCAATTGGGCTGGAAAATCCACAGTGAACACAGTTGTTGTGCAGGTCTGCAAGATCATCAAGCATTTCCTACTTTATTGAGATTATGAATCAGGGTGGTGCCTGGGGAACAGAGGAATACGAAGCGGGGGATGATGGGGTTGTGGTAGGGAAATAGGTTGGGCGCATCATGAGTCTGCATCCTCTGAATACAAATGGGCATATTTGTCCATGATATAAACATTGGCTGATCAAGGAAGATACACAATACTCACAGGAAACATTTTTCTTTGACTGCTTTTTATTGGAGAGTGAATAATGAAACTTGGCCTTTTCTTCCTGAACGCAGAAACCAAAAAGAAGAGGTTTAACTTTTGTTTCAGCAAATGCAAGATGAATGTGGTTGATTTACTTAAAATTCCGAAGCAACACACCCTATTAAGCCTGCTCTGAGTGAAATAAGCATGCCATTGTGCCTGTTGCGTACTTTTAGTTCAGGTTTTGTGAGGCCTGCTTTAAGCAACAGGAAAAGCAGTAGGTTGGTAAGTTAAGTAGGCAAACATCTGGTTAGTTTCTATGGCATTGTTTGGCTAAGGGAAATATAGGATCCCTTCAGAATTGTGTTCTCAGGATGGCTGTGCTGATAGTCAGTTTTCCCATTACTGACCTGGGAAACAGTAATTGGTTTCAAGTTAACTACATTCATTACTGAATTCTCCTTGGTTTGAAGTCAGAGTCCAGAGGCTGCAAGAGGGTTTGGAAATATCCAAGAGCACAAGAACACACTTTGGAAACAAAGAGAACATGCAGCACTGATGCAGGGTTCTTCTGGATAGTCCTCCTCCTGCTGCCACATACAAGATCTCAATGCACGCCTCTAGGAAGGGATCTGCAGAACAAAGGACCTTCCAAACCAAAATACTAATGTGTATGCACTTGCTACGCGACCAAAACATTCTCCCCGAATTCCCTCCCCCTCTCTTCCTGCCCATAGAAATTCATCACTTCAGGCCCTGCTCTCTTTTCGAGCTGCCAGGGAGCGCGCTGCCTTTGCCAGGGAGCGCAGTGCCGGAGGACGAGTGGCAGAACTACCCTGCCTGCACTCAGTCAGGGAGGACAAGGTTGGACTCGATGATCTCAGAGGCCTTTTCCAACCTAACTGATTCTGTGACACGTAAGGGACAAGGCAGACGGGGCTGCCTGGAGTTAGAGATGAAGTGCATGGCTGTTAAGGGCAGCTAGGATTGAGGAGGGCGCTGGGAGTCAGAACTGAGAGCCCTAAGGATGAGGGTGTGTTGCAAGGACGTGGGCAAGCTCGTATTGTACAAGGACGTGTTGTCACGCTTTAAATGAAAGTGTTTTTATGGGAACGTCTGTTTTTCAGTCAGCATTGTCATTACAAAGCAAACCTATTCTTATGCTAAGGAAACTGCTGGGGTTTGGTTGCTGCTAACATTAGTATATGGGCACTCAGCACACCGGTAATGTACTCTGCAGTTTTCCATGCTCAGGGACAAAAGCTGAATTGGTACTATAGAACAACTTCACAGGAGGTTAATTTTGCAATTTAAATATCCTTACTGAAAGCAAGCAAACAAAAAAAGCAATGAGTGAGTATGTATGTGATCAAGAATTTCTCAACACTTTTTGGCTTGTTGGATTAATGGGCTAAACCTGCCTTCTCCCAGTGAGCCAGCATGGTTTCTGCACTGGTAGTCAGAGTTTTGCTGGTTTCCCTGGCTGGGTAATCAGGCTGGTAAGGAAGGTGGCGATAGCTGCTGTTCTCAGGGCAGACTGGGAATTACAGCTCTGCGGCCATGGACATCTGAGAAATTCCAAGGAGGAATTTGAGCCTGAGGGAAAGCTTGTTTCTTTTGCTCCACGACTCCTCAACTTGTCTAAAGAGTTGATTGATAACAGATGCACCTATCTGCCTTTCTGTTTTTATTGAAGCATGTTGTTTTTCTGCAACAGGATTTTTCCTGTGATCTCCCCAGGATATTTCTCCCTTTACTGTATATACTCATGGTCAGCATTTTTTGCAGAATAAAGAGGCTCTGGAAGTGTATTATCTCTTATTTAACCCGTTTTTCTCCTTAACCTGCATCCATCCTTCAGCAATTATGGAGACTGCAGTTTTCTAGGACCTTCCATCAAAGGAGAGATTGTTAGATTTTCTTGGTAACAGGAAGGAGAAAGTATTTGGAAATTCCTGAGACTTCTTTCCCTGCAGGAATTTCTGTCCCTTTCCAAACAGCTTGCTCTGGGTAAAGGCATTGCTGCAGGGAAGCTAAATTGCTGGGGATTGCCTGCGAGTCCTATGAAAGGGGGAACTGATGTAGTGGCACTTAAAGTAGGAGGACTGGAACAGCATAGTAAAAGTCAAACTCAGTACAGGAAGCAGTGGTTATGACCATTGTAATGTCCCCAGCAGTGACAAAGGCCCAGGTACACACAGTTGCAGGTTCCCAACCATATGTACTGGGATGACCCAAGGGCATATCTTCATGGAGTGAAGAAAAGCTTGGGAACCTAAGAAAATTATGCGGAGGCACCAAAAAGGACCCAGGAGGATGAAAGAGCCATTTTTCTGTAGGTAAAATATATATTCTGAGGAAATCGGAGTTTTTCCCTTGTCTGCAAGCTGAAGAAAATCCAGCTACCACTAAAAGCCTGTTCCTTTCTTATGCTAAGAGACAGAAGAAAAGAAAAGGCTGTTCCTTTCAAGTGAAAGAAAAGTCAGGTTCAAGCATTCCCACAAAGGAAAAATCATACCTTTTAAAGTAATATGCAGTAGGACATCCTTGAGCTCCTACCCCCTTTCCTTGATGTACTTGACTCTTTGTAAATCTGTCTCTAATCCCACCCTGTTTCAAAAAAACCCCTCTCCACACTGATTCCTGCCCTGCCTTAACACTCTGCACTCTGCTTGCTCTTCAGAGCCGGGAGTTTTGATCCATTTCAAGTGTGAGCTATTTGGGGGGATTACATTATTCAGGCAACACAAAAGCTGCGTTTTCACATCAGTTTTGTGGTGGAAATATGGATAGAGATGACAAAAGTTCACACTTCGATTGCTATAGAGGATTTATTCATTTTAGGTTCAAGAGAGTAAATAAAAAGCCACTCAGCATTATGGCATCACTATGGAGGTTCCCCAGCAGAGCATACTCTCTGCAGTGTCCTCTCATATGGTTTTCATTATGATATACTGATTAAAAGCAAATAGATTTAGGATCAGTAGTCAATCTATAGGTCTTGGAAAAATAAATTATAAGCTCTTCCGAGACTTGTTCAGGATAAAAAAACAAGATAAAAACAGCTTTGGCTTCTTAGAATTACATCCAGCTTTAATAGAAACTGCAGTTATTAATGGGCTCTCACATACTACAACAGAATGACTTGAGCAGGACTCTACCTAAAGCTCTGGTGAGCCCAGTTTAGTCAGGTGTTAAATATGATTAACTGCAGTGGCTTTGGGTGGCTTAACATTTTATTTCCAACACCCAGTTTCTTACAGTGTCATAATGCATGAGGCAATCTGAAGATAATACAGCTATTGATTTTTTAAAATGACACGAGCATTTAATGGAAAACATTAGTATTAAAAAAAAAAGCAAGAGTATGTATGATTATTAACAATATATAAGATAATGTAATAAACCTAATACAAAAGTAGCATTCTTAGTGTGAGAGTAGAGTGGTTAATTTTGCCATGTAATTCCAACTGATTATATAAAGGTGGAAAACATTCTGAATAAATGCCACACACAGCTCAGGGGCTACATTGGTTCAAAAAACAATAGAGACAACAAACTCTTTTTCTCTGTATTGCATGCTACATTTCTCAAAGTCACAACTGGATCTCAGAGAAACCTTAAGTCTATCAGAGCATCTTCCTGTCAAACCCTACTCCAAACAGATTTCTTTCAATCCACAAATTTGCCTTCTGAGCATTGGGTTTGTTTAGCTCTTCTGGGGCTTATGCGTCCTCCTGTACTGATTGTCTCACAGTATGAGAGTCTTTATGCAAATGACTGCAAGGTATTTGTGTCTGTCAGGGACACACCTTGGACCAGTTGCTGAGCGTTCCTGCATTTTCTGCTTAAGTGCAGTAGCAGTAGCAGATAGGCATCTCACTGAGATAATGTGAAGGCAGGGCCTGCAGTCCCTGGTACAGCACAGCCACATGTTTATCTGCTTGAACTCAGGGCAGTGAGGAACACGCGTGAAATGCTCTGGGCCAGGAGTTGACACTGTGTGTTTTGGGAAAAAAAAGGGATATACCACTCCCTTATTTTTTATCAGCAAGAGTGATGGTGCAAGGTGGCCTCTACCACACAAGAGAGTGCAAGGATAATGGGACCTACTTCAGCATTCCCACCCAGAGTACCAAAAGGTCCTGTTGTTTTGAGCCGCTGAGCGGTTTGGAGTCATGTTTTGTCAAATCTTTTCTCAGACAGGGTGTACTTTAAGTTTGCTTTGTGTCTTGACTTTCAGTAGGAAGTGCTGGTTTTTGCTTCAGGGGGGTAGTTTGTCTTCAGGATTCTTCTCACAGGTTTCTGATTCCTGAGCTGGGAAACACATCTTCCATCAAACTCTCTCTAGAATAAAAGGTTATTCTAAAGGAAACCCAGGGAAGGGTAGCCATAATCCCATTAACTCCAGCCAGATTACACAGTTATTATGGCTGTCAATGTGCTGTCCCAGAATTTGCCTCTACTCTGGGATACCCTTATACAATTCATTATCGGGAGATCAGCTCCTGTCACTTCTTTTTGGCACTTGCCTGTCCAAATGTTTTTATTCCAGTAAATGGAATCTTGGCTAGAAATAGTAGGTGGATTCATGTTTTAGTGTGCAATCTTAAGTCTCATCTAAAATTTTTTTTTAATGCTATATCTAAATTATTTAAATCAAGAAATTAAACTTCTTGCCTTCATATGCTGGTACTGCTATTTTTCTTACATTAGCAGGCTCTTTCTTTTCATATATATATATATATATACACACACATTTATATATTAATTACAGTGGAGCTTTCAGAATGACTTCAGCTTCAAATCCTCTGACTAAGAAAGATATCTCAGTTTGCTATTTTAATGCAGAAATTGTCCCACAGGACAAAATTATTGGATTTGGATTTGTTATAAGATTACAAAGAAGAAACCTCCTACCAGGATCAGAGTGCTGCAAAATATTTGCATTCCTAAGAACATAATGGATTTCCTAGGTGGAGCTTTTACCAAGTATTAAGCCACTTCTGAACTCTCTAACTCTGATGCTGCCTTTGGGAAGACTGTCATTCAGTTCTTAACTCTATTAGAAATTTGGGTGGCTGACAGGCACAGCATGGGAATACTTGCCCACCATGTGGCCACGGGCACTGGCAAGTGCTCAAATATGCATTACTTGCCTGCAGGTTTTGGTTCTCCAGATCTACTGTGCTTGTCCACAGCTTCACAACTCAGCAGGACAGTAAGTTCTGAGGACTGTGTGATTCAGGTGAAGGGAAAGGGAAGAGCAGACCTTTACAATGGCATGTAAACATGCAGAAGGCACGGTGCTAAGCCGCACCTAAAACTTACACCCACGAAGTGAATGTACTGATAGAAGCATCAAAGCAGGTAAGCAGCCTTACCCGTGTTAATGCAATCTATTTTCTAATTTTCTAATCATAGATTAGAAAAAGATATTAATTGTATCTGTTATGTATTTATGCATTCAATATATATTTGCATATAGCAATGACTTCTGGCTAGGTTTCTTAAGGAAGATACTTTTAAAATAAGGGGTACAAGTTTCAAATATACTGTGTAGTAAATAAAATGGTGTGACTGGAGGAATTTAATATCAGAAATTATCCATATTCTGCTGTTTTACTTGGTTTCAAGTTGTATCCTTTCAAATGCCACCAAAGGGCATTCAGGAGACCTGGCTACAGTTGGGGGCCATCAGCACCCTTCAGTGTGGCACATTCCATGTCACACGGCATAGGAACAACCTCATAACTTACAGCCCGACCCTCCCAGCTATCCTGCAGCTTCATTTGGCCCTGCTCAGTAGGTTTTCTTGGGTTTTCCTTTTCTTTGGCTAATAAAGGCATCCTAAAACTACTTAAAAATTGCACTATTTTACATTGCAGTGCAATTAGATAAGATTAAATTAAAACGGCCTCATAAGATGATAAAGATATTCATCTTTTATGCTTACTTATGGGGTCAGGGTGCAACACTACTTCATGCTGTAGATTATGATAAAATTACTGTATTAGAGAGAAATTTATAGGAATATCACATCAGTGAAAAAAAAATCCTTTAGAATGCTATAAATGCGCTTGCACGGGGGGGTTACCTGCTTAGCATTATTGATTTTCCAATCGATATAGCAAGTATATAACACAAGGCTGTGTGCAGTCAAGGCTTTAGCATGGTTTAGATTTGTTTACACTGGTTCAGCTGTCAGCAGGGCAGCAGATTGATGTTTCCTTCCCAGCATAGTGGGAACTGATGAAGATCCAGCACTTTGTTGCTTGTCACCATCCAGCAGCAGGTTACCCCACCCACACCTATTGTGGAGGTGCTCTTTGGCTCATCTCCTTGGATGCTTCACAGGAGGTTGCTCGCCAACCTTGCTGGCACCAGGGACCTGTTTGGGGTCAGCCTGGCAGAACTGCGGGGGTAAATGGCCTTTTGCAAATGGTCAGAGATGAAGGACTGGGGAGAAGTAATGACTCTGAATGGAGAAAATGTTTGCAAACTTAATTTGTGCTTTTGGTGTAAATGTATAGTCATAAAGCAAACTGATAAAAATAGTTCTAAGTCGATGTAAGAGAAACCACACACAAAAATTGAACTTGTTTGGTTAATAGTGCATGAAATAAGTCCATATAGCTTCTGTATGTAGGAAAGAGGTCCTGAAGGGGATTTTATGTGACTTGCCTGCTGAAAGCTCTGCAGTGGTCAGGGCACAGCAGTTAGATCTGCATTTTACACGTGATCAATTTGAGCTGGGAAATCAAATTCCCCATATTCTCAGGCTTTCTTCCCTATTTTATCTTTATTTCCAATACTGTTTCTCATATATATGTGCAGAACTTCTCTATTAGCCCCTTTCTCTGTGAAAGTGTATTATGTGCTCTGTTGCCTGACCAATATAAGCTACAGTCACTGCAAATTATTTCCTCATCAGTAATTTACCAAATTTACCCCTCTGTTTTCAGTTTATCCAGAATTGGTATGATCACCAGATGCTTTCAGACATTAAGTTCTTCTGAAACATATTTTAGGCACTAGATGGATTTTTCTACTATTTCAGGGACCTGACACATTTTCAATGCAATCCAAATTATTGCCAGTCATAAATAAATTCATTAGCAATGCCACTGAGTTCAGCACGTCTTTGTCTTCGTCTTCCTTCCATCAAGGTCATAGCAAGGTGAATTTGTGTCTGGCTTTTTTTTTTTCCTTTTTCCCCCTAACTTTTAGTGTGTTTTGGAAGGCATAAGGATGACATGTGGTATCAATATTCAAATGATATCAAGGAAAAGAGACTATTCAGAAAAGAAAGCATGCAATTTTATCAGGCTTTAGAACAGGTATCATGTTACCTGCACTGTGCCAAAGCCAGTTCTTTTTGCATCTGAATTCAGGTCAGGTACAGCCTAGGATGCTCAAAATGTGAAAAAAGAATGCCCTTAATAAAAGCAGAAAATACAGTCATACATACACTGCCTATGATTCTCATCTGTGGATGTTCAAGTAGAAGACCTCTTGTATGCAGGAAGTCCTAAAGGCAGTGAAAATCTTTCATTCAGTAGGATTGTGTGGATGCTAAAAAGCAGGAGCAGAGGAATTTTCCAGCTGCTGAAGCATTTTGTGAAGTTTTCCTTTCTCATGCTTTAGCTGAGAAACAGTGAAAGACGGTTTTGTAAACTAACTCTCTATCTTGCACCTGCATGGTCTTGTTTTGGTTCACTGAAGAAAATATTTTGAAATAGGCATTGTAGCATTCAGCCAATCACTCTGGGAGGTGTATGGTCAAGCAGCCAATAATGTCATTTCTCTATTGCAAACCAAGTTATATAAACGAGGTGATAATTAATTAAATAATTCCATTCTATCCTGGACTTGGATTCCGTGTCATTCTTCGCGCTGTCCCTGTGGACAACAGTGACAGGATTGTATAATATGACCTTTGAATATTTTTTTCTTTTTCCTTTTTAATTTATATGTAATCCTGTCTAGGTTCTGACAATAAACTACAATTATATTTGTTCGGGAAATGATGTCTAACTGCTGGAGCAGAGACATTTAACAAGGACATGTTCTGGCTCCTGAAATGTGCTCCCAGTCTCTACTAATGTCTGTATGAATCCAAATAAATCAAAACCACTGCACTTTTTCTGCTAAATGGCTTTGGAGAATTCCCTTGAATATTGTAAATGGTATGGAAACTCCTGAGACCAATATTTTGCATATTGCCCTACCTTCCATCGTTAAACCTTATTTATAAACTTCTGGGAACTGTATCTATTACATCGTCAAAGGATACTTCTCTGGGATTGTAAGCCTCAGGAAACAGGGCCTAGGTGATATGTTGTTTGCCTACCCATCTTGTCAGACCCTCTCTAATAACTTTTGAATTCATAAGTTCATTTCAGTTACATTTGGCTCAGAAACAGAAAACTTCAGGCTATGAAATTCCTCCAAGTTTTAAGAAACATAACAGCTCAGTAAAGGAAAGACTACTTCCTTCAAATTACTGCTGTGACTGAAAGGCTGCTGCCTGAGCTCAAAGGTTATTTATTATGTTGAGTTTGCTGGCAGCCAGCACATGCCCAGCTCAAAAGCAGCCACATCCCCTTGGTTCTCACCCAGCTGGTAGCTGGGAGGCAGGAAGAGGGAGCTGTGGACACTGGGGGAAGGGAAGATTGATGATGGGCAGGCAACCTGAGGTGTGGACATGGGGAAAGCATGAGGAATGGGGCACAGATCCCAAGAGGCCAGGGCTTTTCATTTCTTAAGAGCAGAACTTGATCTCTCCTTGGGAGTGACTAGAGTCAAAAGCAACACATCAAAATTAAGCAGACTGAAGTGAGCTTAGCACCCAAAATGAATTCTTAGTGTAACCAGCACAACAGTCACCATTTCAACAAATTTTGTTTATCTTAGTTTATCTTCCTTCAGCATCCAGTTCACTACACACAGTTCAGGATTTCACTACTGAGAAGAGTCTGGTAATCTGATGCCAGTCCACTGTTATTGCTTCTGTTACCATTGATAGCATTGATTGATTGACAAATATTTCTGTTTCAAGCATGCTTACTTCTATAACAAGTATGCTGAAGTTACAGCTGCCAGTGTTTTGTCTCATGCCAGAGAATCCATTGCAAGTGATGGACTCAATGGATTATATGAAGAAAGCTTTGTTTGCACTAGCAGCTATTACTCTGCAATAATAAAGCGCTACTAATAAAGGAATGGTTAGCACTCGGAGTGCCCACAGTTACCAATTAAATTTGAGACAGCCCTATTAAGGATGTCTAAAGACGATTGTTCCTACTTTATAGCCAGAAGAACTGAAACACATACGATGCATTTTTGCAGTGGCAACAAAGTGGTTTGAAACAGACTTTGAGTTAAACATGTCTCCATTAACTTACTATTGAAGCTCTATTTAAAGAGTGCTAGATTCACTTCTTAAAATTTCAGTCTCCTTACTCTGAGATGACAAAAAAGAAAAACGAAACCCTTTCCACTTTTTTTTGCTTTCCAACAGTCCTGAAAAGCTCACGCATGTGTAGAATCCAAATTCTTACTGTTCCTCAGAAGCCTCAGGGTTAATGCAGGAGCTTGTTTTACCATAGGTTTACCCAACAATAGGAAAACTTCAGTCAGGGGAAAATTTTGGTTTGGATGTCATGGTATCAGACTGGGGCTGTGCAGAATCAAACACAACAGTTTCAGATTAAGGAAGATGAGAGATGAAAGCTTAAGTTCATGTGACCCCCCATCATGCTAAGGAGAGGTCAAACTTTAGAATGACACTATAGGCTGTTGGTAAGGTTTCTGCTGGAGGGTAGAGCTGGGCCCAAGGGGGCAGGGTAATTTTGGCTTTACTGGCTTTGATTTGTTTGTTTTTTCTGACAGCTGGACATACAGAAGGTGCAGGAACTTCCATTGCTGCACTGCCTGCTATCTGTCTGTCATACGGTGTAGTTGTTGCAGAAGCCACATATGAGCTAGAGGTTGCCTATGCTGGCATTAAAGGTTGGAAGAAGCAGCATATTTTGTTTAGTTCACATGACAGGAACTATTACCAGTTTGTTAATCCCTTTGAGATCCATACTGCGTTCTTGCTGGCACCAGCAGATGGGAAAGAGAAAATGAACTGTAACTTCTTCCACCCAGTCCCTAACAATAAGGATTTGGTTGTTTCCACCTACATCATTGAAGAAGAGAGCCATGGCAAAGCAATTAGTCCAGTAAGATGCATCCCATTTCCTTCTCATTCTTCCTTCAGAGCTTTTCCGTGGGTGGTGCGTTGACCCTGGCCAGCCACTAAACACCCACGCAGCTTCTCTCTTACTCCCCCTGAGGTGGGGTGGGGGAGACAATTGAAAGGGCAAAAGCAAGAAAAAGGCATGGGTCAAGATAAAGACAGTTTCACATGGCAATGAAAGAAAAAAGGATTAAGAAGAAGAAGTAAGTGATGGAAAGGCACTCACCACCTCCCACGAGCAGACTGATGCCCAGCCAGTCTGCAAGCAATGGCAACTTTGCAAAACCTCAAAACTTCCCCCCCAGTTTCAAAACTGGGCATGATGTTACACAGCATGCAGGACCTCTTCAGTCAGCTTATGTCAGCCTACGTGCTGTGGGGGCAGAGTGAGAAACAGAGAAGGCCTTGATGCTGTGTGAGCGCTGCTCAGCAGTAGCTTAAACACGGGTGTGTTACCAACACTGCTTTGGTCACAAATCTAAAACACAACACCATACAGGCTGCTGTGAGGTGAGATTAACCCCCTCACAACCAGACACAATATACTACCTGAGGCTACCGGAAACCAAGGGCACTTTATCCTTCAAGGAAACATTAACGTGGGAGTTGAACGTACTTCACCTTAGGTGCATTGATTTAATGCTTTTGATTATTCTCACTTTACTGAGTGACTGTGTAAAATTGGAGTGAAGGTAAGACAGAAGCAAGTAATAAGAACTTACTCAGCAGCAAGGGCACTCACATTCTGTAGGAAGAGTGATTGTGGATGCATCGTCCCTATGCTTCCCCTGCATCTAGCCTTTTTTGTGCATCTTCTGTGAGGCCAAAGTCATAGTCACCTTCTCCTTGATATTTTGATATAGTTGATACTTGATCCAGCCAAAAGCACAGTAAGGGTTTGACAACAAAATTTTTGAGGTCTGGTAACAAGGGCTTAAAAAATATTTTTTCTTCAGCAGTCAGAGCTTAAGTCTTTTCTATATATGGCATTAACAATAGTAATTTGACTCAGGATAATATATTTTTCCCCCTGAGTTGTATTGGCAATATTGTAGCCTGAAGTATAAAAAGATTTTGGTCAGTTCTTTTTTTAGGCTGACTGAAATTTGGCTGAGTGCAAATTTTTTACTGGTTGATGGACATAGCTAGTAAAGCTAAGTGATAGTTTCAGTAATACTTTAATAAAACAGTTTTCCTAAAGATGGGAAAGTATTTTACCTTGCATTATAGGTAGAAAATCTGCTCCCCAAAGAAATATAACCATGCAAGACAATGGAACTTCTGGTTTCTGCTCTCATTAGACCATCTGGCTTTCTTTTAAAATTCAGAGTTGCTCAACTTCTTCAGTATTGTGAGCCAGCAGCCAATGCTGTCATTTCCTATTTGGCTGTAAATACAGTTCTGGAATCTAGATAATTTAGGATTTTGCCACTGAGGCACAGATGGAGTTAGGAAATAATAAAATTAGGGTGGAAATAAGAAAACCAGAACTTCAGCAACATATTGAGGCTCTCAGCACAGGAGTCCTAAGGTTTTTCTAAATCTAATTCCACCATAGTTACACAAAATCATTCACAGGCAGGAGGGATTTAGCTCTTGGATCACTTGTTTCTTTTGTTAGCACAGCTCCTCATATTCTAACAAACTGTGTTCCAGTGAATTCCTGCGCTGGAAGTTTCCTCTGGACCATAGTATACAATAGCTGCAAATGACACAATATTAATCAAATATGCCTTTTGTCTCCATTTATTTTTTGCCACTTTTATCTCCCCCCCCCCCCCCCCCAATCATTTATCCTTCCAGCTAACAAATCCAAATGTATTTAGCCTCTCCTCATAGGATAATAAGAATGGCTGTAGTTGACAAGACCAGATGCCCAATGAAAAAGTATCTGAAAAGGGCAAGGAGATAGCAATAATCCTTTCTGTATGCCTTCCCATCTTCCAGTAATCTGAGTACTGCAAACTTGCTAAGACAGTGCCAGTATTTTGTATTTAAAAGCTTGCAATGTATTTGTATTTTGTCATTTCTGGGTTGTGGTTATTCAATCCTGAATGTTACTGTAATCCTGCTATATGGACTTTGGGGTAACTAGAACTGAAAGCAACATGCAAGTAGTGCACTGCGCTATAAATGTGTTTTACATTATGTTTTCTTATCCTTTTCCTAAAAAAGTTCATCTTTCTTGTGTTATTAATCACTTCTGAGCACTGAACCTTTGTTAAGAGACCTACTCACAGTGACTGCAAGGCTGGTTGACACTAGCTTTTAGAGTTCATCATGTCTGTATGTTTCTACCCCTTTGAGCATTATGCTGCTTTGTGCTTTGGAACACTGCTTTTCAACTACCACTACTCATACAGTGGCGTGGAAGCCTCTTGCAGTACTTTTCAATCAGCTTTAGATCTGAATTACTAGATATGTTCTTCAAATGTTGTCACATCATCATTCATGCCTTTTCCCAGTTTGCTTATGAACTGTGAACAGCTCAGTGTTAAGTATGAATCCTTGTGGGATAACCTTTCCATCATGAAAACTCACTTTTGTCTTTTGTCTTTTAACTGGTTAGTCCAGGAACTGAGGGTCCTTCTTATGCCATATAGAATAACAGAGACATGGGAAAATAGGTCTGGAAAGAAAAACAAGAAATCTAATTTCTCATCACGTTATTGCTATCTTACCTACAAAATTTCTGACAGAGGTTTATCTAATCTTTTCTTAAAAATATCTAATGATTTTAATTTTAGGGTAATGATTACACAGTATCTTCAGACAATTAATTATGTAATTGTCTTTATCACTCAAAGATTTTCCCATATATACCTCACCTGGTACAACTGATGTTTGTTATTCCTTGTTCTATGTCTCCTACCCAAAGATGATTTATTGATGCCCTTATGAACATTTGCTGTTGAAAACACTTGTAATAGGGCATCACAGTCTGATTGGCCAGGAGTAACACTAAAGAATAATATATATTCTCTCTATATAAATTATGTATGTTGTATAGACCTGTCATCAAATACTGTTCTGTAGCCGGAGCTTGTATTTAGGATGGATTCTCTCAATACAGTGGTATAAAACTTATTATATCCAAGGAAAAAGCTGAAAACCTAAGAGTAGAACTCAATGTGGCTCAGGTTATCTTTTTAGCACAGTTCTGTTTCTTCTGTGGGAATGAATTTAACAGCAGAAAGCTATCAGACAGAGCAGTTTAGCTGTATTCTCCTTTACATGCTTCAAGGGTAAGCAAAGAAACATCTTTCCTTTTTCATTACGTGGTACTGTCTTTTCCAGTGGATTCGAAAGCAAAGTTTAGAATTACTTCCAAAAACTTTAACAACTGGCAAGGAAATACAGTAGATGGAATATGATGGTGCTAGAATAAGAATGCCAACAATGCAGGAAGACTGGAATCATGTATACCATTGAAGACAAGGAAACTCAGTTACACTGACTGTGCAGCTCCAAAGGATGAAATTTTAGGCTGCTATATTTGGAATTAGACTTTATGCTTTCTCCATAATTATGGGCAACTTCTACATTTTTGGAATTCAAGGCTTTCTCTAAATCTTTGCTTTGGAGGTATTGGCTTGCCTTCTAAACCAGCTGTCATACTGATTCTCAAATGTGAGCACAAAGGCATTAGTTAATAGTATCCTCTGTTTTTTTTGTTAGTTCTTTTTCTATCAAACTGAAGCCAGCCCACAATACTGCATGCTGCCCCCCAAATGAAATAAGCTTGTGCATCCTGCTTCACAATTCACAGGGAGTAAGTGGATATCCAAAGAAAGATACACGTGGTTACACTGCTTGAGCAGTAAGGTTGAGGTATAGAGGCATAATGATGAGCTCTAGCACACTGAGAAAGACAGAATTATTTCACTTTAATTCATTCACTTTAATCACTGTAATTTCACATAAAAAACTACTTTACTTTGCTGTCTCCCACTGGTTTTTAGTTGCTGAATGATGAATTACCTTGATTTTGTCAAGTAAGTGTTCATTCTTGCTAGTCTGTAAAGAGAAGGTAGGGAATAGCTTTTGCAAAGGTTCTCTTTTTCTTAGGAAAAAAAACATGATGTAAAGCAGTACGGACTACTTTGGGACCAGATTCTTGGATTATGCTCAAGAAAAGCAGCGCAAGGTTTCTGGTTTAGTAGTATTTGGATTACAGTACTACAAAAATGAATTAGAAAACCCCCAACAAAACAGAGCTAGCCAAATAATTATATCATAAGTGCAGAAGTCACCACTCCCTTCTTTCAATCCTAGCATGTTCTCTAGATTTACTGTAAAATCTTGATGGAGCCCCTTAGTTATGTAATTTGTTTTTTAAATCAATATTATAAGGTTAATACTTTTATTATAGGGGTTTAGAAGTTAATTGACATAAAAGATTCCAAAATTCAGAGTTTTACTGGGAATCATAACATATGAACCTCCAACCAATTGGGGACTTTCTAATCTATCCCTAGTAGAAATCCTCTGGCATGCTGTCCCACTTTCATTAGGCTCTTCACACTCACACAAATATGTTTAAAAATCCCAAGTATATCTCTACACATTCTGGAATAGGTCTGTTAGTTTTTCTCTGCTTCTGTAGACATGATAATACAGTTCATGTGAGACCTCTACTCATTCTAAGACCTCTATTCATACTTGTATCCCTCAGAATTCTGAGAGCCATCCTCCTGCTCTTAAGTGAAGCAACATCAGCTTTAAATGTAACAGACAGAAGTTAACACTGAGTGCATATGTTTATTAATATCCCACTCAAGAGCTACTGGAAAAGATGCTATCTTGATTCCTAAGAATCAAAAATTTCCCATTAGATTAACGAGTTAAAGCTTACAAAGAGAGCGAGTTTAGAAAAGGTGCTGCTACTTCCAAATGAGGCCTAGAAAAATAAAAAAAACCCACCACCTATCTTTTGGTCTCATTAACAAATGAAGAGAGAATTCTAAGAGATTGCCCAGGGAATGAAGCAATCTGGAAATAAAATAAGAGAAAATAAGAGAGTATTCTAAGTGCAAGACAAAGAAGAACAACAAAGAAGAGAAATGTTCTGCATGTATCACTTTCTTGACATTGAAGTTTTAAAGACCAAATTTTCCCGTTTTACATTAGAAATGTATGTGTTATCTGTGTTAGAGAATTGTTTAGAGAACTGGTGAGGATACTCAATTCTTCAACTTTTCAGTCTTGGTTGACATATCTTTCACCTCCAGTGAAACTTAACTGCAGTGACTTGAGGTTTGGAAGGAATGGTGATTCTAATGAGTGACAACATGGCATCTTCATTTAGGCTGGCAGGTTGAAAAAAGTCCTGTTTGCAATCTGCAAGCCCGTCATTTTCTGTTTTCTTTGCTAAGGCTACTCAAACTTTCTGCATCAGCGCAATTAACTAATGATATGGCACTGCATATTAAAAATGTTACAGTCATTTCTCTTCTGACCAGAAATGAATAATACAGTTAGTAAAACACTTTAAAAGAAAACATGAATGCTTTTAAATATGTGTTACTGGTATCACAACTATTCTACTAACTTGGAAGAGCAATGGAAATGTCACAGTATTGCTCTGCCTCTTTCTCTCAAATGATTTGCCATCACTGTTCTGTAAATGGCTGCTTGCTGCTGCTTCTGCTCTGTGAACCACCTGGGGAGGAGATGCCAGGCAGCTGTTTTCCAGCAGGTCTGTCAGCCTGTGCCCACATAAACAGTTTTTTCCACCTTTATGAACTTGAAACAGAATCCTGCCATGTACTCCAATTTCAAGAAGAAACAAAGGTGCCCATTTCCATCTTTTAACCATGAATCAATAAAACTTCTGCACAAATGAGACGGTAGCCTCATTCTCACCAGCCTCTGAGCTGGCCTGTGCTTGAAGCTGCTTAGTTGGTTCTAAGCTTTTAGTGGTTTTTCTGTGGCCAACGTATGGATTCAGAAACTAGAAGCAGGGCTGTGTCACGAGAGAAGGATCAGGGCACAGATCACGTTCTGTGTTTTTCACGACCAGCTTTGTACCAGTCCAGCTTTCACTGGCAGGGCTTAAAAGGAGAATGTGAAGAGCATGGCTTGATTAGTCCAGCAAAATAAAGACTGTGTGGGGATGAGACTGCTGTCTGTAAATACTTTTGGCAGGGGTACACACAGGAGAGCGGGAAAGGCTACTTCAGGACAGTATTTGCACAGGAAGAAAAAATGGATGTGGACTGGTCACAAGGAAACCTAAGCTTGACATTTTTAAAAGGCTTCCAGCTGTTAGAGAGGTTTCTCTCGGACAGCCTCCCAGTAGCAGCAGTGAGGGCCAAAAAATTTACTGGCAAAGCACAATTAATTTATGGGAGAAAGGATAAAATGGCTGCTTGCAACACTAGGGAGCTGTGTACAGTATAGGATGGAGGGGAAACTATGCTGCCTTGGCTTACAAATGCCAGGTTACTATAATGGGAGTGCTGTTAGCCCTCTCTCACCACTACTGTAGACTAAAAAGGAATGATAATAAAAGACAGCCTTGTCAGTACATTGTAGAGTTGAAAGAGTAAAAACAAACGCCTTAGTGGTGAAAATGGGCAGTAACGGCTATTTTTCTTGGTCAAAGAGGGCAATGTGAACTACTTGAAGAGTTTATTATTACCAACAGCAATGTAATCCTTGTTCCTATTGATGTTAAAACTGGCAGAATAAATCTGGGTAGAAAAACTTTCTACAGATAAGTTTTCTTTTTTATGTCTGCGTCCCTTTCTTCTCAGTGCTGGCTTTGATTACTAGGTGACCAAAGATGTGAATGCTTTGCAAAATTTAAATGGTTACCTCTAATTTTAGCAAATGTCTTTAATGTTGACACTGAAAGATCGATGGTGTTCTTCCTCCCATTCAGGAAAATTGCCAATTGTTCAGAAAGATCCACATCTGCAACGGCAAAGCAAAGCACTTGCAGTTCTCTGGAAAATATTACTTTGGTAAAGGAGTGATGAAGTTTTCTGAGAATTTCAGTTGCTAGCTACCTGTCCCTAGGGAAATTCTGAATCATCTATTGCCTTCTGGAAGAAATAATCACCTCAAAATGGTTACACTGTCGCCTTTCCTTGAGAAACAAACTTCTGGCTATGACCTCATGATTTAGCTATGCGCTAGTAATCATATACAGCACTGTACCTTATCGTGCAGTTGACACCTCCCTGTGCTTTGTGAGCAATGACAGCTTCTCATCAGCTCCTCTACCCCTCCCATCCCGCATGTGGAAAAACTTTCCATTGAGGTAAGTAATGCTGGCAGAGCAGGTGATGAACTGAGATGGTTTCTGTATATGGCCAGATTCCATTTTTACTCTCCCCTCCTCAAATTTAATTCTGCTTCATTCACTTGCTGCTGGCAGTAGTAAGCTAAGGTTGAATACACAAGGTGGGGATTGTCCCTTGCTTCTAGAGCGGGATGTAACCTGCAAGTTGTATAAGGTCACATCAAGGTTGACCTTACACTCCCTACAAAAGAAAGCTGTAGGTGGGGGTCAGCCTCTTCTCCCAGGCAACAAGTGACAGGATGAGAGGAGATCGTCTCAAGCTGCACCACGGGAGTTTTAAGTTGGACATTAAGAAGAATTTCTTTACAGAAAGGGTCATTAGACATTGGAATGGACTGCCTGGAGAGGTGGAGTCACTATCTCTGGAGGTATTTAGGGAAAGAGTGGACATGGCACTTAGTGCCGTGGTCTAGTTGACATCGTAGTGTTTGGTCATAGGTTGGACTCAATGATCTCAAGAGGCCTTTTCCAACCTAACTGATTCCATGATTTTGTGTGACTCTTCATATTTGGTTAGTTCTGTGTGGCACTTCCATAACACGAGTAAGCTTGCAAAGTGACGTTTTTCACAAAAAAAATCTCCGAGAGACCGAGACATAATACTAAGAGGCCTGATTGTTTCTGTGATGTCGAAGTACTCTGATGAAATCTGAAGCCCAAAGCAGTGCCGCGTTTGTCTAAAAATCTCTCTGCTTAGGGCTGAAGGGGCACAGCCTTGCTACGGCATCGGATCATAAAGACGCAGCAATACGCCTGGGCTATATCTGAGCGCAAGCACAGCACGTGCCCTTGTACTTCTGTGAGTGATCGGTTTATTCAGCAGCACCTAGCTGGAACAAGCATGCAAGAATTCCCGTTTCCAACATGGACCCGCAGTACCACAGCCCTGGGGCCGGCCCGGCCCCGCCCCGCCAGCCGCACGGCGGGGCGGCCCTGACCAATCACAGGGCAGCATCCCACAGGGGGGCGGGGCCCGACCGTGAATGGCAGCTGTCGAGATAAACAAGTCGCTGCACTGTTCAGCGCCCCGCAGCATGGGGTGCGTGTTCGCCCTCCATTCCTCTGTTCCTCCCTCCCTCACTCCTGCCAGCCAGAGGCGCCGCGTCTGGCCGCGCTCGCCGCTCCCGCCTTTGCGCGCAATGTGAAGAGTCAGCAAGTTCCCAGCGGCCGCTGAAACGCTCCGCTGTCTCCGGGGAGGGCACTGCGCCGACGCCGCCCGGCTGGAGCGGCCCGGGGCATGCCGGGAGTTGTAGTTCTGCCGCTCCAGCGTCCCGCCTGCGGCGGCGGGGCCGGCTTCCGCAGCCGCACTACGACTCCCGGCACCCCTCGCGCCACGCCGCGAGGAGCCCAGTTGAAGCGGGTGGCGGCGGCGGAGCGCGCCCCCTCCCCCCCCCGCTGAAAAGCCCCAAACCAAAACAAAAACAAACCGCCCCCCCCGCCCCCCGAGCCCACCGCCCGTGCCGAGCCCCGGACATGGCGGCGCCGGGAGGGGGCTCCGCCAGCTGCGGGTGCTGATCCGGCCGCCGCGTCCCCCTGCCCGCCCGTCCCTCCCCGCCCATGGGCGAGACATGGACTACGAGTTCAAGTCGAAGCTGGCGGCCGAGCGCGAGCGGGTGGAGGACCTGTTCGAGTACGAGGGATGCAAGGTGGGCAGAGGCACCTACGGGCACGTCTACAAGGCCCGCCGCAAGGACGGGTAAGGGCCGCGCCGAGAACCCCCTTCCAACCCCTCCCCACCCCCCCGCACCAGCGCCCTCCCCTCCTTCCTTCCCCTCTCTCCCTCCTCGGAAAGTTTCTGGCAGCGCGGGGGCCGGAGCGCGGAGCCCGCCCGGGTATCCCCCGCCCTGCGCCGGGAGCGGGCCCCGGTGCCCCGGCCCCGCGGATCGGCGCCCGGCTGCTCGGAGTCACGGAATCAATTAGGTTGGAAAAGACCTCTGAGATCATCGAGTTCAACCTATGACCGAACATCACCATGTTCAAGTAGACCGTGGCACTCAAGTGCCACATTCAGTCTTTCCTTAAACACCTCCAGGGACGGTGACTCCACCACCTCCATGGGCAGTCCATTCCAATGTCTAATCACCCTTTATGTAAGGAGCTCTACCTGATGTCCAGCCTAAAGCTGGTCCCGCTCTGCCCCGCTTCCCCCCGCCATCCCTGGTGGTGCGGTGTCAGCAGGCTGTGCCCTGGGGTCGTCGTTGCTTTTCACGCCGCGTTTCAGGTCGTCGCTTTCGTCTTTTGTGTGACCGCGTTCGTACTTTGACGTTCTGTTCCGATTACTGCAGGGGATTGGGAAGCGAGGAGCACCTGGCTCCCGACGGCTCCTCTCCGGGTGCTCCCTCCCGGGCGGCCCGGGAAGTTCCCGGGGCGTGTGTTGGTCCTTGGTGTGACCCCAGCCCCAGGTATCCCGCTGGTCCCAGTGCCGGGCAGGCTTGGCTTGATGGCCTGTCTGGGACGCTCCTTGCATGGCAGATCTCCATGAATGGCTCCTTGCAGGCAGAGCTGGTGGCTTCTGTCCAGTACCTACGCACAGGTGTGTCTCCATCAGCTTCCTGTGAGAGAGCAGGATACAGGTCCCTGTCCCCAAACACCTGGCTGGTGGATTGATCCAGAGAGGTCCTTTAGGCATTAAGCCCATGTATGTTGGCCAAGCAAGGTTTCTTTTCTCTGGGGAAAAGACAGCTGGCACCATGGGATAGGTACTCCGTGGATGCCATTTTCACGGTACTGTTAAGGGAGCGATGGAGAGCTAGGGTTGCCATTTGGGATTGCTTGGCTGGCATGCAGTTGTTGAAGGGGAGCAGTCCTGAGGCCTGAGCAAGGCTCTTATGCAGGTGTGGGTTCCAAATAGAATCTTCTGCTTTCAGAAGAGCCATTGAGCACTTTCTCACTGTGGTGTGTGCTTGGTGCACAGACATAGGCTGTGTTTGCAGACTGTTCCAAGCATACTGTAAGGCTGGATAAAATATACCTGCGAATTGAAGGTGGCTCCTTTCTATGAGAATGCTATAGGGAATAGCCTTCCATTATAGCCAACTGAAACTGAAGAGACTGAATGTGTAAAAATAAAATTTTGGAAGTGGTTAAGGGAATGCTGCTAGATTAATAGAGAAGTCCTGGGATTCTTTTGTAGGAGTAAATGGCATTCATATGTGTCTTGAAAATTTAAACTCAGAATTAAGTGGTTGTGGTATAAAAGTGATTAATAACTGAAAGGAAGATGCTAATTCTAGTGAAGGATTAAACACCGGGAAATGAGCTCTGATTCTGATTAGCTTGCTCTGCAACCTTAGGAATACTAGAGCATAAATAACTTGAAATATTAAGGCTTTTCCAGGTATTATAGCTGCCACTGAGCTCTTCCAATATTTTTGAGTTAAGTGGTCATGGTTTCTTCTTTTTCCTAAGTATTAGTTTATATATATATATATATATATATAGTTTATTAGTTTATATATATATTATATATAAACATATATATAATATATATATTATATATAAACATATATATATAATATATATATATTTTATATGTTATTTATATATATATATGTAAAACATACATGGGATATATGAAAAGAAATGGTAATAAAACCACCAAAAATGCTAGCTAAATGGTTTTTGCTGTTCTTTGGTATAGTAAGCCTAAAATTGCTGCCTATAAGAACAGTATAAGAAAAGGGAGAGCTTTGAGTTTACTGTTTTATGAAAAAAAAAAAAAGAAATTTGATGTTTGTTTTTAACTTACCTGTTTCACTTCCATCATTTGCAATGGAAAGTCATCACAGGAATTACACTGATGCTACAAAGCAGCATAAAGGACATGTCTTCAAAATCCCTACAATAATAGCAGTATGACAAGTGCAAATGGATAGTAAAGTAAAAGTAAATATGATAAAAAGATAGCTGATGTGTCAGAGCTGGGAATAATCAAAGGGAGACCTTGAGCCGCAAGAAAACTAAGTGGTAAAAGGAAGTGCAAAGTTTCAGTGCTGTCAGGTAGATTGACATGTAGTATAACATGGCACAGATTCAACTGTACTATGTGCTCAGAGGCTTTGCTTCATGAAGCTTGTGAAGTGGCTTATTCTTTCTCTTTTTTTTCTTGGTCTTCATTTTTGTTGGCATTGGTGAGTTCACTCTTAGTTGCTTTTGTGTAACTTTAGGTCCTTGGGTGAGAGTAAGATGTGAACAATTTAGGAAAAAATTAGAAAACAACTAAAATCATTAATAGAAGATGATTTCCTTGTAAACACCTAGCCAAAGTATATCTGAGGCTTGGAGGATATTTAGCATTAGTTCTTAACTTTAAGTGGTCTCATGAAAGAAATTAGCAAGAGAAATCTAGCAATGGTGCATTTTGTGTGCATATTGTGTGCTGATCACTGAGTGCTTTTGAGCCTCATGTAAAGGAATTCTTCTTTAGCTGATTGCAGAGGCTGTTTCAGTATTTCCAATTTGCAAGGCATTCCTGTATAAAAGGAATTCTGGCTTCTTGCTTCATATAGTCAATTTACAGGCTCAGGAGGCTGAGGGCAATAAGAACCTTGTAGCTCTGCAGAAATTCCACTGAGAACTTGTCACTTCATGTTTCAAAAAGTTGGCATATGAATTTTATGAAATAGTAAAATGTGTTTATATGGAGCTTGGCAAGCTGTTCGATAAAATGCTTGTAAAAAAAGTGGTTGTGTTGCTTAGATCTCCATGAATGGCTTGTGCATAAAAGCAGTTTTTTGACAAAGTAACAGCTTAGTTTGGCTTTTTCAGCCTAGAGTAGAATATTATTTGGGCATGTTTCTAGTGAGCTGACTGGTTTCTATGAAAGTTAAAAGATTTTTTCTTTTTTAAATAGACAGATCTGAACAATGTTGGTGTGACATGTGAATGCGCTGCATCATTATGCTTTTAAAGATGTTGAGCACCTGCAGCTTCTGTTCAGTTCAGTAGTGTTTGTATGGTCTGATGAGCTCTGGAGGTACTAGCTGTGTTATACATTCAGCTAAATTAGGCACCTGGGTTTACAGAGCTTTCATTAATACCGCTGTAGTCCAGAGGTGTAGAAAATAGGTATTTATATAAGCTGTCCAGTGCTTTATTTCATGTACGCTAAAACTGGACCAGTGACTTTAATGGGGGAAGTAATGATATAAGCCTCATGATTGCCATTCAGTCATCAATATTAAGTTTTTAGCTCTTTATGTAGTTGGAAAATCTGTCACCCTTTTTTTGTTTGTGTACTGCTTCAAAGCATCATGTTGACTTTTGCTAAGCATTTTTTTGGACACATTCATGTCTGTCTAATAAAGCAAAGAATGCAACTTTTGCAGTCATGGTTAGGAAAATTTAGTTTTGTTTTATGCCTTACCTCTTCTCATTATGTTCCTTGCCACTTCTTTGATCAAAATTTAAGCTACTATGTTGTGCTTAGTTGCTTCACTTCCTGTGTCTTCTCCTCGTATGAGAGGCAAGTTTTAGGATGAGTGAGGTTTGGAAATTCTGTTTGTTGTATATGCCTGAGTTATTTTCCTTTGCTTTTTCGAAATGATCAGTCTTTGAGCCCAGGCCACTGCAGAGTATTTTTGTTCCTTCACCAGGATGTCAGTCCACCTGCACCTGGATGTTTGCAAGAGTCAGCAAGCTGAAAAGATACCACTGCTGGTTAGTCAGGAGCACAAGGAATAGTGGGATACTTGAGTCAAGTAGAAAATAGGCCACTTTGTTCTTCATTGTGTAGCAGTGACAGAAGATGTAACGCTTGCAAAAGCTGAAATCTTCATGTGACTAAAACCTTTCTACTTACTGCTGCTTCTGCTTACCTGTAAACAAGCAATTGAGGTGGCTGCTTTCTCTCAGTCTTGGGCTATTTTGTGTTTTATTTTTCTTTGACTCACTATCTGGGTTTGAGCAACAGAGGTTATTATAAATATTACCTATATAGCTACTTGGAAAGAATTAAAAAAGTTTGTAGTTTTATTTTAATCTGTATATTTCAGAACACCTTTCAAAAAGCAAGTATGTGCTTTTTGATCTTGTTATTGAAGGAATGACAGAAATACCAAGTGATTGGCTTTCTAAACGATGGCAGTAGAAAGGCCAGGATTTTTACCCTGGGCAGTTCCCAGGCTCACTGCCAGCTCAGTAGCTGGCACTGCCCTGGTGGAGCCTCCTGCCATGTTATTCTTCGGCAAGTAAAAAAGGTTTGTCACTGCCCTATGCTTACAATGTAGCAGCTGAACCAAGTGTGTAATTTATATGCTACTGTAGTAGTATACTTTTGTAACTTGTCAGATTACTTTATTGTTACTGTACCTGTAACTTTTAAAGAGAGCTGGCATAAAACAGGTTTCACCTTAGTTGCCAAATACGGAATTCCCTTTTGAAGACTGGGCAACAGTGATGCAAGTCCAGAAATACCACTGTGGAATACAGGCATAGGAAGGGGAAGACAAATGAAATATTCTTTCCCTCTTCTCTCTCCTATTTTTCAGTACTGTAAGCTTGTAACTGAAGAGGAGAGTCTGTTTTCTTCCTTGGACTGATACTGGTGTGCAGAATCATTAATGTAAAGTTCTTAACTGACAGCATCCAAGTCCACATAAGAGTTGAGTGCCCCCTTCCTGGCAGTGTTCAAGGCCTGGCTGGATGGTGCTCTGAGCAACCTGGCCTAATGAAAGGTTTCCCTGCACATGGCAGGGGCATGGAACTAGATGATATTTAAAATTCCTTCCAACCTAAACTGTTCTATGGTTCTATGAAAGGCAAGACATGGGGAGAGAAACAAGGATGAAGTGCATAGCCAAGGCAAGTATATAATCTTGACACAGGGATGCTGCTTGTGGTTATGGCCATGTAAACTTTCATTTGTTTTAGCTTTTTTATTTGAGGAATCTTTTTTGTTTGAACTGGAAGTGGACAAATATTGATTAAGAGAGAAAAAAAAATAGTCTGCTATGAAGCATGGCTCCATTGTAAAAACAGAATTTCTTCTGGGGCAGCTCGGTGTATTTGGTATTTCTGCTAATATTGTAACATTGTTCAGTGGTTGCACCTGGTCATGGTGGTGGCTCAGGTCACTCTGATGGTGGAAAACTGAAAGTGTAGAAGAGGTAAAGGTAATCTGCTTGATCTCTTAAATCAGTATTTGTATAGAAATTATTTGTGTACTGTTCTCCCCATATTCTTATTTTGTAAAACTTAAGTAATTTAAATTATGTAGCAGGGGTGTGTCAGGAGAGGAAACTTGCTCTCAAGTTAGTTAAATGCTGCAAATGAACAATGTTGGTGGCAAAATCACAGGGGAATGAGGACGTGTACTGCAGTTGCATTTTCTCTTAAAAGAGAAGCAACTCACTGATGAGGCAAACATACTCTCTTGAACGTGAAACTGGAATATTATGTACCAATGCAAGTTGATACTTGTAAGATATTTGAGATTCTATAATAATTTATATCTTTGAAGTTTCTTATTTCCTCTATTTGATGTTGCCTTGAACAAAAGTAATTTGAATGTTGAGCTGTAGTTGTTGGTTACTAATATAAACCTGTCGCAGGCTAAATCACAGAATTATTGACTGAAGTCAGAACACAATGTATTTGATCCTAAACAATTACTTCTCTCTGCAGGAAAATCTCTTATCAGTTATGGTATCTGAAAAGCTGTGGTTTGCTTCCCACTTTCATATATTTTTTTTCCCAATGAAACTTCTTATCTTGAGGAAGGTAGAATGACTGAAGCTGTTGATGCCTTGCTAAAATCTCTCAAAAGCTCAGAAAAGCCAAATACTAGATTTACCTGCAAATCCTGAAAATCCTCTTAACCAATGAGTGCTCTCAATATGTGTGAGGAGGAGCAGCAGAGCTAAACCAAACTCGTCTAACTAGTTGCCTGCAATGCATACTAATAGAAAAGTCCCCAATCTAGGAAGAGATAATTAGTACTTCATATCTGTGCCTTAATGAGAGTTGCTGTTGCAACTACACCGTGGCTTTGCTTCCTGCCCAAGAGGATAGTGCAAGTGGTGATGAGTAATTTTTAATGCTTCCCACAGGCTCTTGCATATGGTCTCTCCCATGGCTATTTTGTACTTTCTTCTGTTACTCTCCCTGAAACTAAGTGCAGAAATGAGCTGTAAAGCCCATCATCACCTTTCAGAAAGCAAACAGCATTTGGCTGATGTTCCGTCTGCTACTGTGGCAAGCACAAAGGTGGTGTGGTGGCAGTAGGAGCTTGAGGAAGAAAGGGGGTCAGTAAGATGTAGAAGGGGTTGTGTTTGAGAGAAACAGATGACAGTTTTTGCCAAGCTTGCAGAGGAAGAGTTGTACATAAATTAGCCCATCAAATGTGAAGGAAAAACTCTCAAAGTTTAGTGGGTTTTTTTGTTTGTTTTTTTTTTAAAAGAAATGAAGAGGGCAAGAAGCTTCCTGTTACTGAGTGAGGGGGTTAAGAGTTTTCCAGTAGTGCTGCAGGAAAAGGAAGTAAGAGTTTGAAGGAGAAGAAGAGATTCTTTTCTGCCCCCCACCTGGTAAGAAAGTGCAAAGCAAGATAGACTAGGGACTAGGTCAGAAACTAAATACTTTTCATGCGAGCTGCTTGACATAGTAATTTAATATGTTGTTGAATATCTGGGTCATCCAATCTGACATGTTATATTGTGGGTAGAAGTGTAGAGGTGTTTTTCATAAATTTATTTCCAACACAAGTATTTTCTCATCATGTATGATTTAAAAAGGAACCAAAAAAATCAGCAAAAACCCCTAAGCCCCAGAAATTGCTGTGATTCATAAAGCTGCAGATGTGTTTTCACAAGTAACTAAAACTTCTGTGGAATATCCTAACCAAATTGCACTAGAGATTTGCCAGTAATGTTAAACTTTCACCTATGTTCTGAAAATACATACTGAAATCCTGTTTGCCTCTTCTGTGGCCCTAATCAAGCTCATGATTTGCATAGACTTGGGTCAGAAGGTACTTTTTTCCTCTGTTTGTAAGAACCAAGTTTTGTGTTGTGCAGTGACTCTGTTTGCGTGCGCTTGCTGCTGCTTTATGTTTGGTCCAGAAGGTACGGTCTGTGCGTGTGATTGGGAAGGGATTGTTAGCAGCAGTGATAGGCAGCCCTTACATTCTGCTTCCAAAGATGTGTCGTTCTTTGAGCTCCTTTGCTGGCATTTGAGAACCAACATACACTGCAGTTTTTTGGTTTGGTTTTTTTTTTTTTAACTGAAA
Organism: Corvus kubaryi; assembly: GCF_017639235.1. Classification (NCBI taxonomy): domain Eukaryota; kingdom Metazoa; phylum Chordata; class Aves; order Passeriformes; family Corvidae; genus Corvus; species Corvus kubaryi. The sequence goes on along the minus strand of NW_024582091.1, from coordinate 26,207,862 downwards.
CGAAGTGTTAGAACTTAAAGAAGATTTGTTTCAATAACAGTGCATTTGCTTGAAGGAATGCTGAAAGTGGTCCAGGACAACTGCATTTAGAATAAATTGGCTAACTCAGTATGTGACTTTAGGAAATAAAGAACAGTTTATTCTTGTGTAGCAAATACAAGAAGTTTATTGTTTTGACTTGACTTGAGTTTCATATTTTCTAAATAACATAGGTTTGTAAAAGACCCCAGCTCTGGGAGCTTGGTTTACGTGGTTTGCTTGAGTGTAAGTTAAATGACTGATAGATAACAGTGGTAGTTGTGATGATACTAGAAATCATCATACCTCTTATGAAGTTCACTGTCTCAACAGATTCAAGAAGAAAAAAATGCAGAAATATTTTAAACCAAAATTGCTGTTGTTGACGAAGTCCAGGGAGAGTCTTTAGCTCAACTGAAACTTAACTTCTATATCTGAATTTTTTATTAACTTTTTTTTTAGACTTTTCTGTGGGAGCATAATCCTTTCATTTAGTGGTAGGAGTTTGTTTGAGAGAGTTTATGAAATACTAGTGTATCTAATAGGACTGGGAGGGAAGAAATGTTGTAGAGATAGTGTCAACTGACCTATACAAAATAGGTGTCTGTAAGTGTGGGTTGGGTTTTTTGGTTGGTGTGTTATGATTGGGGTTTTTTATTTTTTATCCTTTATTTAATTTTACTTTATTGGAAAGCAAAACTGACTTTTCTGCTTGTGAGAAAGATTGAAGGAGCTGAGATTACTGAAAGAGTGGATCTCTGAAGGACATTAGTCATGTTTGCTTCTGTTGTTCCTGGGATTAGCAATCTTTAAAACAATCTTTTCAGATGTATAACTGCTTGTTTCTCCCTCAGTCATCTATTTTCTACAAAATTCATGATTCTGAAATACTCTACAGTTGTTCATCTTGTAGATGAAATCACACTGAAGGTAGGCTTTCCAATAGGCAGAGCAGTGGCCATAACTTTCTGTGTGTGCTGGGAGTGTCAGGTTACACAGTTAAGTATCAGGGTTCTGGGCTTAATAAAAGTACAGATATGAACTGGGGACAGTCTGAGACAGTGTGGCTTTAAATATGTGTTCCCATAAAGTGGGCCTCGTGTGTGGCATGATTGTTTTTGGGTTTTTTTTCACTCTTTGCTGACTTAAGTAGAAAATGCTATTGATTTCTTTCTGCAGTCAAATGAAAATAAGAGTTATAGGCAATTGTCTTGGAGGCAGAAGCTAAATCTACTGGAATGGAAACCACATCTGGAGGTATGCTTCACTATTTTGAAGCAATGTATCTGCTTTCCTCATGCATTAGTTGAAGGAAGAATCAATCCTTTTTATGTGGCCAGAAGGTTTCCTGCCTCTTTTGTCCCTCCTATCTTTTGCTGTCTTTATTAGAGCACTTGGAAGCATTCACACAGGTAATGCTGGGATTCTGCTCTGGCTGCGATTGTCCTTGACTTTCCCACCTCATTGGTAATGATGTGGGCCCTGAGAGCCTGAAGAGATAGGAAGGCCACTCATGCGTGACATTTTTAGCAGCATGTTTGGCTCTGAAGTCGGTTGTTTTGAGAGAGATACTTCTTACAAGACACGAATTCTGCACATTCAGAGGTGTTTAGAGAAAATTCTCACCTGTGTTAATATTCCATGAATTATCATGGATTCATGCTAACATTTAACACCTTGCACGTTCAAAAATGCTGTGTTTGTTGCTTGGGTTAATTATCATCAGTGCAACTGACAGTGGGTGTCAGCTCATGTCTTTGAATGTGTCTATTCCTGAAGCAGAGTTTCTGTATCAGTTGTTGTCTTGTTCTCTAGGGCATTGCAGACTTCAAAGTTAGCTTGTGTTCATATCTTTTGATTAAAACCAGTCATTGTACTGGATAACCAGTTGTTCCTTTGCCCAGTTCTGTCATGCTTCAAATGAGAAACAGAGGTAGACAAATTGCCAAATTTAACTTGACCTTCAGAACAACCAAAAGACCAGTTACGAGTTGAATGCCATTTATTCTACTTTTAGCATGACTTCAGTGATAGGGAAAAAACAGCATAAAATTTCATCAAGCGATGTTCTTAAACCTCAGATTGTGACAGAAGCCTGTTCTGACTATGGGACATGTAATTCTAAAATTCAAAGGAAGCAGAATGCCCCTCCCTTTCCTCAGGAACAGATATGATAGCTGACTAAAGACCTTGTTTGTTGTTGAGAAGTAGCAAGGTTGTCTTAGTGGCTGGAATTAAGACCTCTATCTTGGAGAAATCCTAATTCCCTGACACTAAAGTGGGGAAAAAAGTGGACATGCTCCATTTTTAAAAAAATCGTCAAAAATTACGATATCTTTTTACATTTGAGACTGAATTAAATTAAACCTTGTGGTGACTTTTATAGAGTTTCATTTGAGTCCTTATACCTTATTGTGAGGGTGTTTCTGCAGCTTCACAACTTTTCAGCTGTAACAAATGTGCTCTGTCTCACTCTGACCAACTCAGCCCGTTTGAAATTTGGGTCTTGCTTCTTATTCATTATCTGGGTGCAGCCTTTGTACCTAAAGGCTAATTTACCACCTAAAAATTACATCTACATTGTGTTAGCAAGCTTCCATGTAGGTCTGGCTTTGAGTTGAAAATTTCACTGAATTTGTGGTAGGTCTCTGGTAAATCTGGGCTTCCATGTGCTTTAGGGGAAACATTTGATGATGTCATGTGTCAGAAAAGGAAAACTGAGTAACTACAGCTTTTAGGCTATTGTCCTTCCGTTCGGTTTTACATTGAGTCAATAATTCTGTTTATTCTGCTTTAGGCAAACCTAATGCATTATAGGGATTTAGACAAAAATCTGCACCTGGTATTTCAAACATGTTCTTGGTAAAAGAGACCTCAAAGAAATACAGGCTTCCTACTATTTGGTGATTTGATAGTAATTTCCCACCTATCAAAGTTGCAGTATTTAGCCAGATTTAGCATTACACAGAAAGAGCTGTGATGCACATTAAGCTGGACTATGTAGTTATGGTATGGCTTTATGACTTAAAAAATTCCAAAACCAGACCGCTCATTTCTTCACAATTATAGTTAGTCACAAGTATTCTTCTTAAGTGATTTTATGAAGCAAATGGCAGATTCTTTTTTGGCATAGCCTTAGGACCCTCTTTCTATGAACTTGGTATGTAATTTACTGACTAAAAACCATTTGCTTCCTCTTTATTTCAGTGGTATTTTTCTCCTTGCTGCTGCTGTTCCTTGTTTTAAGGTAGCAAATCCTCCCATGTGGTACCCTTTCAGGCAGGGAGGTATTTCCTAAATCTCTTCATTATCTGTAATCACGCCTGTCTGTAAAGAAATAAAATCAAGTGCAGAAATAAAATCTATCCTCTGCTTAAATATAGCAAATGCTGGAAGAAGCTACCTGGAGCAGCAGAATAATTTTACAGCTTTCAGCGTTTAATGTGAACACTTTACTTTTTACTCTTACAAACAGGCTGTCAAATCTGCTTACCCCAATCTGCTATGACCATACTTGTATGAAATTCACAGTTCTCAGTCACTCTAGATACTTTGGAATCAGTCTAATTTTAGCAATGGCAACAACCCTGTAGCTGGTTGAGGTCTCTGAATTTTCATCAATAAGTTTGGTGTGAGGGTGGCTGTGACTGAAGCTGTGCTCTCTTTCCTTGCAAATGCAAAGTTTTATTATAGTGTGAAGGCTGAATTTTAATAGATTAAGGTTAGTAAGATTTCCTGTGGTCTGGTATTACAGAGATCTTAAAGACTGTCTGTGATGTGAAATAATACAAAATTTTTGTTAACAGTTAGAAGGTATTTATGTTACAAAGATTTGCTTTTAAATTTCTGAATTAGAAACTACTGGAATAAAGAGAAGAGGATATGGTTAGGTTATGTGTAATGGTGCTGAAATAGTTCCAGTCTCCTCACATTAAGAGACCTCTACTCCCCCCTCCCAATTTACTGAAACCATAGCTGGGAAAAGGCATCTTTTTTAAATAGCAGAAAGCCTTATCAGTGCTCAGATTCAGTTTCTGTCCTTTTAATCAGCTATCTTCTCATGCATAAAGAACACATCATCTATGTTAGGTGAAGATTGTGAGGATTTATTGGTATTTAGCATCTTTTGTGAGGCTCTGTGGAAGCAGGCGATGTCAAGGGCATTGTGTTTAATGTCAAGTGGCTTGGCATCACTTTAAGAACTTGCCTTGTTCCTTAACATGCACATTTCCCCCTGAGTTCAGAAACTGGTTTACAGAGGAGTAAACAAGGAAAAGGATAGCCATATCACTAGTGTGATTTAGAGATACATCTGGGGTTGTTCTACAGATTATAAAGCAAAATCTGTTTCAGTTTCTCACAGGGTGCTGTGATAACAGAGTGTCTATTAATAATCTGATGCTGTTGGTACTTTTAATATGAACTCTTTTAGTATGACTGGGACATGGCAGATTTTCCAGCAGGTGAAACTGCGTATAACGGTTCTGCTGCCTATTTCTCATAGTGTATGTAGTGAGAGTCAGATACCTTTTTAAAAGGCTAATTGTGGTAAACAGTTGTTCTGTATTTTAACGTCTCTGCCAATTTATAGTAGACAAGTTCAGGATGCCAATTTCAACAAAAAAATTTTCTATTTTCTTGAAAAGTTTTTTTTTAACCAACCAACAAAAAAATAATTATTTGAAAAATTCACAGACTGCATTATGATTACCAAGTTAGCCTTCTTTTGGTGTGTATTTATACCACCTGACATTGGCAAGTCTATGAAATTATTGGAAAACGGAGTAGGAAACCATACAGCATTCAGGAATTTGGTCTTGTTGCATTTTGAGAAGCGTAACATCTAAAATGACACACAAACGTCTGCCTTTTGGATGTGTTTTTAGGTTGTTCCAAAGGGTTTAATGGGTAGACTTTAAGTCTTGGAGGTAGGAGCAGATAGAGAGAAGTGCTGCCTTCTTGTGTTATTGTGTGTAGATACTGAGCTATCTGGTGTCATCTGGTGTTTGGGGTGAGACCTAGTGGAGTTTAGTAGGTGTCATCAGGCAGTGACACCAATGAGCTGAGAAGCATTTAAGCCCCTTCTTGAAAATTGAGATTATAAGGACTTGAGACAAAAAAAAATATTCAGAAATGCAGTATTTCTGTAGCATATTGTCTCTATTCCAAAAAGCTTTTCCCTTTTGTTTACCTGGATCAGGTTTGGAGATTCTCTTTTCATTCTAGTTCTTTTTAATATTAGTATAGTAGAGACTGTCCTGTTTGATATAAGTTTGTTGCATTGTTCCCACTCCTCAAGTTTACTTGTAGATGTTTCAGATAAGATACAAACTCAGCTTTTAAAGATTGAATAGTTATTGCCTGCTGGGGAGGTTGATTTACCACCCTGCTGTTGTCCACAAAAATCGGATTTGTTATGGGCAACAAGCCAATAACTACACACTCAAGAGAGGCATTGATTATTTTATTTCAGAGTTCTGCAAGCCTGGGTGCCCAGTAGAATTCCACAAATCAAGCACAACAACTACCTTTTACTCTTTATACATGTCATCAAACAAAGGAATTAGTGTTCATTGGCTACAAGTTACATAATCCTTGTATTAATTAGTGTTCTGTCTTCTCTTGGTTAATGATTCTCTCGCTTCTCATGCTAATCAGTCCCATGGTGTTTCTCTTCTTTTGGGCCGATGGGTTTTTGGGTCGATGAGTCGGTGGTTGGGATCTCCCCCTGCAGAATTACCTTTTACCTGGTCAGAGCTGATTCAGCACAGTTGCTGGGTAGGGTTTATTAGTTTGTTCCTCATCTTGGGGATTCTGTCAAATGTCCTTGTGGCCCATAAATTCTGCATTCTTTGTGTCTGCTGTCAACGATATATCCTTCTTCCCAGCTTTGCTAACCTCCCTCTAGGTGTGAGATGGCTGAAACCTGTCAGGCCCTAAAGCTTAACAAGGCATTTCTACCAACAAGTAATTTGTCTTTGTAACATCTGGACATCACTTAGAGCTTGTTGTCTGCTCTCTGTTTCACAGATTAAATCTTCCTTCTTGTTGATTAGGTTTGAAAGTGTACAAAGATCAAACATTAAAGAACATCCTTTCTTAAGAAAATTTTACATATTCCACATTTTGCAACACTGCCACTAAGAGGAAAGCCCAGGTCCAGGTGACATACATGTCTGCTCTTTCTGTATGAGAAGTCCTTTCCTGTGACCGGCATATGTGATGTTCTGTCTGCAACACCAAGAAAGTTCCCACTAAACCTCTGAGGGATGCATCAGCACAGAGGCCAGCTATGCAGTCACAGACATTACTGAAACTCTTCACAATACCAGAATGAGGTAAACACCTGCTGATTTCATCCATTCATGGCCAAAACCAGCCAGTTGTAGTTCATGTCGTAGTGACCTTGTCTGGGTCTGGGTTGTAGGAACAGCCTGTAGCTGCTGTGAAGTTTTAGCTGCTGCCTGTGGATGTGAAGGAAGACAAAACCTAAAGGGCTGATGTTGTCGTGGATTTCTTTTCAAATTTCTGCTTACCATCCTTACTGTTTTACATTTTGAGTTTCTCATGTAGGTGTTAAAATGAACTAATGTAAGTGCATTGAAATGCAACATCTATACTGCTGGCTAGAAATAAATTAAGATCCACCTGGAGATTCACAGCTTCTGTCATTTGTGACTGGCTGCCACATGGATGAAAAGAGCTGGCTGAGCTGCTGACTGGATAGGCTTGATATGTTTGGAGGATAGCGGTAAAAGAAAATTACTTCCTAGTCTGGTGAAGAACATGCACCCTAAAGACACCATGTGTGGATTTTTTGATCTTGTAGTTCTTTTGGCTTAGTGACTGCTTCTATATCCATAAAAACACTAAAATATAAGAAATCACTACTTTTTTGAAAGGATTAGGTCCCTTTTTCTAGTCAGTCATAGGCATCTTTTCTGGTAGTTACCTTTGTAAGGGGCTATGGCCATGTGCTGAGTACAGGATTAAATCCATGAGCAGCTTGCCTAAGGTAACCAGTGCTGAGCATGATGGATTTAGTGGCTTGGCTGCCACGTCGCAGATGAGGTTTTCAGTTAGTTTCTAGTTGTACTTCAGTGTCATGGTTTTGCCTTTTGTCAGGGGGGAAAAAGTTTGCAACTCCTTGTGATCTCCTGCTAAGTGATTAACTTAATGCTGTCTGGCAGCAATTAAACAAAGTGATGAGAAGCTAACCAGATTCATGTATGGACATTGTGTTCCAGGCAGTACTGTGAAGGACACTGAACTCCATAGTGTTCCCAGGCTTTGTCCTACAAAGTCACAAATACTGAAATTCCATTATTGTTGTTAAAAGGGTGAATTTTTGTTGTTTTCTATTACTTTTTTTTCTAGCTAAGTCTTAAAATGGTTTTATGGTGCACTTCTTTTTCTTAAGAAAATGTGCCCTTTAATTATTTATGGTATTGTGCACTTAATTTAAGGCAGCTATTATTAGTATATACTGTAATGATAATATCTGTATTAACTGATGGGATAGTCACAGTTCTAGCTTCAGAGTGATTGCAGTCCTTCAAGCCAGTTCCTTGATGTGGATAATTAATTCTGAAGTTGGGATGTATGTTAAATTATCTGTGAATTCAAGAGAGACCATAATAGAAAGTTTTCAAATTTGAGTAATAGGGATAAAACAATTGTTTGAACCATGCAATATTTTCAAATCCTCCTATTTTTCTTATGGTCTTGGGCAAGTTGTTTCTAGTTTTCCATTCACTTGTTTGTAAATTAGTTTCTCATATGATGGGAGGTCTCTGAAGTACAATTGCAATAGTTAAGACAGTTTAGCTCCTTTGAAATGCTGTAATTATTCTAAATCTTCTGAACTGTATTCTTTTAAAGTGAATTCGGTACTTTGTTCTTTCCAAAGCATTTGAAAGATGGAAACTGGAAGTTTTACCCAGAAGAAGCAGTAATCATATTTTCATTTTCTGTATTGAATACAGCAGCTAGACATCAACCACTGAATACCATTTTTTGGGGCAAGAGGACAGAGTTTTCCTTTGCACAGCACAAATTAAAATATTAACATATTAATATTAACCTTAAGGTTTGCAGAATGGTGAGGGAGAAACACTTGAAGACCAAGTTTTTATAGTGGAGCAATGTTCTCAATACTTGCTGGCATGTATGAGGACATTTGTGTTTGGGTGCTGCCTATGGCAGTCTGAAATACCAGTTGGGAAGTTTTCAGGAGGACAGTATCTAATATTGGCAGTGTCATTTTGGTGAAAAGTTAATCCATCTTAGAATAGCATAAATGGTAATATTTCTGAAACTAGAAGCAGTGCTGATTTTAACCTTTAAACCCCTAGTTTTGGATAAGGGAGCTTGAAGTGTAGAGAAGCTTTGTAGTGGTGTGATGTGGTGCTTGTTTTATCAGGCAAATTCTTCTGCATCAGTTTTGAAAAGCTTTAATAAAAATTGTTAACTCACAGCTTCCTAAAGTATGGGTTCCCTTTGAGTGCTGCTTTGCTATGTTTTTTTTCTCAGAATGGTGAACACATTGCCACCATTAGCCTGGGGTGGCTATTTGATTGAACCTGCTTGATTAAACTTGATCTGTGCCACTTGCTTCCTGCCCTCAGACAAACTCCCACACAGTTGGAGGTTAAGATCTTCAAGTTAGTTAAGCTGTTCCTGAGACAGTGTTTCTGTGGACCAGATAAAAATGGTTATGGGCAAAGACCTTGCTTTCTGCTTGCCTACCCCTGGCACGGGTGCCTTTTGCCTCATACCAGAGCTGTGTGGTTTCTGGTTGTTGTTTGGATTTGGTATTAACTTGATCATGCTTGCTTCACTCCATTAAAAAATGTACCAATCTAGGATCTGTCAGAAAAGGATTTATAAAAACTTTCCTGCTGTGTAAGTCTCTACAATTTCTTGAAATGTGTTCAGAGTTCACTAGAGCTTTTCTGAAATGAAATATAAATACTTTCCCCTGTCTCAAGTGTTTCTTGATAGCATTGGTCTTCAGGGAGTTGAACAGTGTACATACCTATCACACACACCATTTAATATTATTTGTTGAATTCTTACAAGTGGGGAAATAGCTAATAAAGTACCTATATGTTCTTTTCTTTGGACACTTCACTGAATAACCAGAATTGTGTGTTTTGTCAGATTGTACTGGCTGACTTGCTTTTGAAGTTTCGAATATATTTATTTCTTTCTCAAATTATCTTGAGTGAAAAATACTATGAGCTAAAATACCACTTGGACATCTTTTGGAAAGTGCTTTAATTACCTACTATGTTTGCATAATAGGGACAGTTAACTTTGGAAAAGTATTCATAAAGACTTGCATTTCTGCCGAAGCAAGTAAATAATATTTAAAGGAGGCTGTGTTTATTATTCCAAAGCTGTTGGTTAAAAAAAAAAAAAAAAAAAAAAAATTGTCAGGTTGAGAATATGATCTCTTTGGAGTTCTTTATCCTTGCCACCCATTTATTATAGATAAGCATTTCATTATCCCTATTTTTGCTCATTTTTTACAAAACCAAGTATTCTAGAACTATCTGGGTTGCAGCTCAATAAGACTGCCTCCTTTTCCCACATGCCATAATACCTTAAGTTGTTGGATTGTTTGGGGTTTTTTTTAAACATCTTTCATAATTTCTTGTTTGTATCTTGAAATCCTGCTTGGAGTGGCTGTCTGTCAAGTGTCTGACAGCCTTGCTGTGGCGGTGGTGTTCAGCAGTGCTGCTGAAGGCAGTGTGTGCCAGGTGTCATGCCCGGTCTCTGCAGTGACCTTCACTCTCTGGAGGTCTGAGTAACTGGGTGCAATGCTTTGCATGTAGAACTAGTTCAAGGGTGGCCATATCAGTGTGGTCCTGTGCCTGGCTTAGTAGATGTGCCAAAAGAAGGATGTGGTGCAGTGCTGTAGTGACAACATTGCTTTGGGATTCCAGCCGACAGTAGTCCATGGGATGGATTGTGCTGCAAAGTTTAAACGTGACCATAGTTTAAAAGCCATGATCAGTTTTATGTGTTTAGAGTTCGTTTTGGTTCTGCAGACAATATAATTTTGTATTCACAGTCCCTGTAAGCAACCTGAGTTAATGGAGTTGGTACTTTGCAGTGTATGGAAATCCTCTGCATAGATAGCAGGACCATGTATAAGAGGGGATGGGCATTTATTATTTACTGTTTAAAATTTGGACTAATTAATGAAATAAAAAACAATTTCTGTGAGATAAGGTGTGATCTTATTACCTGTGAAGTTACATGTGTTATCATGTGTAGCTGGAAAACATCTGGGATTTTTCTTGTTAAACTTCTGTTTCCAAGAGTGTAGCTCAGTGTTAACTATAGACGTGCATTGAGGGTTTAGCTGCTACTGAAAATTACTGAGAATAATGCTTGCCTGTGGTTACTAATCATATGTGTAGATGGCTATTATTTCTAGTTATCTCATCCTGTCCCCACATTTTTCCACTCAGTCACTTCTCATCCCATGAATTTTGGAGGGAGAGGGTGTGGAGGAAGGTGGGAAGCAGGCTGAAGCTGGCAGGACACAGGCTTGGAGTTCAAAGCCAGAGAGACTGAAGCAAGTACAAACTGAGAATCTTTCTGTGTGGCAAAACAAAATGGTTTGGGACTGGAAGAAAGGCAAACTGAGATCTACCAGAAATGCCATGGGGAATTTGGATAGGGGCTTGTGGCTTGTTGAATTGTAGCTAGTGAGTCTGCAAAGGGGCATCAACACTGTGGGCATCGATGCCTATCAACATCTGTCAGTGACAGCTGAATCCTGCAAAACCATGCTGTAGTCTGGTTCTGTTATATCGTGAGAGGTTCAAGATTCTACCTGATTTTCTTGTTCTTTTGGTGGTCCCTCTAAATCACTTCAAGCTGTGGTTATTTAAAAGGATAGTACAGTGTTTGGGCTGAACATTTTCTCATATTCTGGCTTTGTATATCAGAGCACACAGTTTCACGTGCTGTGTAGCGATCTGTCAGTAGCCAGTGCTTATTATATAATTAGTTTAAAATAGTGGTATTTCAGAAATAAAAGTGGATTAAGAGTGGTTCATAAAAAAAGGAAAAAAGCTTGCAGTTCCCGGATATTTCTAGGGAAGTTCTCCAGGCATGGGATATGTCTGTGATGTTTTCACAGTAGTAGACAGCATCCTGGAATTTCAGGGAAAGTGTCCTCCAAAATTCTGTGTTTGCAGTTATCTGCAGATATTATGTCTGTTTTCAGAGAGAAATGGATATAGGTTAACCAAGTCTTTCATGAAGAAGTTTTTGTTTGGGAACTGTAAAAAAACTCGCTTTTCATATCAAAATGTAATTTATGCATAAAAGCAGATTGGCTTTTCACCTTCTTGATCCAGACCAAATTTAAGTGTTTCATCATTATACTTATAATGATTGGTGTAATGTAAGTAAGAGCTAAATATATTTTTCTTTCTCTCTTTTTTTTTTTTGCATGTGTGTACAGAAAAGATGAAAAGGAGTATGCACTGAAGCAAATTGAAGGTACAGGGATATCCATGTCGGCCTGTAGAGAGATTGCAGTAAGTGTACATAAACGGAAGTATTTTTACTGACATTATTACTCAACAGGTATTTTATTTTCCTAGAATTAATTAACATAAAGATTATCCAAATGTTTTCTTTAAAGTATGCAAGCATGGAAGTTTATTCAGATCTGAGCCTTTTTAAGGAGCTTTTAAAATCATAATTTTCTTTTAGTTCTTTCCAGGTAATAGTAATGCCTCTTTCTGATATAACTTTGTTTCATCTTCTTTTATGTGTTGAGAGGGAAATAAATGTGAACTTCTAAATGAAGACTTACTTTAAAAAGGAATGTTTTTAAAATGACTTGAAAGAAAAAGATTCTGAAAGATTACAACTACCATCAGAAGTCCACTTACTAATAACATATTTTATTTTAGACTAATGGTAGCTTGTTGTTCTTCAGTATCTGAGAACAGTTTGTTCTCCTCATTTCTTATTTGTTTTTTCAAGTACGGAGAAATTTCATAGCAAAATGAAAAACAGCTTTAATTGTATTTTTATTACATGTGTCTTCTATTACATACCTATCATTCCTTCAAATTTGGTAAAAATTAAGTGTTTGTATATGAAGGTAGAATTTGATCTTTAATTTTTTTTATGTCTGAAAATGTGCATTTTTGTGTCTGAAAATGCTGGATACTGAGCAAAATTTTGTAATGCAAGTATTTATTGCATTGCAAAAGAAGTGCACTTGCTTGATTAAATATTTACCTTGTCTTAATTCTGTCGCTATGCAGCCAGCTGTTGAAATGTATCTTAGCATTGTGTCTAAAGCTTTTTATAGTCTGTCAGTGTTGCATTGAAATACAGCATCCAGATATGCAATGCAGTGTGAGGCATTAGAAAGTTATAATGTCCATGAACTGAACAAATGACTGGATTGTGTTTAGTGGTGTGTCCATGGTGATTCTGTATCAAGAGACTTAACAGATAAAACTGCTATCGTTTTAAAGTGTTTATCACTGTATGGTCAAGGTCACTTGTGGATTTGAGAGGTGGCTGCACTGCTGTCAGTCACTTCACACAGGATTTACCCAGTGACCTTTTTTTGCTAATATTTCTGCCTTTGGAGGAAATAGGAAGTCCTCTTTTAACATCAGTGCTAGATTATATTCTTGCTACTACGAAGTCGTTTTTGACAGTATTGAGGGATTTTTGTTTCTTGGATTCTTGTCCTTTGTTTAAATTGTACTGCTATGGAGATGTGTGGATTAGTCTGAAGGAGACTTTCCTGTGGTTATGGTAGCACTGTGGTATACAGCTGGTTCTGTCTACCTGGACACAGCAATGTAAGGAAGGAGAGAGTGTCAAATTATGTTTTAACTCCCTTGATAAATCACTTTTTTTTTCCTTTTTTTTAATTAGTAAAGCTTTGTACAAAGGTCAGTACAGCTTGTGAATTTTGACATCTACTTTGTAAGTTACTTGACTACTTTCAGTGGTTCTTCTGGTAATTCTTCCTTGAGTTATACTTCACTCTTCTTCAAACCTTATTGTAAAACTCTGTAACCTGAGCTGATGCAGCACATTGGCATTTGCCTCAGTGAAATTTCAGGTCAAATACTAGAAATGTGAAAAAAGTAAAGATGAAATAGTTGAAAAACAAATACAAAGCTTTTGTCATACAGAAACAGGCCAAAATCAAGTGCATTTTGTATAAAGAGAAACAGACTTGTAATTAATTCATCAATAGCTTATGTTGTATTTGAAGTATTATATAGGTGACAAAGAAGGTAATGTTTACTGATTAAATAAAGATTATCAGCTTGGACAGAGGCCATTTAAAAAATGTCATGAGTAGTTCTTTCAGCATTTAACCCTTCCCCCGATGCCCCAGCAGCAAAACGAACCCACATCCCACTTTGGAAGATGAGACAATGACAGGGGCACCAGTGTACCTGGTTCTGTATGTGCATGTTCAGAATATTTTTAATAGTTCTATAATCTGAAGACACTTGACAAAAGTGTCAAGAAATATATTGCTGAACTGAAAGGCATTCAGTTTTACAGTCCAAGACCATTTCATGTGTCTTACTGCATAGATACCCATAATATGATCTGCTGGCTAACTTTCTCTAAAAGAAAAGGCAGATGACTCTTCTCTTCCAACATTACAAATCAAGTTGGCCAATTTTGCTTAGGACTTCAAAACCCATAAAGTTTCTCTTACCATTCTTCAATCATATGAGCTTTTTCAGGAAGGAGGTTTGTCAGTAAAAACAGCATATAGGCAGTTTTTCCTGTGGCAGGTGACTGTTGCTTTATTTCAACTGTAGGGTGATCCCTGCTAAAAGAATACTTATTTCAGCCAATTCTGTTGAATATGAAAGCATTAGAAAGGACTCTTTATACCTCAAAGAATTGTGTATGTGTGTAAAAACCTAATTAGTTCTCTGTAATTCAAGTGTGTTCTGAAGATAACTGAAATGCCAACTATTTATGTGTTCTTGTTATGAGGCAGATTATTGCTTGGCTTAAGCAACAGCATTTTTTGAAGAGCAGAGCTGTAAAATATGAATGAGAGTCGTGAAATACAGAGTTTCCATTTTTAGATGATTATTTAGTTAATGAATGTGACATTTCTTTCAGCTCAAGACTTGCATTAGCTTATTTTGGAACCTGAGGTTTGGTGAAAGGAAGACTTAAATTCTGCTGCTTTTGTGTTTTACATTATTTCCTTACCTTATCTAAGTAGCTTTTGTAGAACAAGAAGGGGAGACACAAGAAACAGACCAGAGGAGTATAATTTAAGGCTGTTTTTTAACTGTTGAATATCTTGGCCATCATCTGTTAAGAACCAATGGCTATGACTTTAAAAGTCTGCAAACAGGTAGAGGTAATGGAATTTGGTATCTGTTTATCAAAAAGCACCAGGGTAATACAGCTTTATCTGAGATTTCTTGTCCCAAAGGCTTCACTTCCTGTGAGAGTACACCCGTGTTAACTCAAGGACTTTGGTTTTCACAGTAAAGAGACTATAAACTTCTAATTGTGGATTTTGGGAAAAGTTAATTCAGCAAAAAGAAAAGTAATAAGCCTTTTCTTAGTTAGTGCCATTCACCAATCATGTAAATTGTAAATATATGTATATGTATCCTGTCCCTGAGCATGGAAGAATCAGTGCAATTGTTACTGGCTTATTTAGCCGGTATGATGAGGTTCAAGATCCTAAGCGAATGGAGTATGTCAAAAAGCAGAATCACAACCCTGGACTTTGGGAGAGCAGACTTGAACCTCTTCAGGTATCTGCTTGGAAATATTCTGTGAGATACAGCCCTGGAGAGAAGAGGGATTCAGGAAAACTTGTTGGTGTTCAAGGATCACCCTGTCCAAACTCAAGAAAGTTGCATCCCAGCAAGTGGGAAAGCAAGCACGGGCAACAGGAAGCCTGCATGGATGGGCAAGGATCTCCTTATTGAACCTGGACATGAAATGGAATTATATATGAATTGGAAGCAGGGATAGGCAGAAGTATAGAGCTGCTGTTTGATCTTGCAAGAACAGGGGTTAGAAAAGCCAAGGCTGACATGGAGTTGAGTCTGGCAAGGGACCAGAAGGGCAACAAGAAAGGATTCTAAAAGTACATGAATATCAAAAGGAAGACTAAGGAATACATGAGCCTGCAGCTGAATGGGAATAAATGGTATGGAAAAGGCCAAGGTACTCAATAATTTTTTGCTTCTGTGTTTACCGGTAAGTCCAGCCTTCAGGAGCCTGATGCTCTTGAGACCAGGGAGAAAGTTGAGGAAGGAAGACTTACCTTGGTGGAGGAGGTCGAGGTTAGGGAGCACTCACAGTGGACATACACAAGTCTGTGGCACCTGATGAGTTGCACCTACAGGTGCTGGGAGCTGCTTGGATTTCATTATGAGACTACACTCAGTTATCTTAGAAAGATAATGGTGAATGGAAGAGAGCAAATGTCATTCCTGTTTCCAAGGAGGATCAGGGGAACTACAAGTTGGTCATCTACACCTTAGCTGCTGGGAGAGTGATGAAGGAAATCCTCATGGAAACCATTTCCAAACACATACAGGACAAGATGGTGATTAGAAGTAGTCAGCATGGATTTTCAAAGGGAAAATAATCCTTAATCAACCTGTTCGTCTTGTACAATGAGATGTCTGGCTTGGTGAATGCTGGGGATTCTGTTTGACTTTGGTAAGGTTTTTGATGGTATCTTCCATAACATTCTCACAGAGCAGCTAACACAGTCTGCGGACAAAAATGATTTTACTAAAGGTTTTGAGTGAACCAGTGACTTGAATCTAGACTTGGATGTTCTTTGGTCAACTTCTGGTCCTTTCTAGCTTTTTTTTTTTGTACCCTCGCCAGTGAGAACTTCCGTTCTTCCAAGGACAAATTACCAACTCTAGCCTTCTTCTCTGTAAATAGTGACCTTAATTCTAAACTTAATTCAATTTTTCTCTATCAGGGTGGTTTTATAGCTCATTCCACAGCCTGAGCCAGGCTGTTGCAGATGATTTAAATGGGGAAAGCAGAGCCACAAACCAGCATTGCTACCCTAGTGTTTTTTAAGGAATGCCCTAAATTGATGCTGTTCTGCCCTATGTGAATGTTGAGTCTGGGTCCTGTAACCATTTTAGTTGCCACATCCTGTGCCTGTGTGTGCTGGTTGTTAGTGAAGGCTGCTCCTTCTGGGAGGCCTTGAAATGTTGCCAGTGTGCTGTGGCACACTAGTGGGAGCATTAGTTGGTCTTTGTTGTTCAAACTTGCATTTATGGGTACGGGCTAAAATTAATTCAGACTATGTTAAATGGGTTATTGAAAGCTCAGTTGAACAATTTAGCATGCACAAATCATTCTCAGGCTGGTTGCCTACTCCTGCAGTGTATGTTCCAAAGTACTACAGCATACAGCTATTTTGGTTTCTGATGGTGGGCAAAGTTTTAGAAGCCTTACAGGTTGAATAATAGGTCATTGTAACCTTCTTGTGTTTGTCAGCCATCTTTAAGGTGGCACCATCTCACTGTATTTACGTTCTTTTCTGCCTTGCTGCTGTCCGTGGCCTTCCTTTCTGTGTGGGCAGTTCTTCTGGGTTTGGGTATGCTGTGATGTGGTGGTGCTGAAGCTGAGCCAAGGAAGTACAGCCAGACTTAGCATCTCCATCTTGAAGCACTTTGTGCCTTTGCCATGTGTTTCTCTCTGGTGCCATTGGCAGTGTGGCACAGGGACTCAAGGGGGCATATTGTGCCTTGCTGGTAGAGCTAGGAAAACTTACTTGCTTTTGCCTCTGTCAGGCGCTGCACATCATTTACAAGCTGCTCTCACCTTCCTGGCTGGAAACCGCTTAGTCAAATGAGCTAAACATGAAGTTACTTAATTTGAGACTGTGGACCAGGCTGGCCTTACAACATCTTTGACTTGTCTTGGCATCTCATAGGAATGTGGAAAAAGTCAGCCGTACACGAATAATGATAACTTTTCAGTATTTATAAAACACTTAGAATTGTAATGCCATAGGCTCCCTTCAAGTGAAGTTGCATAAAATTTCCTAACAGGTACAAGTTCTGTGCTTTGCCTGTATTGACCCTCTCTTTGTCCGTGACTATCACAGCAGCTTGCAGTACTTGCTGCTGCGTAGACCTATGTAGACTTTGGTCCCTGCCTTTGTTGGAGGTAAGGTTAAGTAAAAAAAGGCTTTAAAAAAGTCTGTGTACCTGAGTTCATTTGCTGTAGGAGATTCCTTTTGAATGTCAGGACTTCTTTTCCCATGCCAAGACTGGATAAATGAGTAGAATATTTGGCAATGTAAAATCTCCCCATAAATTCTCTACTACCTAATTAGAAAAGATCGTTTGTGGAAACTTTGAAACTCCAATCCCTCTTTCAATAGCTGGAGGTAGTGAAATAAGTGAAAAAAAATTTTTTTTGAAGGGATTTTTATTAGAGAGCTAAGGCATGTGTTGGCTAGAAGTGTCTATGCATTGTGATTTTATGAGTATGAATCAGCTGGAAAAAGGTTTTTTGGTTCAGCTACATGACAACTTATGTTTTGCATACCATAGGAAGAATAAGAGCTTTCTGCGTTACATGGTCTAATCTTGTATAATCTCTGTAATTTAAATGCTTTTTGTGTAAGGGAGTACTTAAATTCCTGCTTTGGTTATTCCTCAAAAGGGTTCTGTGGACATTTTTTGTCTTCTTTATTTTATTGCATCTGAAAGAACAATTAACTTCATTAAATAAAAAAGTACACAAGTAATAAATATGTGGAATAAAACTATTTTTGTTTAATAATTAATGTTTTTATCAGCCCATAAATACACTGTACTGTTTATGAAAATAAAGCTTCACAGCTTGAAGTACGATTTTAAATCAAGTAATTGGACAAAAGTAGAGCATCATCTGAAGCAGCTAGTTGACTCCATTCTCTAACTACAACTATCTCCTTCAGCAATTTAACAACAAAAAAGAGCATGCAGAGGAGAAAGGAAAAGAGAAATGCTGCTTTAAGACTTCTAAAGGCAAAATTTGCAACTTCTTTTTGTGGAGAGGTTACTTTTATTTTCTTGAAGTTGTGTTTCTGCTCAAAGCAGGAGAGCAATACCACTACATCTATGGCAAGTACATAAAAAAGAAGAGAAAGAAAGCTTTCACCCCATTCTAACATGGTATGAGCCGAAGAAACTTCTTTGTGAGTTTGATACTTGACATCAGGATATAATCCAAATTCCCAGTGCAGCTGACTAGGGAAAATAACTGTTCAGTGCTATTTAGGCTCAGTTATTTTCACTTCAAATTTGCTGTTTTCTTCAGATTCTGAATATTCTCAGAACACACAAATGCAAAACCAAATGATGGTGCCTTCAACAGAAATGAACAAAAAACCAAAGCCAAACGCTTTGGTTTTCAGATTAAGCTCTAGGCAGCAATGCACTGAAAGCAAATAGCTACTTTGTCACTCAGATAAAGAACAACAGAGTTGCAGGTAATGCAAAGAAGAGGTTTTTTAAGTACTTACTTGCCAAACTTAAATACTCCTTGCAAGATTGTGTATGTGTGTGCACAAATGAACATATATACTTACATGTTTTAAAGCTTCAGTTGGAATGTTTTGTAAATTTTGTGTTCTTTTCTGAATTTATCATAAACTTCCAGTTTTCTGTTTCTTATTCTTCTTTTTGCATTGCATATTTTCTTTATGTTCCTCCATTTGTCAAGTAAAATTAGTTTGTACATGTTTTCAGTTTATTCTGTGTGGAGTTGTAAAATTTTTTGAATTATATATTGACTTTGCATAACTAGCATGTCTCTAATTAAACATTACATGTGACTATTTTTATGCCTCAGGCTGAGAGGTGATGGCATGGGTTTTCAGAGGATGGATTCTTTTTAAGTTGGGACTCTTGTCTTCAAATTCTACTACTGAATTGTCCACTTAATTTAGAAACAGGCTCATATTTTCCTGTTCAGCCTTTCATAACTAATGTAGTAGCAGAAGCTCTTGTTGCCCTCAACATCCCTTGTAAGTGTCAAATCAAGGTGAGCTTCAGCTCTCCTGACACCATCCCTACATGCCTGGGCAATGCCTATAAACTCCTCCCATGTCGCCTGTCCCTGTTTGCACCTCTCTATACACTTGCATTTGAGCTCTGACAATCTACTTAGCCAAACAGGTCTCCTACTTGTATTTCTTAATAGACCTGCCAGTTTTCCTGAGCAACTTTGCTCTTCCGAGCTGCTTCCTGTGGCTACCTACCAGTTTCTTCAGTAAACTGAAGTATGCTCTCCTGAAGCTCCAGGTCTGTGCTCTGCTATGTGCTTTCTTCACTCAGGATCTTAGAATCCATAGGATGATGCAATGTCTTGGGTTGGAGGGGACCTTAAAGATCATCTAGTTCCATCCTTCCTGCCATGGGCCAGGGATGCCACCACTAGATCAGTTTGCTCATGGCCCCATCCAACCTGGCTGTGAACACTGCAAGGGATGGGGCATCCAGCTTCTCTGGGCAACCTGTTCTAGTTCCTCACCACCCTCTGAGTAAAGAACTTCTTCCTAACTTCTAAAAAATCTCTCCTCTCTTTTTTAATTTAAAATTCTTCTCCCTTGTCCTATCACTATCTGCCCATGTAAAAAAGTCACTCTCCTTTTTATAAGCCCCCTTTAAGTACTGGAAAGCCACAGAAGATCTCCCTGGAGCCTTCTCTGTGCTGCATATCTTCAGGTGTACTAGTTGGTGGTTGCCACAACCAAAGCTACTTTGTCAAATCTCCAACCAGTTCTTCATTGTTTGAGAACAACTGTGTGCTACCATTATTGGCCCTTCCAGTCTGTGTATCAAGAAGTTGTTCCTGATAGCCTTGAAAATTAACTGTGTTCCTCGTTGCCCTTCCAGTGGATGTCAGGGAGGCGAGTGTCTTCTCATAAGAATGATGGCTTGTGGGTCAGAGACTTGTCTGAGTTGAAGAGAAGACTTCACCCTATTCCCCGTCCTTATCAGATGGTTCTGTAACGTACTCCCAACACAATGTCATCCTTACTGGTCTCTTTGGTGTCCTAGATCTGTAAACTGCCTGAAACTTCTTGGTTCCCATGGAGTTTGTGAGGCAGAAATTAAATACTATTAGTAGTGCCTAAACTGGATAAATTTAATATAGAACAGAGATGACTGGATTGAAAATGGATCATCACTGGAAAAAACATTCTAGGAATTTGATCAAATGTTGCTTTTTTCAATACATTATCTGGCATTATTTTCAGCCTTGTATATGTATAAGTGGATAGTGTTTTTAATCTGCAGTCATATTTTACTCTGCAAGTTTTTGTGTGCAAATTGTAGTCAGCTTTGTTATTGAAGGAAAAACGTCACCTTCTACTAAAACTTTATTCACTTAATTGAATTTCATTATGTTAACAGTTTCAGCGTGGCGTTTGTTTTCTGGTGAACCTCTGTGTGTCTATTTTTGTGGTAAACTGAACAGTAGCTTTATTTAAATACAGCTTCTACTGTACCCTACTAAGATTTTTCTTGTCTTTGTGATGATTTGAGACATTAATGTATGGGAGGTTTAAGATACAGGGAAGCTTTCCTGTTTCCAAACTGTAGTTAACAATGCGAAGTGGATAGCCTGGTGTCTTCAGTTCTGTGATGCATCTTACAGCGTGATGCTGTTGCTTTGTTTGCATTTGGGTAAAAAAGGTGTGATCATCATAGTCTTGTTCTCTGCTCCATTTGGCTGTCTAATTGGCAAAATGCTTCTGTCTTGTAGAAAGAGCATCGTGCTCGTGTTTCCTCTGTTACTGCAGTGTCAGGATGCTTCCTGGAACCTTCCTGTTGCCTGTATGTAGTGCATGTACTAAATTGTGGGTATGTGAATATGCCACAAGTATACTTGACCTTGGGCTTTTGCATATGCCACCACCTGAGCGTACTGAAGTCAATGTAGTCCAGACAGGGTTTACTTCTGGAAAAAGTTTACTAGTTTTTTGAATATGTGGAATATTGAAAAAAGCTATCAGTAGAATTATTTTGATTGGAGGCAGTTATGAAATGGGAGATCTGCTGCCAGTTCTTGAAGACATTTGAGTTCCTGCCTTTCCTTTCTGTGCTAATGAACTTACTCCATCCCATGGCCCCTGCAGAGTTTATTTCTCAACTGTTATTGTCTTTCCATATTTTCACTTGCTTATTAGATTACTTTAGCTTCTTTTTTACCTCATTTGCTTTTTGTACTTTTTCCATTGCTTTCCTTTATCTCCAGATGTCTTTAATGTTTACAGGCAATATATGGTATATATGGTTTTGTGTCTGCTAGTTCTATCTTGGATCCATTTTGATTTGATTTCTCTAAGCTCCTACCCTAAAAAAGCTTCTTATTACTCTGATTAATGATCTCACTCTGACCAAACTCCAAGGTTTGTTCAGTATCCTCATTTGCCTTATTATCTTTGCACTTCAGACTAAAAATTTTCGTCTTTCTTGACATGTTATATTTGTTATGTATTAGTGATTCTCTGCTTGCCTAGGTTTTACCTAGTCTGATTAATTTTTCTGAGTTTGGGTGATCCTTGCAGCTTTAGTGGCCTAAAAAATACTTCACTCTTGCTAAACTGTCTTTTGTACTGTTGCACATTTGAAATTCACTGAACTTTGCTCAAAGCCTTGCAGTCAAAATAAGGAATTCCACTGTGATTTTGTGTTTTAATCATTTTCAGATATTGCCATTGTTCAGATTTTCAGTCTAAGGCCAGATGGATGATTTAATTTTTGCTTCTTCTGGGCATCTCAAATCCAGACTATTTTCCAGCTTTTATTTTTTTAATCTTCAGTACTTCTAGAACTCATGCTTGCTTTTTTTTTTTTTTTTCAGCACAGATGAGCCTGGAAAACAGATCTGTGGTCCTGTCTCACTGGGGTTATTTTCATAAAATTACAGAATGATTTGGGTTGGGAGGGACCTTAAAGATCATCTATTTTCAATTCCCCTGCCATGGGTGGGGACATTCCTCTAGATCAGGTTGCTTCAAGCCCAGTCCAGCTTGGCCTTGAACACTGCCAGGGATGGGGCATCCACAGCTTCTCTGGGCAACTTGTGCCAGTGTCTCAACCCTCCCTCACAATGGAGAATGTCTTCCTATTATCTAATCTAACCCCACCCTTTTTCAGTATAAAGCCATTCACCCTTGTCCTTTGACTGCATGGTCTTGTGAAAAGCCCCTCTCCAACCTTAATGATTCTACAATTGCAGTTTCTGTGCCTGTTGGTCTTCCTTCACATGCACTTGGGAAAAAATAAATCCATCCATCTTGCTAAAGCATGCAAAGGAATTTGGTCATCGGGTGCACTTCATTGTTGTTGTTAACATTTTATCAATATTTATAGAATTGTGGTGAATTTAAGGCAACAAAAAGTATCTTCAAAGTTTAGTCTTCTGCTTCTCTCCTTAATTTGGCTGGAGGACATTAGTGAGTGCCAGTAAGGGATGAGTCCCTCTAGTGCTACAACAGCTCCAGTAATCAAAAGGGATGGCAGTGAAAGTGACTGTTTCTGCACTGCATTCAAGGGGACTGAGCTGGCAATTGTAGATTTGATAAGACTTGCTCTTGGAGTACTCGTAAGCTGCAGCATTTTCAGCTTGACAACTTGGCAGTCACAGTGGTGGAAACTGGCCGAATACAGAGCCTCAAAGTGACTGTTGCTTGGCCAAAGGACAGTGACACAGCTGTTGCTTTCAGTGCATGCGAAAGTGGGCCTGAGTGTATGCGATCCAATAAATACGGGCTTAATGTTAAAAAGTCACAGCATTTGGCTGCATTAGCAGCGATAAGGGAGCAGTGGGGAGAGCGACTGTGCAGTGTGGCTTAGGCTGATACTGCCCTTTTATAGTGCATGATGCTCAGAAGGATTCTGTTGTCTAGGTAACAGGGTCTGCACTTCATTTCTTAAGAAAGATGGAACAGATGTTCCTGCAAGAAGCAACCAATTATCACCAGTGAGAGTATTGGCAGTATTTAAACTAATTGCTTTGTTGTTGCATACAGTCCGATTCATATGCTATGAATAGTAAAGAAAATTTAAAGGAAGGAATCTTCCTTGCATGGATTTTCCTGAATGAGGCTTTTTAAAAAATATTTGCAGTTTATAAAATAGCATTCATCCGTGTGCCTTTTCAGACTTCCATTTATCATTCCTTTTTCCTCCGTATCATTCAATCTTTTTTTATTTGGTATTTGTAGTGTCTCTTTCATGATCCACTGAGTCCCATTGTTCCATCACATCTGTCAGATCACATTAATTTATTTTGTTCATTTAAAATAACTAAAAATTTGAAGGCAGTGGGGTAAAAGGTTGCATGCAGTGGAGTAAGAGATGGAGGAGCTTTTCTAAGTGATGTAAATATTTTCTTAGATTGGATTGGATTTTTTTTTTTTTTTTTTTTTTTTGGTGGCAAAATCCAAACACAGCAACTCAGGTAGGGACTGTGCTATTAAAAGCTGGGGCAAAAGGAAGCCATATAGACAGGTGTATACATGAAATCCCACCATGTGCTGCTTAAATAGGGACATAACTTGTGTGTGCTGAGATAAGCAGGTGGTGACAGTGGCAAGAAAGAGAGAAGAGCTGAAGGGGACAGTGTGGAACAAGGAGTGCCTGAGCTCTCTCACTGCAGCACTCATCAGCAGTGTGCCTTGTTTTTATGAGAAGCCGTGCTAAAGAAACTTGATGTATGGATTCAAGTGTTTGTTTTCTTTATGGATATGACTTTGTCACTCTAGGAGATTATTGTAGTCCTTACAGTATAAGATATGCTCCTGTCTTTTATTTTGGGGGAGGTGTGTGTGTAAATCTACCTTTTTTATACCTTTGGGATAAAAATCTGATGTTGGGTATGGAATAAGAAGAGGGCATTGGGACCAGATTCTCAGGGCACTGTTTGTGAGTCCTTAGTAAAGCTAACACATAACGTTATGCATTTTAGACAAAAGATCTGGCCCATTGCCTGAACTTTTCCATGCTTCTTGCCAAATATAAAAGGCAAATATTCTGTTTTTAGGTAGGGCATTGCAAAAACATGCTTTTTTGTCTTGGCAATAATAGGATAAAGGAAGAATCCTTGACCTGCTCTCTTTTTTTTTTTTTTTTTTTTTTCTTCTGATAAAGGACGTGCTGTTTTGATTTTTATCTAACTGTGGAAAATGTCATAATGAGTGGAAACAAAGTGCATGTTGCTCTTCTTAGATTATTTGGCTGAGTTACCCTATTGTATAGTAGTGACATGTTGATTGGGACAAAATGTCTTACTAAATTCAGTTATTTCAATAACCATTGTAAAATATTTGCAGTCTGAGTAGGAAAAAAAGTATTAATTCTCGGGATTTTTAATCCTTTTTACCAGACTCCTTGCATGTAACTTGTAATCTTTTACTTGTCATCCTTCTTCTGACTCCTGGCTTTTCAAACATTGTCTCTAATTTCTATTACAAACCTTTTCTTTATTGTACAGTTTCTTCTTTCTATAGTATCCTTCATATTCTGTTGCTTAGACCTCTTTATGATATCTGGTATGTAAGTATTCACGACTTCTCATTTGTGACTTCATTCCTGCTTGCTTTTCTTCTGTTGATACAGTTTTTGATTCTCCTGCGTTTTCCTATTTTATCACAGGGTCTGTCAGCAGCAATATTTACTACTTTTGATGCTTGATTTGTATTCTAGACTGCTTATAATAAAATCTTAGTCACCTTCTGCAGATTTTTTACCTGCTTTCATGAGAGTTTTCTCCATTTTTGCAGTTTAATTGTATCACATATTGCCAGTCCCAGGTTCTCATCACCCTTGACATATACTTTGAGCCCTCCCTTTCTTCTGCCACCCCTTTTCATACAAATCATTCCGACTGATTTTATTTCTGAAAGTCATGCTCAAAGAATAAAAGAATTTGACAAGGACTGTATCTTTTTCCATTTTCTGTCCGTGGAAATTGAAGCTTCTTCTTTATGCCCCGTCTTCCCTGCACTGGTTCATTTCCCTTATGTCTCATTTTTTCTTCTTCTTTTTGACTTTCTACTCACAACGCAGCCTGCCATCTTAAGTAACCTCACTGTCATGGGAACTAATGCTTAAAAGAGGAGAACAAGAGGACACTTTTGCCAGAGGGTTGGTGGGCCTCTGGACTTTGTGCCAAGGTTAGGGGGAGCATTTGCTGTGTTGGACACATTTTTGTGTGTCTCTCCTCCCTTGACATTTTCTGTATTTGCCCTTTGCTTTCCCTTCCACTACTCTTTCCCTCTGTTCTTCCTACATAGTTCATTCCTTTTTACACTCTTTCTCCCATATCCCATTTCCTCATCTCACAATTTTTTTCTGTCTTCGGCTTTGCTGGTGTCCCCTGCTTTTTTTTCTCCTCCCCCTCTTCCCTGCTGTTTCCACAGCCAGTTGCATTCCTCATCACTGATATACCATTGTACTCCAGGTATCCTTTTACCATGGTCTGTCATCTTTCTCGAAGGTCTTGCAGTTATCCTCACTTCTGATTCCAGCTCTGCCATTTCTCCTGCTAAGTGTTGCTGAGCAGAGCAGCTGGTAAGATGCACCTGTGTCCCTCTCCTCCTCATGGCTGCCATGCTAATTTCCTTCTCGCTGGGATGGTTCTCCTGACCAGCTTTTCCTTCACCTTCTTCCTGCCTCTCATTCTGGAGTGAGTTTCATGCCTATTGCCCCAGAAGAAGTCAGCCTTGTCCTCAGGGGCTGAATTAAGCAGGGGAAAATGAGGGACACTTTCTCCTTTGTTTTAGTGCCAGAGCTGTCTCTGACCTGCATCATTTAATAGCTCTAAAGGTCTTTCTACAGAGTATGCTCAAATAGTTTTGTTCTTTTTTTCCCAAGGGAAAATGAAGCACCAGGTGGCAGTTTGATGATAAAAAATTGCTTAGCCTGCTTTTGTTTCTTTGCTAACCTGTGCAGAAGTGCAAAAGATCTCATAATACTTTGCAGCTTGTATAATAAAATTATGTTTATGTCTATCATCATTGAATTTTAATGTAATGGAAATGGGAGAGAAGCTATCCTACCTATTTACAGACAGCAGTGGCTTCTTGAATGATCATTACTTCAGTGCAAGTTGAGTGTTGGGAGACAGTCTTTATCACTCTTCTTCTGTAAAGAGCTCCAAGATTAGGATCAGTCAAAAATGCAAATTCAAAGTCACTAGAATGATTTTTCCAGTGAGTTTCTTAAGTCAAGACCTGAGAGCAAATCAGGTTTGGTCAACCACTTAAATCCCTGGTGTGTTCAGATGATGAGTGTCTTTGTGCTATCCTGATCTCTTTCCACTTTGGAAAGGATACAGTAGCACTAGTAAAGGTAGAGAGAAAGGGAATCAAAAAAGTTGGTGATACAGAACTACTTCTGTATGAACAGAGACAAAATAGACCAGGAATCTGTGGGCTGGAAGGGAGGGAAGCTGAAGGAAGATGTGAGAGGTCTAAAATGACAGACTTAGATGGGCAAGTTAATTATGGAATTGTTATTCAGTGTTCATCTGAATAGAAGAACTAAGGCAACTGAAGGAACACATCAATCTCTGGTTCTTAAATCCCTGATCCGGTGAGTTGCTGGAAGCTGACTGCTCATACTACAAAAGGCTTGTACTGTCTGTGCACTGCTCAGCCTGTTTTCCTGAGATGTTTGCCTCAGCTACATCAGGGGTAGAATAGCAAGCAGACTTTAAATGAGTCTTGAGTCTGAATCAAGTACTGCAGCTCTGACTTCTTGACTAGAGATGCGCATGTATTTTGTGTTTTTATTGCAGTGGTGTTCTTATAAATGGCTAAATGATTTATGTGAACAATCAGGTCTTCACTAGTGCCCAGACTAGAAAATTAGAAGCAGTAAACGTGCAGGAGGCTTGCTGTATTCTTAGAGGGTCATGGCATCATTGTGTAAGAAAGTTACCTAACTTTGGAAAGATGTACTTCTTTTTCTTCAGGCAGTCCAAAGTTGTCGTTTCAGAAGGAAGATGCATGTAAATGAATGCTGTCATTTTGGCTGGGATTAGAAAAATGTTATTTGCTGCTGCTAATTGCATGCTTAATGAGATATTGGGAGAGTTCTCTTGCGGGTCTTGAGAGTCTTGAGAGATTTCCAATTACTTCTTTCTGCATAACATCTGGGGCAGTCTCTTCAGTCAGTTCTCAGGAAGAAAGTCTAATGTGAGTGTTTGTGGTATGTTGTTTTCAGGGCCGCATGGCTTTTGCTGCCTTGGGCAAAAAGTCAGTTCACTGCCCATTTGCTTGCAGTCAAAGTTACTTTAGAGAAGGATTATATTCAGTGGAAGGTAAATGCATAGTGCCACATACTTAACCTCTTATGATGGTAAATATTAACCAGTTACTAATTTCTTCATCTAATAACAACCTACTAAACCTACTACAACATCTAATAACAAACTACTGTTGCTTCCAAAGCTCTCTTACAAAACTGATGTTGTTCTGAGTCTTTATGGGTTGCTGTAAGACCATATTTACCATACCATTTTTATTTCTTTGCTTACCAAATTTTGAAACTTGCATTCAGCCACCTTTTGAGCCTTTCCAAACTGCATTGGTCCTTATTGAGGGAAGTATGATTTTGCTGCATTCATTGTCTCATTAAAGGATTTTTAATATTTAATAGAAGCATGAGGAAATAGCAGGCTTTAGATTACAAACTGAGTTTTTTATCCAGTTGCAGTCTGATCCTGAGAGTATGAGAGGAATCTTGTGGTAGGCGTTTAATGACTTGGGAGACTGCCAGTGAACATCTTGTTTTAGCTTGCTTCGCACATTAGATTTGTCTAACGTGTGACTAAAAATTGCAGAAAATTTGGGTAAAAAGTGGAAACCTGTGAGCAAAAGTAGAACAAATTTAGCAGGTAATTGTGTTAATGAGCACTTAAGAGCATTCTAGTGTTGTGCTTCCAGAGTGAAATGCTGAATTTTGTAAATAACTGTCAACAGACTAATTATTGAAATAATTCTTGAGTAAAAACTCTGAAAGAGTAATATTTCTAAATTAATCTTATCTGGAAACAGAATATAAAAAACCTGATCTGTGTGCACAACTTTTGCTCTTTTAAACAAACCCAAGTTAATAAAAGGAAGTTAAAACCCCAAAATAATACATTATCTCCTCCCGTCTGCAGGCACGTTTCTCATTTGGAGCATGGTATTAGACTCAATTTACACTTGCAACTACAGGCTTGTGTATTAGCTTGTTTTAAGTAGAGGTAAAACATCTAAGACATTAAAGCACATCAGTTTTGAAGTATATCAAAGTTTAATGGATGCTGTCATTCAGAACTAAAGCAGCTGTAACTTGATTCCCATAAGGAGCAGAGGTTTAATATGCTTAATATGTTTTTAATTCATACCTCTGATTTGATTTAATTTTCTATTTAAAGAAGACTGTAACTATAAGTTATGTACCTAAATGCCTGCATCTCAGTCTCAAGTTAAGTAGAATGAGTACATATGAAGCATAACCATTA
This sequence comes from Corvus kubaryi, assembly GCF_017639235.1. Taxonomy (NCBI): domain Eukaryota; kingdom Metazoa; phylum Chordata; class Aves; order Passeriformes; family Corvidae; genus Corvus; species Corvus kubaryi. The sequence continues at coordinate 26,179,287 of NW_024582091.1, read as the reverse complement.
GGGTGGGGAGGGGGGGAGGGAGTTGTATTTTTTTTTTCTTTTTCCTTCTCCCACATTACCTATATGAAACTAGTATTTTCTTTTAATCCTTAAATGCTAAAATACATACAGTTTGTCACATAGTAGCGTCATGGAAAACTTAATGTGGTCTACAAGACTGTGTTACTCCTCCATGAAAAATCTGCTGTTTCTGTGATCCAGCATCATGGAAACAGTATGTAACAGAATTGTATCCTGGCTGGAGGTTGCTGTTTTGTTGCTGGATCAACCTTCTTGTTTGGTCCAGATTGGGGCATAGGCACCTGACTTAGCTTCGTTTGAGTTTCTCAGAGCATGGACTTTTATGCTGGCTTTAGGCAGATGTGTCCTGATACTGGCCATGACAGGGTTGGTTAATTTTTGCAGAAGGAGTACCTCATGCCATTTTCCAGGAAAGGGGGAAAGGGTCCCTTTTGGGTCTGGGTAAGGAGGTCATGTGTTGTCAGACTTCTGTGATGTGGTGTCGAGCATTTGCATATGAATCATTCACCTCTCTTGCACGCACTTTTGTTATTAGTATTGTTGCCACTTAGTGTTCTTCTTCTTACCTCGTTGCTGTTTCCAGTAAATTGTTCTTGTCTCAAGCTGTGATCTTTGCCTTTTGTACCTTCAATTCTCTCCAGCCCTTCAGAGGGCATGGGCAAGAGGGAGGAGTGAGTGAGTGACACATGGTGGGAACACTAAATTGGAAAATACCATTCCTAAACCACTACACAGGATAGCTGATACCTGATCAGTACCTGGACACAAAGTTAAGCTAAGTTAGTTGTTTTTTTCCAAACAGTTTTTGAATCACAGGAGTGTTGTGTTAATACTTTGTATTATCAGAAGAGTGCCTTCTTCATATGCTATTGGAAATGATAAATTATTGTTAGATTGTTGTCTCATTGTAACACTTGATTTATATTCCTGTATATTTCTGTACCAGAGAAATAATTGTCTGCAAGTTGAGAACTTGGATGTGACAGTAGTCAGTAGCAGCACGCCTGATCTTGAATAATACACCAAGTCCTTTTACAAAGCAGGGGTAGATTTAAATTCTGAAGTTGGATTTGTTACTTGCAGCATGCACACTTGAGAAGCTGCTTTTTTGGCTCTTTCCTGGGGAAGGACTGGGATACCTTCCATGAGGCTGTAGGGAGTCACCTCTTTTTACCTGGAATATTGTCCTGAAGTGCTTGAGCTGTGCCTTTCCAGGCATTGTGCCCCTTGTGTTCAGCAGGTCAGAGCAGTGAAGAGGACTGCTTCAGCTTTGCCCCTTGGTGGGAGTGCTTTGGTTGTTGAGCTGTCAGATTGAGAGGAGATACTGGCAGTCTCACAACCACTTTATTGTGGAGCCAAATCCATTATGTATCATCTGAGAAAACCCCTCACGCATTGAATTTTACAGGTGGTTTTGGCAGAGAGTTTGGATCTTGGGTATACGTGTTGGATCACACTTGATGCACTCTGGTTATAGCAAATGCAGGAAATTTTCATACCATAGGATAGAGAACTTCAGGATCAGAAGTAGTGTCACAGAATTGTGCTTTTCTCTGAGCCCACCAAACATGTTTACCAAGTTGGGAGGCTGGTTATTGTCACTGTTCAGATACAAGAAGTTGTTGGGTGGAAGGTTTTTCAAGATCTAGATTTTTTTTTTTTAATGGTAACTTCAAATAACTTGTTTCACAATTTGTGTTTATACAGTTTGTACTGTATAAAATGTGGAAAATGGCAAAGAAAAAAATTGCTTTAATAATAAAAACATTAATCAAAAAGTCAGTTAAGTAGAGGAGATAAGTAAACTTTAGGACTAAAGGGGAAAAATGGGCTGTAAAAATATTATCTTTGCAGGATAGTATTGCAATCCCTGTCCAATATTTTGCATAGGTTAGAAATTTATTACCTTTTGAGAGATGCGTCACTGTGGTGCCATAATTAATTGAGGTTAGAAAAACATGCTTTTTGGCTGTTCTTTGCTAAAGCATTGTTTCTCTTACTCTGGTTTATATGACATTTATCTTTCTGAAGTCTTCTTGAGAGGAAAATCTACTTTGAAAAATGGATGATCAGAATCAATGTCTACTCATCTTATTTGCCCTTCTGCGAGAGTTTTAGAACACCTCAGTTGCCATCGCTGTTATTTTATTATTATTATTTATTATTTATCATTATTATTAATTCACTGTGAGGCACAGTGCTAGAGCAAGGTGATAACTGGTTGCCAGGAATTCAGAAAAGTGTGGAAATGTTAGAATAAGACCTGCAAGAAAAAACTAGTTGCAGTTTAAAACTCCAGGCTGAATGTGTAAGTTCAGGGCTTGGTGTGGTGCTACTTGTGAATTTCGAAAATGTATTAGCAAAGTGATGCATTGTATACCCTCTGCCCCATTGTAACATTTTAATATAGCTTTAGGTTTAAGAGTTTTTGTTAGTTTGATGGGAAATTTCTTTATCCTCTCAGTAACAGAAGAAATTTCTAGTCAACCTAGAAGCAAATTCAGGGTATCTTAAAATCTTCAGAAAGGACAAGCATTTGCTTTTACTTTTCAGTAAATTACTTTCTAGAGATGTTTTCAGTTTAGTTGTTGATATTACTGAGTGGTAGGATATTCTTTTATTGTAGGCCGAATAAGGAGAAAAATCTCTGTAGAGAAAGACAGAGCTTTAACTTATCTATACCTTTCATTTGGGAGGAAAATGGTTATTGCTAAATCTCTGCCAGACTCACCAAAATTAAATACACAGTTCTCTTTAACAGAAGAGAGAGCGTAGAATTCAATTGTCCTAAAGGAGATGAGGTTTCTTTTAGGAAGATGCCCAAATTCAATAATAATTCAGATTTATTTCGTAGAAAAGATACGAAAATTAATTATCTCTTTAATATATGCACTGGAGTGAAGTTGATATTGTGTGATCTTAATGTCAGCATTTCTTTATATAGCTGTATTAAAAATTAAGAAATTTCTTGCTTTGAAAGTAAATTTACAGTAGTCCTTTCTCTCTGTTATTAAGAAGTCTGTGCTATGGTATATGATACTGGTAAGTAAGAAATGGAAAGAATTCTTATACTTGTATTTCTGCCCATGTGCTTCAAGACAAATGCCAAAGATAAATTTTTTTTTTCTGAGAACCTCAAGAATTAAAAATGCAGTTACCCTAGTTTCTATTCCTTTAGTTTCGTTAAAATGCAATACTTAAAAGAAGTATTTTGCCAAGCTTTTGTTTCAGAATAATAGTGTTATTTAGCAATGCCAGACCATTTTCAGCTCCTGAAATGAAAATATTTATAGAATAAATACTTTCTTAATCCTTCTCATAGGAGGAGGGTGGGGCACATTTCTTCCTGTCCTGACGTTTGGCAGTTTACTGGCTAGATTCTGTTCGTTGTCTTCCTTTTTTTTTTAAAAACATACTTGATCTTTCTCTTCTGATAGTTTGGAGCCCTCACGGTTTGGGGACTGTGTGCTTTAAAGAGATGCAAGTGTGAAGAAAGAAGGTTGAAAAATGTGTAGAGCATACTTAGAGGGATCTTTCATAATGAAGGACTGCTTGGTATCTGGTGAAAATTGGATGCATGTGTAGGAGAATTAGAGGGAAGAAGAGAGTCTATGTGGACTCTGCTTGGAGCCTGTTTTGAAATATTTTAGCTTGTTAATTTTAATTTGGAGTGTATCTTGTAAATTCAGGCAGCACTCCTAGCAGTTTGTGTAAGAATGGCAGTTGTTAATTTTGGGCATTTTACTCTGCCTTCCCTACTTGGTTTTGCATGCCAAAGGCTGTCCAAGGACAGGCCTTGCCAGACCGGTGTAAAAAGATTATGTCCTTTCTGAAGCAGAGCTTAAGCTAATGCTTAAACTTTTACCTTTCTTTTTAGGTTCTTTGGATGGTTTCTTTTTTTGTGTGTATATATCTGTATATCTCCATGTCCATTTTTATGTTGCCTGCATCTTTTTGAGACCTCTTATAAGTGTCAGCCATGGACAACTTAAAGCTGGAAGCAAACACTCCATACCTGCTCAGTTTGAATTTTTATTACTATGAAGACTTCACTTATGCAGTTACTCTGTAATTTCTCCAAGTAGAAAAGGGAATCCAAACGGGAAAATCCCAAACTTCAGAATCAACTGGATCACTAAACAAAGCTGAATTTTGAGTAGTTTTCTCCTGTTTGAATTTGAATTCCCTTCTCTTTTCTTGATAATTTCTCATCTTATCTTGATAACTTCAAGATCTGTAGCGCAGTTAGCAAAGGATTGTTCTTACATGTTTAACAAAAGGAATAGCTGCCTGGTTGTTGGGGTTTTTCTTTTTGTTTATATGGGTTTTTTTTGTTTTGGTTTGGTTTTTTTTGGGGGGGTTTTTTGGTTTTTTTTTGAAAGGCCCATATATACCTCCCTGAGGGAAAAGCTGCAGCATGAGCTTAATATGATAATAGGCAGCAGAGGGTCTATGTGGAAAGGATAATATTAATAACACGGAGGACAGTATCTAGTATTTAATAACATCTAAACCAGCTGGAATTTTAAAAGACCTTCTGAAGAAGTAAAATTATGATCTTTATGTTCCTTTGAAAAGCCCAGCTTCAATTAAAAAACAACTTCAGTGACCCTAGAGGCTTTGAATAGGTTCATCACACAAGAGGCAGCTTTAAAATTCTATAATGTGCAATTGCTTTTAGGAGCAATCAGCCTCATACTTTGGTTTTTCCTGTGATTTCTTGTGATCCACATTTCTGCCATTTTTGTTCTAACCTTGAAAATGGTTGAATGCAGTAGAGTGTGCATTTCCATCAAAGAAACTACCAGCACTGTTCCAGATCAGTTGAAGTACATAGATCAAAAGACTGAAGTAAACTATGTGAAAGGTAGGTACACCTCTTAGATGAGATTGCCCTCTGAATAAATTTCTGGAGGTGGTTATGGGTTTTGTCATCACTGACACAGAAATACACGTTTGCTGCAAGATTTACTAATGTCAGTAGTGAGAGCACTGTTTGTTTTCTCTAATTCTTCTTAGGTTTCCTTCACAGCAAGATGAAAGTGTCCGTCCTCACCCTGCTTTTGTAAGTGGTAGCTAGAAAGCATTATCCATTCTGTGGCATAAAAGTGTTTCTGTGCAAGATTTATTTCCTTGAGGAATGTACTGTTTGACTTGTTTTTAAATGTGCTAAATGCCTTCATAATTGATTACGTTGTTTGTATTGGTAAAACTGCAACTCTTCTACCATTCACAGAAGTTGTCTATCTCTTTGGGGGGAAAAAGGGAGAATTTTATATACCTCAAAAGAGCGAGAGACTTCCTAGTTGCTAGTCTGCTTCTTGTGAAAGGAACTTGCATTATATGGTGATAGATGGTTTGCAGGCTCAGTTCAAGCATTTAAACCAAATTGCTGTAGGAGCTTGCTGTCAATCATCTTTTCCATCTGCTGGAGATGATCAGTAAAACCTCACTAAACCCATTTTTCATCATGGCTTCTACAAGAGCACATATAGCATAGGCATCTATCTAGTGGCTGACTTACATCAAATTCATCAAGTAAAATTGTTTTCGAATGTTGATCAAGAAGCATATGAGATATAGTATTTTCCCTGTTCCTTCCTGTTCGTGAGATGCTATCTTGCAGGGTAATTTTATCTCTTACTAGCTGTCTTTCTGTTCTTCAGCCATGATTATCATCTAGTGTAATGATTTCTTTCATCATTGATGCTCACATCTTTGTGTGTTAGTGGGTATCCATCTTATTTCCTTTCAATATTTGATCAGTTACAGTAATTGAGACTTCCCTGTTGAGAGATAGATTGTTTTGCTCCTTTGGTCACCCTTTGCCTCTTTGAGGGCAAGTTCATCTTTTGTGTGGGTGTGGAGGGGGAGGTGTTTGAGCAAAGAAACCACATATAATATAAAAACTATATCACACAAGCCATTTATATATTGCTATCAATACATCCCATTCTCTCCTGTAAAGACCCCAACTAGGATATCTAACACCAGAATTACCCTCTTAATTTTCTTCTTTGTTTTATGTCAGTCCAGTTCTACCAGTTGTCACTTGCACCTGATGAGTTTTCCATCTATAGTAGAAGTTCTTGGTTAGTTTTTAAGTGCATGAATACAGATTTTGTGCTGTTAATTTAATCACATTTCTGTTACTCTTTCTTAGCTCAGTCATCGAATAAAGTAGCATAAAAAATGATGCGTTATCACATTCCTTTTCTTCCTTGGGAATGCTGCCTTTATTTAATCAGATAATTTCATTCACGCTCCTGATGTTGATACTAAGATGGGTTTAATTAATAAACACAATACTTCTTCTTTGGTAACTCCCCAAATAGTTAATACATAGCGCTACTTTACCTTGAAATGTATCCCATTGTCAGCTGCTCTTTTAGGTAGTTTCTTGCTCACCTTGAATGTGTTCCAGTTGTCATCTTTCCCATCTGATGAAGTATTTAAAACTATTATAAGATTGAAATTTGAACACAGATCTGCTTGTGTAGAAAATCAATTATCAGAGAAGAAAGTCAGGATAGTTTGTTTTTCACACATTTTTCTTTGTTCTCATTGTTTAAAAATTGTTTTTTTGTGTGCTTTGGATTCACAGGTCTCCAAATACCTTGTCTCCTTTGTGTCCCTTTTTTGAATGTATATGATGTATTTGCTAATCATCTGATACCACCTCCGAGTTTTGCTTGTGTAAGTGTGAGGCATTTCTATGCCTTCGTTCATTCCGTGATCAGTATCATAACTATTATTAAAACCTGAGGTAAAATATTTCAGATTTTTATTTTTGTCTTTTTTTTTTTTTATGATATCCCACTTTTACTTGCTTAGTCTTGCTTAATCTCCTTCTCTGGCTAGACAGCCTCTACTCTTTACTTGGATTTTCCATCCAAAGTCTACCTCAGCATGACTGCTGACACTTTACATTTCCAATGCTTCAAGCTTCTATACCAATGCTGTTGCCAACTTAACTTTTTCTTGGGCATCAGAGACTTCCCCTTCCCCTGCTATAGGAAACATTCACTTGAGAGGGAAATTCTCACAGTGTCCATCATAGAGAACTTACTATTCATCGGACAATTGAAGAAATTACTTGCATATAGCAGATAGCCATCTGGGAATCCTAGAAGCTGTTCCACGCTATTTGGGCTATCCAGAAGCATAATTTTGAACTTTAGGCTGTGGCATCAGCTGAGAATGGCAGTAAGCAAAGATGTTTGTACAATTCTCTTGATAATAATTTTAATAATAATCATCATAATCTGTTTAGATGAAAGCCATTGTACAGGACAGGCAAAGTTGCACAGATGTTGACAGTTCACCATGAAGTCCTTCTCAGTGTCTTTCTATCTAAACTGCTTTGTGTGCTACTACAAGAAAGAAATGTATTGTAACTGAGACACAGGTTTTTATTAGCATTTTACCTCAAGTTGGGTATGATGGAACTTCAGTTTTAGAGGAACATTCGGCTAAAGTAGTATTAAAATACGATGCTGTGTTCATTTAGTAATAAATTCTAGTAGTTGCAGATCATTTCTATGTTCAGGTTGTTATCTTGTAATACAAGATGTTGTCAAGTACACTGGAATCTTTCAATTACTAGGACTGTATATTGATTTCTTCCTTCTAAATTCAGGCTTAAATCAACCAATCTGACCAACAGTTTGTGTTTGTGGCTCATGCTCATCCCTTGTACCTTACATTATCATGTTTGACCTCCTCTAGTTGGTGTGGAGTACCACTGCAAGTCCAGCACAGCCATAACAGAGCTCGCATTCTTGATGTGGTATGTTGGACTCCTACAGCCAACGTTTCCTTGGTCTGTCTTGTGCTGCTGAAGCAGTGGATGCTGTGGCACCCAGCCTTGACAGCCAGAATGTAACAAAGAACAAGTCTCACAAGGAGCTGCTGAGGGAACTGGGGTTGTCTGGCCTGGAGAAAAGGAGGTTCAGGGTTAGGGAAAGAAAGAAAAATAAGAAAACACTTCCTGCATGGTAAAAGAAACATTTAAATTATTTCATTTACTGGAAAGCTGGAATGCATTTAAGCAGCTATGGTATTCTTTAGATTTCTTGCTTTGATAGATATCTGTATAGTCAAAAGATAATATAATTTAAAATCAGTATTTTTTTAAAATTTCCCCTAAAATAAACATCTTGAGTCTTTTTCTGTAGGGTGAAAAAAGGGAAGATTGATTTCTCCCAAATGTGCCTTGGAACCTACTCCATTTACAATTTTGCCATTATAAATTGATTCTTGGCAATGTATATACTAGTGCTGCAGATGCAAGCAATTTTCAGATAAGACAGAAATGATCAATCATTCTTCTGACTACAGTGTGGAGAGGGGGGAAGAAAAAGTGATTCCATGGAAATTATATTTTTGGGAGTACTGATTCCCAACTCCTTCTGAGACTGATTTAATCTGGCAGAAGGATGATTTCAGCAGCAGTGCCGGCTTTAATATGCTGTCTAATTAGTGATGAAACCTAGTTTTCTTTCTGGCAAGCAATAAATAAACTTGTGATTATTTCTGGATTACAGAATAGTAGTTGAAACAACCAGTAGGAAACCCATTTTGGTAAACTTTTCTTTGAAAACACCCTGATGTTCTGAGAACAACAGCCTGTGAACTTTTAAGGCAAGTGAGGTAGGGATCCAAAGCAAAAGAAAATTTTTGGTAATAAAAAATTATGTGGTGATCAAGAACTCTGTTGTCCAGACAAAGAAATGGACCAGCTGTACAAGCTTCATTCTGGCATCCTCAAATCCTGATGTTCACCTTTGATAAGAAAACAGTTATATTTGTGTTTAATAACATCTTTTGAGAAAGATACTCGTGGTAAGCAGGATGAATAGGTGGGATGGGCAGCTCTGTGCTGAGCGTGGGACAGAGAAAGGTAGGTAGTGATGGGCAGCTGTGCTGGCAGAACAGCACAGCCACAGTGGCTGTGTATACCTGATTTTGATGTTTGGAAGATAATGTGCTGAATCAGTGGCATCTTTCTGGGGCCTGTTGTAGGATTACTTGTTTGCTATTTGACCTGTTTGGTGGTTTTGTTGCTGTGTTTGCTTTTCTTAACAAGCACAGAAGTAACAAGAGCTTCTCTGTTTCTTTGCAGCTTTTACGAGAGTTAAAGCACCCAAACGTGATTGCATTGCAGAAGGTTTTCCTTTCTCACAGTGACAGAAAGGTTTGGCTGCTGTTTGATTATGCTGAGCATGATTTGTGGGTAAGTACAGATTTCCCTGAGTGTTTGAGACAGTGCACTAAGAGCTTGTTCATACTGATGTGTGTGTGCTGTACCTTCATATAGGCAGAGATGCATTAGTTTCTTGCTCTGTAATTAAGGGTCTAACTGAGATCCTGTTACTTTTACACTTTAAAGCCTGCCAAAGACTACGTAGAATTTTTTTTAAAATCAGATTGGGTTTTGAAGTGAAAAGGATTTTCCTGCAAGCTTTAATTGGAGTTAAAGAAAGTATTCCTAAATTGAGATCATCTAAAACTGTGTTTGGAAAAGTATTTAATACTTTTTTCCTGACATTTAGCACATGCACACAAAAGAGAAAAAGGAGAAGGACTGCTTTGATGAGTCCTCTCACTGAGATGCACTGCAAGTGACTAACATGCAATCATCTATATCCTAAACAGAGAATTTGTGACAGTATGAGTGGAAATAAAATAACAAATAAGTAAACTAATTGGGCCTACTGATGGACTATAACTACATGGAAGAGGAGTAGAGACTTAGATGTTTGTTATTAAGTTTCCAGCAAAATATTATGTGATTTGGTTTAGTCTATTGTAGAGGTGGACATCAGTGACATTGTGACTTGAACTCAGATGCAAATATTCAAGCTCCACATCTGTTGATAAGATGTGAGTTGCTTGGACCTGGATTTGTGTTTAAACCTGAAAGATATCAAACACGAAGTGTAATCAGTATGTTTATGATTCCTTTGAAAATACTGGCAAGGAGAGGAAGTGGTAGTATAAATTCCAGTATTACTTTTGAAGGCTTCATTAATATAGATGTTGCTATTACAAATGTTAGTGACAAGTTGCTTGATTTCTTCATACTTGGCTCTTGAGCTTGTAAATGACACAAAATTTTAATTGGATGGAAAGGAAACTTAGACCATTTAAAAGACACTTCTGGCTCAGAACAAGTAAAATCATGGTAATTTGTTCCCCTTCAAAAGCTTGAAAGATATTTAATTTTATTTCTCTTAAAGGCTAGCAGGTTTGTATTTTGAAAGTTTTCTTCATCAAAGTTCAGTGGACATTGAGAGTTTGTGTATTTCACATAACTGGTGGCAGTGATGATGAAGAGAAGTGCATCAGCTTTGTATGATAGAATTTATGTCTGCATTAAATGAGTTTATTCATTTTATGGAACAGTCACAACAAACACATTTTACTGCTACATTTATTGCCATGTGTTTTAAACACCTTTCTTCCTAACCTTTTCCATTTGATTTTGCTTTGGGCGTGTGGTTTTTACACTACATGATTTTTCACATGATTTAACAGCTTTAGAAGAAGAATCACTGCAATTTGATGTTCTTGCCACTCCTCCCATATGGCTGGGTATTGGATATAATCTCAGTGAAGTTAATTATTTTCTATTATTTAAGACTGAAGTGTTTGTTACAATGAGGTACTTGATATGAACTGGTTTCCCCACTTCCTAACTCTCTCTTACGTTTTTTTTTTTCTATGGGACATGCTACACAAATCATTTCTCCTTTCCTGTATAATTGCCCATGTTTCCTCGCTTCTTAAGCCTTTGCCAGGAATTTTTTCCTCCCTTGCATAAAGTTGGCCATGTTCAAGGCCCTCTTGGTTCTGGCTTAACCTTGGTCCTCATTTCCTTTACCGTCAGCACTTCCCAAGCATCGCTCTTAATTCCCCTTTTGTCTGTTTTGCTCACTCCCAACTTTGTGTCTTTTTCCACGCTGCCTCCTACACATGGAACAGCCTCCCAATTAACGTACGTAAAGATCCTTCACTATCCTCCTTCAAAAAACTCCTGAAAATCCACTTATTTTGTAACGCATTTCAGTAATACCAACCACTTGTCATTCTGTCTGTGTTGTGTTGTGTTTCGCATTTCCTGTGCTTTACAGCTTGTGCCCTTTCAACTCTATGGGGTAGAAATTGTAGTAGGGGTTTAGCACTTTTTTTTATTGCTTAGCACCATGTGCTTCCCCAGCACTACATAAAGACAAATAAGTCTATTCATCATGGATATATCTGTTTATAAGGATTTAAGTTTTGGAATTGAAGGTGTGCTGTCTCTAGAGAGATGTAGATTTCCAGAGACTAATGTTTTCTAGGTAGCTTAGAGTTACTTACCAAAATCAGTAAGTATGGAAACTGTCCTTCTGTTCAAAGCTGCCCAGCTTTAGTAACTCCTATTGGCTTCAATGAGAAGAATAAATGCTCATCACATTCAATCATTAGATTAATTAAAATCATTATATTTTTCATCTTCTGTACTGGGAACATTTGGCAAGAGATGAATAAAGTATATTAGATGCTATCTTATTCTGTTAATTTTCTAATACTGAAAAAAAAAGTCCTGTTCTAAAGGGTTGGTGCTAATTAAACTTATTAAAAAGTTCTTCTATGGTGAGCAAGAACCTTTTTTTTTTTTTTTACTTCTCATTTAATTCTCAAGAATGAAACTGCTCAGATCTGAAATTTTATGTTTAGGTAGTGCATACTTAATAATTTTCTGTAACTTCTGTTGATACCATTACCAAGGAATGTAGAAGCTATGCTAATTTGAACTACTTTAGGTAGGCATTGGTGAACACTGATTATACTGTCCTTGACTACAAACATAGTCATTGATATTAATAACTAAGCCTATCAAAGATACTTTCTTTCCTTATCTCTCAAGTTGCATTATACAAAACGGTGCAAAGCCATTAGATTACCATAGAGAATATCTAAGAATTTAGGAATTCTTTTGACAAAATGATTTATAACTAGTTTCCTTTGATTACCAAAATTCTTGGTGTAATACTCAATGTCATTATGAATTTTCTCGGCTATTTGTCTCTGTCAAAGAGAACTGGTAAAGTTCTCAGTGTACAGGATGTTAATTTTTGACCTTAAAAATAAAGGGTTTTTTTAAATGCCAAAATTTTTGCTGTTTTGTCAGCAAAGGAATAACTTCTTTATCAATTGAACTTTCTTGTATGTCCTTATTTCACCCTAGTCTTATACTTCTAGACAGTATACTGCTGTCCAGAACTTCCTGTGTAAAGTAGTTCATTTAAAGACATTATTTAAATTTATATCAAATGCTTTAAATGCATGATGATTACTAAAATGGACTTTAAGAAAAGTTTGATACAAATGAGATCTGTCCTGGAGGTGAATTGCTTGTCGTCAGTCTAGTTACTCTTAGCCACTGTAGAGGTTATAATATTTAGAACTTTTCTTTTGTTCCCTTTTACAGCAGATTTTTAATATTGAAAGTATTTTCTAAAGCACACATTTTTCGTACCATGGAAAAGCACACATTTGATGACTTCAATTCCATAGTCTCTCTACTTTAAGCAGGATTTTTGATTCTAAGCAACATTTTTGTTACACTTTTTTTTTTTTTTTTACTTTTGATATTGATAGATTATCTACCTTTCCTAGTTTTACAGAGTTAATTCTCAGAGTCTTTTAGTATGTTTGTATAACGTCAAATCTTTAAGATCCTCTTTTCTGGAAATATATGTTGTAACTTAAATAAGAAGCTTCTGAATGGGTTTGATCTCATTCTGAAAAAGGGTGACATTTTTATCATAGTAAAATGTGTTAAGTATGTTTTATAGCAATAAAAAACATTGTTGGTTCTTAATAAATAAGTACATAAATAATTAACTATGATTTGATAATACTGAATGTGATAGTACATTCACTATCCAAGACCAGTTAAACCATGATCTGTGTATTCTTTTAGGTTTGGTTGAATGTTTCTCTCTTACTATTAGATTCCAGTGATCTCTAACAACTAAATGCCTAGCAGCAAATACTACTGAGAAACATGGAGTAAAATTAATCTTGGAATTATTGTTGGTAATAATAAAAATATATGGGCAGACTGGCTTTTTAAATAGGAAATACTTGTTATGTATATATTCTGCTTTTAAAAAATGCAGGGTAGAGATTATTAGCATAGTCATGTGTACCTAAACATAATCATCAAATAATGGAAAGGAGAAAATAATCTTCCTACATGTGAATTTCATAACACTCGTTGACTCTTTTAGTCTACAAATAAATGTACTTAATTTCAGCTAACAACATTTTGAATAATCTTTTATAATAAATGAAATTGGGAGAGCGTTGCATACTGATATGTACAATAAAACTACATATTTGTTTAATGACATGAATATTGTCTAACTGCTCTGAGTTTAAACATATTCCTTAAATATGGTATAATCAGTTACAATTCTTTCTTCCACAGGCTTCAGTTTAGCTCTCAATCTTGAAGATAATTCAGATGCTAGTTGATGACAAATTTCTCTATATACATGAAAGTACTTTTGTCAGTGCAGCAGTTTTATTTTTGTATCTTTTGAGTTTCTAAAGTCATGTCTACACTTTTGTTGTAATTCAGGTGATTCTGCTAGGCGATTCTTCATGCAGTCTTCTCTCTTGTATGCGTATTTACCAATATAGGATTCTGCTGGCTGGAAGAAGAATATAAGATTTGTCCAGACAGAAGGTGATGGACTGGCATAGGTCTTTATGGCATGATTGATTGGTTCCAAGTGAAATGGATGGGGTTTTTTGATCATCAAAGTGATGGCTGAATTTCTTGCAGAGGGCAGTGGTATTCCTTGCCCATAGCTGTTTGTCATATTCTCAGAACATACACTTGCTTTTTCTGCCAGACTTGTACAAATTTGAGGGCAGTTTGTGGATGCATTTTCTGTACCACAAAGTGTGAGAATTGGAGGAAACAACAGGTAGGAGCAGGCCTCGAAACAAAGGCAAGGTGCAAAAGCATAAAATGTGTGAAAAATTGGTGTGAACAGAGTGGTGTGGTATGAATACTTTGTGTTTCTCTTATATGTATACTGAAAGGGTAGCTGAATTCTGATGATTTTTATTAACATTGTATAGAGTTATTTTCACATATTTAGGACTGAAAGATATTCGAGACCTAGAAAGACCTTGGCAAAACTTAGGAAAATTATACAGGATCTGTTCATGCCTGTTCTGTGTTTCAGAGCTTAGATATTTAAAGCAAACTGGCATTAGCAAAAGTTGGCATGTTAAATTTCTTTACTAAAAATGTTCACCTCTTGTCACTTGGAGTAGGATCTTTAGTTAGGCAGTTTGGTTAATGACATTTTAAAGAAGATACTTGATGATGGCCATGCACTGGCGTCATTTAGAGGGAACAAGCATGCATTTTTCCTCTCCTCTTGAAGGACAGTTTATGGTCATTGCTGTAATGTTTCCAAAATTGGAAACTAAAGTGATCTCTCTAGAAGTACTTCTACCAACTTCTGTTTTGATTTTATTTTACTTGTGATAAGTAAATTGACAAAATTTTCTTAATTTCTAAAACTGTGGTGTCTGAAATGAGTTATAAATGTAGGCATATGAAACTATGATTTATGTTTGGAACAGCAAACAAGTGTTACTTGGGTTCATTGGGTCTTTGCTTTCTCTTTTTGAAAATCATGGAAACAATGCTTCTTTATTTTTTATACCACCTTAAGATTTTTATTTGATTTCTTTTAAAATGCTTTACATTTAAAGTAAACATAGTAATTTGAAGTAATTTTGTGTTTAAAATGAGACTGGAAGCCATATAGTATGAACCTTCCTCTTGACCTTGGTACCGATTTAACATGTAGCCAAGCTTCTCTCTCTTCAATATTAAAATGTAACTTTACTTTTTATTGGCACACTGACATAATTCTGTTTTATTCTGAAAGGCTGCATTAGGGATTGGATAGAATGCAGGGTTTTTGCTGAAGGGAGTGCAAGCAGTTTGCTTCAGCTGAGAGAGGCATCTGTGTTGGCATGATTGCATTTCAGTTTGATGGAGATGCATGTAACTTTCAACAAGCATTGCCTTAAGCAGTAGAACTCAAGCAGTCAGGTTTTCTAGAGGCTTGTGTCTAGGGATTATCTCGTGTGTTGAGGGGGGAGCTCACACTGTAACTTCATTTAGTCAGACATGCATAAAATCTCTCCATTAGCTGGCTTCCTACTTTTGTGATAAGTTTCTAGGTCTGACTTGTTTTAACCTCTGTCATACTGAACAGCAGCTCTTGGAATTGGGAATGGGATGACACAAACACAGACTTGGAAGCAGACTAAAATTAGGATCTTACTGAATGTTTATTTAACTGCTGGGTAAATCCTAGGGATTTGAATTTGCTCTGTATTGTTATGCATTATGTTTGCTATGTTTATGGTGGAGAATTTAGAAAATGCACATAGTTCTTCACTTTCAACTTTCAAACCAATTTTAATGCACATGGTAACATAGAAGAAGGCAGGCAAACTCCTAGATTGAGTATTGTTTCATCATTTTATTTCCAAATATCTAGTTCAGTTTCTCCTCTTCATTTTTTGTCATTTATATGGTCTTGCCTTTTCAAGAGCTAAAATGGTCTTACTGCAATAATGTGGTTTATCCAATTTTCCTTGCAATTGTATTACATTTTTTGAAGTTGAAAATTGGGAATAAGCAGTTAGTAAGTAAAACCAATAGTCCCAGAGATTGCAAACAGAAATGTATAGCTTCCTTGCTTTTCTAGACTGCTAATGAATGTGTACTTTAATGTTGGTCAGTGAAGTATTAATTTAATTTAGAATAAAGACTTAAAAGCACTTCTACAAAGTTGCTGTCTTGTTTAAATTAAAAACAAAATATGTACAAGCAATAGAAAATTTTTTACATTATGTTTATATTTTATAGTGAATACCTAGTTGACTCACATCATTTTTGGGATCCAGTCAGTGGCAGCATGTTTTTAAGATTTAGGAATCAGAAATACAGATGCACAGAAGGGGAAAATGACTTGGCTAATTTTGCTGAATAGATTTCAGTATTGCTTGGAGTTCTATTCACCTCTTATGACATGTGTTCTTCTTTCATTTTGAAGGATTTTAGATATATCAGAAGAGGGTCTGCATCTGCAGTGTTCTAATGAACTAATTAAAATGAATTTATGTCTGCATAACACTGTGGATGGGTTTCTGTTCTGTAGCATGTGGCTGGTATAGTGTGGATTGACAATTAAGGCATCCCTCATTAATTTTGCTGAATGAGTCTGGGTGTTTTCCAGCTTTTTTTGGCCAGGTGATGTATCAGTATATGTGACTTATCTTTAGGGAGTTGCAGCGAAAAAGGACATGGGGAGTGCTGAAGCTTTTTGACCCTTTGCTTATTGTCTTGTTACAAACATGCCTCTGACTTGCTTGGGTTGTGGAAGTCCCCATGTTTTGTTCTCAATGGTTGTCCATTAAGGGTAAGATTCAGCAAAGAATTTGAGTATACCTGAAGGTTAGAAGCTGCAGTGTCCAACTTCACCTCATGCTTCCTAGAGAGAGAGGCAGAATGTGCTTCATACCTGTCATGGTTCAGATTTATACCCTCAACTCAACAGGACAGTCTTGATTCTGTGCTATTCAGCAAAAAGATTTATTCAATGGGAGAAGTCTAGTTTTAAAGCCTAGTGGTTAAGTCAGTTATCTGGGAAATGGGAAATGCAGGCTACAATTCCTGTAATTCCTGTAAATTATCCCATACCTTTATTACGTCTAAGATTCTGGCTGTTACGTGCTGTACTTGAAGCTGCACTTTGGGACTCTTCAGGCAGTGAAGCTAGTAAAGAGTGCCTCCTCCACTTGCATGGTGCACTTACGTATAAAGAGCATCCTAGTTTGTGTTGGTACCTGTATCCATTTCTACACCTGAGGTCTTGGATTTAGACTCTTAAATATTAAATGTTTTGACATGTAAGGAGCACATCTCCCTGCCATAGCTGAAGTCAGCACAATTGTTCAAGTTAAAAAGTTCCTTTAGCATTGTGTACTGCTGTGGCATCCTTTGCTTTGAAGCTTACTGTACACCTGATCTGCCAGATCACCAAAACTTTTGTCCTGTTGTTTTCTGATTTGATGCTCTTTTCTATCTATATTTTTTTTTCTTATTTAATTTGAGGTATGGTTTCTCCACAACAGTGGTAGGGGCATATAGATGTATTTCTGAAAATACAAAGAAATGAGAGAGTTTAGGCTTGCTGCCTCCAGTGGAAGAGATGATGTTCAGCAACAGCACCTGTTTGCTCTTCTGTTTCTTAGATGGACACTGTCATTAGAATTGCTGCTTAGTGTTTGTTAAATGTGTTGGTCTTTCTTTATATGAAATTGGATGAACTATTTCTTTTTAGAAAACTTCTCACTGTAGGACTTGGTCACAAACACTGTGGATTCATTCCAATGTCATGGGCCAAATCCAGCTTTTCAGTTGCCTATACTATTTGGCCCTGCAATGTATTTTTAGCTTTTGTTCAGTTCTCTAAACTGTGATATTTGTGGTCTTTTGGATATAAACTTCTGTAGAGTAAGCTGGCAGGTTTTATTTGCGTTTGCAGGAAATTGGATTTTATCTAGTGGTGATATTGC
Source organism: Corvus kubaryi (assembly GCF_017639235.1). Taxonomy (NCBI): domain Eukaryota; kingdom Metazoa; phylum Chordata; class Aves; order Passeriformes; family Corvidae; genus Corvus; species Corvus kubaryi. Next base: position 26,161,593 of record NW_024582091.1, on the reverse strand, counting down.
TTGCTTCGAGCAAAACTATCTGTTTTAATTCACTTCTGCAATTCAATAACCCTTTCAAGAAAGGAGCTTGTTTCCTTAGCCTTTCTAACTGGGAGCCACATGGGAGGGCAGGGACAGAAATCCAATGGCATCAACCTGGTGCTGTCTCAGTCCCAGCCTCCAGAGGTACCAGAGCAGCTGAGGCAGGGCCAGAGGCACAGCCACGTGTGTTTTTCCTCCTCAACACATCTGTGGTTAACTGTGTCCAGTTCTGTCTCATGAGACTCTCTTTCAGTTTCATTTTCTCTGTGCCTAAGGACTAATGTTTCATGTGGATAGTAGTCAGTTTTTAAATGGGTGTAGAAATCCCTTCTAGTGATTACATGCACCTTGAAAAAGGGCAGGACTGGATTTATGGGTCTCTGTGTATGACCTTTGCCTGTTGGTCGCTCTGTATTTTTTCATCTCCTGTATTAATGAATATATTAATTTGTGAGTTTATGGTATCATTACTGCTTTATAAATTATATTGTAATTACACATGAAGGTCACTATCCAATGAGCATTGTGTGGTACTAGGGACTCCTAGTTGAAGTTATGAGACAGAATCTTGAGACATCACAAGAAAAAATTTTCTAAGGAAATAATCCCTTAAAGCATTTCATTACAGTTTCCAGAGTGATTGCACAACTAAAGGATCGGGTACTAAGAGCTTGTCTTGTTTACTGATCCTCATGAGTATATTAAAAACTGACAATCCTGTAAATTTCTACTGTTTTTAAATACACAGCCGTAAATACTGTACATTTAGTAGTGGAAGACTCTGTGGAAACATTGTTGATAGGGAGTAAGCAGGCTGTTTTGATTTATTTGTGGTTTTCTGCCTTTCTTATTTCTCTTTAAACAATATCGTTTACACTTTTGCTAAGTACAGTTTGACAGTGGCTAAAGTACTGGTGACAGCCAGAGGTAGCATTTACCATGAGTGAACATTAACTCGTTACCATTTTCATTGGGAGCAGTAGTGACAAACTGGGTGGGGAGTGGGGATGGTGGAGGAGGGAGCTGGTCTAATTAAAGCACAGCCACTGGCTACCTCTTTAACCTGAGAAGGAAGAAGATCTTGAACTAGACAAATCCTGTTTAAAGAATTGGGTAATTAATAGCGCTATTCTAGCATTTTGTATCCTTTTCAGTAAAAATTCAAACTGCCTTTATTATTTCTCCCTTTCAAAAGACACATAATTGAAAACTATTTTGTTATTTAAGGTGCTTCATTGAATTGCCTTCAAAAAGGAGATTTTTTTTTTTTTCCATCTGAATGAACATACTTAGTTGTTTGCTAAATGACTATATATTAAGATCGGGTTTGTGCCTTGCATAGCGCCACCTTACCTGAGGATTGAAAAGGTAGAAAGGCCTCACTCCAGTTTATTTCTTGTACAGTGTAGCAAAACCAAGCCTAACCCATCATCTCCATGCTGATCTTAGAATTAATTATTTTATGACTATTTCATGATCTCTCAGCAATCTTTTAATGATTTTTTTTCATCAACTAATACTGGGGTTCTTTCCTGCATTCTGTGTTTTCAAGTGGTGTTTGTCCTCCAGTGGGCAGACTGACTATTGTAATCCAAGAGCCACCAGCTTGTCATCATCAATGAAATATGCAACCAAAACTTGGAAGCAAGAAGATAACCATTTTTCGATGTTTGAACATGATCTCACTGAAATGTTGTGGTGTGGGGTTTTTGGAGTTGTGCCATTCCCCGCCCCCACCCTTCCCCCCCTTCTAATATTTATTAAACCGTTTACTTAATCTCTGTCTACTGGGATTCTGATTTAGGGGGGAATAGTAGTTGCAAGTATGATATCCTGGGTGTTTTGGAAGAGGAAGAGGGAAAGTGTGAAAACATAGTGTGCTCCTCCTACTGGTAGATACTCCTGGTTTGAAAGGTTCTGCTCTAGCTGCTGAGGGTAAGAGGATTCCATATGGGGAGGAGGGAGGAAAGAGAATGTCTAAGACCCTTTACTGGAGGTAAGTAGCCAGTATTTAGTTATTCACAAAAACTTGACAGCTGTTCTTTGAAGCAACTCAGAGAATAAAAACAATTTAAGAGAATTGTGAGTGCATCACTGTTACTTTAATTGCGAAGTTCAACAAACTTTGTATTTCATTCCATTATTTAGTGTTAGTAATAAAAATACCCCAAAGCACCCAACCTTCTTACCTATCACCTAACTTTCTTCGTGTTTCTACTTGTTTTATTTCTAGCATATTATCAAGTTTCACCGTGCCTCAAAAGCAAATAAAAAGCCCATGCAGTTGCCAAGATCTATGGTTAAATCCCTACTCTACCAGATCCTCGATGGAATCCATTACCTCCATGCAAACTGGGTGCTTCACAGAGATCTGGTAAGTGTGACATGTGATACCTGGTTGAGAAAGTTCCACGTGCGTGCTGTTGGGTAGGACAAGAAAAGCCCCTGTTAGTAATCTTGTGTATCGACCCCTACAGCTCTTCCTGTTATTGTTGCAGGAGACCAGTTGCGACTTCAAACATGAAAACAAACTATGCTTTCACATTGTTTTTATCTGAGTCATCTGAGCTCGGACAATGATGCCAGATCCGGTAAAGGGATTGCAGATATCAATATCCGAAAACAGTACGTGAGACAGCTGATAATTGTTGGTTGAACATTCTTACAACTTTTCGCATGACTTTGAAAAGGCATCTAAATAGGAAAGTGATTGATACCCTTTTACATTGTTTGGCTTACGTGCAAGTTACCATAAAAGCTAGTGAAAGAGTAGTTTTTTCGTGGAGTATTTCTTTTCCATGTGGTATTTTTTCTGACCGTGAGAAGAGAACTATAAAAGAGTTATCGTCTTGAAATTTCTCATGACCTGAAGTAGCTCTTGAAGTTGATTGCAGATTACAAGGGCAGCCTTGTCTTAGTTCCCCTTTTCCCGTTAAAGTTTTCCATTGCTCCTCATAATTAAGTGAAGTACTACTATGGTTTATGAAAAGAATACTAATACGGGTGTGCTGCCACTTGCATTGTAACTAGAATGTTTGGCATGAGACAAACAATGTGATGGTTAATATGCCAAATAACACTCCTAGGTATGGTAGTGTAACCTGTGTATAAAGTCACTACTTTTATTTGGTTATTTTTTGTAGTTGCCTCAGTATGTCACAATAGGGCTGCGTGTCCAGAAACTTAGCAGTCTCTAATTAAGTTTTGTGAGACATAGATTGTTCTTGAATTTTTAGTAGTAAGTACGGACTTTGGTTAATTTTTGGATGTAGAGCAAATTTTTTTGTAATAGATAAGAATAAAGTAAGGCAGGCCTGGAATACAAGTCACAAACACTTTCTGAACTAAATTTTATTTGATGTTTGTTGTAATAACTAACAGCAGTGGCCAGAACAGGTTTCAGTTTTTGTTATGGATCTTTTTTTTACTTTGTTCCTTGGTTGTTTATTGTTGGTTTTTCTGTTAAATTCCAGATGTTAGTATATTTGGGGAGAGGTGTGGGGTGTGGTTTGCCTTTGGAATAGTAGCCATGACCAAAAACAGGAAGCATGTACAATTCTGATTTTCACGTTAAAATTATTACTTTCCTAAAGAGTCAGCTGCTGCTTTGGCAGAATGCTCAGATGTAATTAGATACAGCTTGAGAAGGAACACCTGAAAAGTCTATATCCAGCTCTGTTTAAGGGAGACATATCTGTTCATGGAACTGTTAATTATATACACACTTAAATGCTATATATGAACTTGGTATTTTGATAGGAAATACAAGGTGGTATCTAAGATAATAAAAACAAATGCCCTTGAGAATTTTCTTTCTGGTGTTGTTATTTCAGCCTGCAGCACCAGGTGTTTTGTGTGACTAGTGCTGCTACTTTACAGTTCTTATCTGTTGCTGATGAGTTGCAGCAAAACTGTTGTCTAATGTCTTTGTCTTTTTTTTTGAAATTTTGGGAGATGATGGTTGCTGTTGTGAAAAAGATGACTATATTTTTGTGGTTCTGGAATGATAGTGCTTGAATGATGTTGGCATAATTGAGAGAGGAGAACAACAGAAATTTGTGAAGTCTTAGTGTGTTCTTGGTCTGCAAATAAGTGTAAACTGATGGATTCCAGGATGCTTCAGAAAGACGAAGGAAACCAGTTCAAAAATTGCTTTGATACACTAATGATTTAAAGGTGTAATCAGAATCCTTTGCCTTTAAAAAATTTTTTCTGATTTCTGAAAAATTCAAGTATGTCAAATAGTTGTATCTTGAGCATGGTAAGAAAAAAGCTGATGTTATTCTGGATATGTCCTTGTGTCTGCACTTGAAATTAGAGGTTAATATAATAATTTAATAATCAATTTAAATCCTTGATTAACCAGAAATTTTTATTTATCTGTAATTTTTATTTGTATGCTCATACTTGTGACTTTTTGCTACTATGAATGATACCTCAGGCACAATTTCACTGGAGTCAGTTTCTTGCATAATACATAAATACCAGCTCTTCAATGTCTTCTTAAGCTGGGGAGCAATTTTTCTGGTGGTTTTCTCTTAGCTGTTTTAATTTACATCTGCTGGAGAAGTATTTTTCTATTTTATGTAAACCAAATTTTGCATCAAAACACCTTGTACTTTCTTGGTTTAATATAACTCTGTTCTTACTATTTTTAACCTGTATTTGGATGTAGACCAAAGATGGTGACATCCATGAAAGTCATGTTATGCTTATTTCATTGCTTAAAAAAAATAAAATTAGATTATCCAAGAATATTTATCATAATATTAGTCAAAGTCTCCTGAGACATGGAAATGATCCCTGTAATTTATTTAACAAATGTTGTGAAAAAACAGAAACCTGTGAGGTTAGGTATTTACTCAGAGGTATTTGAAGAACATTGTTTAAATCTTAATTTACTACTGCCTTAAATCAAAGAGGTTTTTAAAGAAGCTGGAATACCAAATTTGTTACTTGAAAACCTTAAAATTACTAAGGTATTTTTAATTAAATAGTTTTTAAGATCAGCAGTAGCCAGCAAACGCATGACAGGGTAATAAAAGTGGTGAACAATGTGAACTTGCCAACTTGAATTCCATGTCCTTTCCTTGGGCTGGGCTAATGGATGGGTGTTGCCACAAGGAGACAGTCTCGTTCCCCTCTTCACCGCCGCCAGGCATTGACACCAATGTTAATGGCCTGGCAGGGGACTCTCGCCTGACTCACGGTGAGCTCCTTCAGGGAGTTAAAGCCACAGAAAGTGTCCTCTTTTCACCTGCAGAGCTTGCTTTCTGCAGGGTTAGCTCCCTCACTGTGCAGGAGCTGATGCAGAGGCAATGCGAGGCTGGAGGTGATGGCAGAAAGCTCAACAAGCTGTTCTAGCATCACCTGTCATTAGATCTGGTTATTTTATTGTTAAAATGCACTATTTTGATTCTTAGAAGGGAGTGCAAGTGTTCTTAAAAGATTAAATCAGGATAACTTTGTGATGCAAGACTTACGGCAGCTTAAGTCTGCCAGCACAAGTCCAGCTTTAGGAAAGTGCTCAAATTGAGGCAAACACCAAATAGACTTTCACTCATGCTTCTAGAAACTGGAAACTAATTTAGTGTAGTGTATCTTCCAATTTTTTGTAGTATTTGGGTTATTTTGTGTCTGGCTTTTGTATCCTGAGGGTAGCTTAAAGGTGCTAAATGACTTTTTAGGTATATTTTTTTAGCTAAGCTATTAATTTCTCTCAGTTAAAAAACATTCAGCCTTTATGGCAGGATTCAAACAAGTAGAGACTATGGGACAGGAGCACTGGATTACTGATTTCTTTGAATAGCCTTGTGTCAGTTTATACACAAGGTGGAGTTGACCTAAGTTTGTGAAAATCCATGCATTTGTTCTCCTGTCAGCCCATTTTGAGTGGGATTTTGCTGTTGAATTGCATGTCATTGGGCAATGATAATTTTCTCATTTCAACATAGCAGCATTCCTGAAAGCTGTGCAAGAGAAGAGGGGGCATTTGCTGGCTCTGCTAGCTGCTGGAGCACTTCATTATGAACAAGAGATTAATAGAGAGAGCTCTTGGAGAAAAGACCTTTGAGTACTAAGCTTTTGGCTTTTTAAAATATTCAATATACACTGTGGGCTGTCCACTTGAACGGGATCTAATCAGTGCTCCATACCGCAAATTAAGAGCAAGTTAGAAGATGCAGCACTTGAAGTACAGTATTTCAGAGTGTTCTGAGATCTTTGTCCCCTTCTCCCCTAGAAGTGAAGTATTTCGATTATACAGGAATGTTCAGCAAAGGTCTTACTTTGCTAGGCTGTCAAAAAATGGAGATCTCCCATGTAGTGTTTACAGTGTCTGTTCATGTTAGCAACTGAAAGGATTTGGGCACTCTCTTGTGCTAATAATCCCTCTGTAGATAAGTTGCTTAAGGTCAAAAGCAGGTAGAGACCATATCCTTTAGCACCTGATAAAAGCAATTTCTATTTGTTACAGAATGTATTTTCCTGAAGGGAGGTATTATCTATGGGATGTTTGAAGTGCACAGAATCCATACTGAGAAATTAATTTAAGATTCCACTTATGTCCTTGGGCATTTCTTTAGAATACTGCGTAATATTATTAAAACTGCTGGTTGAAAAATTAATGTTGGAACTCAAACTCACCAGAGAAATGCAGATTTCTTCTCCCCCTCCACCCTTCTCCCTAAGATTGTGTTAAATGGTTGCTCTAAGGGTTCTGCAATAGAAAACTTACTTGTCGTGATGGTCATATAAAGTAGCTTTGTAAAATGAGCCAAGTTGCTTAAGTGTTTTTATTATATAAACATTAATCTGGACACGTCTGTGTGGGGTTTTCTCAGTGTAACCCTTTCTCTCCAAATCAACCTTTTCACTCTAATTTCACTAAGGAGAGGGAGGAGGAATCCAGCTGTGGTAAAGACTTTGCTACTGGTTTCCCATCTGCAGCTTTTTTATTACCATTCCTTTGTCTGTTAAAGAAGGAGAAAATAACATCTACGTTCTGTAGTTTGTTTCACTATGTCATCTGTATTGGGAGGAGCTAATTTTATTGTGTGCTTAAGTTAATCAGTTTCTGTTTGTTTATGGAGTGGATTATGGAGGGTCTATGTGCTTCTCCCACCTTCAGAATTTATGGAGTACTAATCTGGGCGTTTTTGGTGGAAGGACATAGAAGACAATTGAGGTTGACCTAATTTTGACTCTGCATATCTGTCTGTATAGCAAATGTCTATACACAGCCTTTAGGATGATCAGATGTGTGAGCTCTCGGATACAGGCATCTTAACAAGTCTCCTGGATACCCAGCTGGTGTAGTAACAGTAAGCCCAGTATCTTTCCAAGGGTGAATCTTGAGCAGAGCCAAGAGATGCCAGTGTGGCGTCTGGCTCCGGCTGGCCGTGACTGCACTCAGGGCAAGCTGTCTTCTCCAGTGCTCCCGCTCCTCATCTCTGGTGGAACTGTGTGCAGTGGACAATGCAGTAGTTGTTGTCTCTCAGGGTTTTCTGGAAACTGCAGCCATTTGCAACCTGGGTTTTCTCCTGTCACAAGTAAAGCAGAAAGGGAAAGCACAAATGGAAGGGGTTAGACAGATAATTTTCTGTGGGAATCTGCAACTTCTGTCTCTCTCAAAAGCACAGACTATTCAGAAATGATTAAACTAATTAGTTTTTCATCCTCTCTGATAATTTGTGGGGTTTTTAAAAAATATTTTTGTTTATTCAGAATAAGTATTTTAACTGACCCATCACAATGTTTCTATAGAATAGCAGCATTTTACTAAATTTTCAGTAATTCAGTTATATTAAATTCAGTAAAGCTCTAATAGTTTTCAGGTTTTTAGTTGACTGATTGACTTTTAGTTTAGGAAAAACCCCCTCATAGTAATCCTCTTCAAGCCAGTAGGTAAATATGCAGTCTCTTACCATGGACTTACACCTGAACTCTGCTCTAAAACTTTGCTCCCACATTACACAACTCACTTAACTTGTCTTTGCCTCTGTTTCCCAATCTGTTACTTATTTATGGGTCTATTTTGTAGCTCACTGCTTTATGTGCTATAAAATTGGTATAGTATGGTTTTGTAGGTAATTTCTGTTTGTCATTTAATGCTCTTCTTCTAGAAATAAAAACAATTGCATATTGTATGAAGCCATCAGAAAGCTTAAAGTTATGTTATGTGGATACTCACTTTTTGCTTCTGCTTTCATGCTTTCGTTTCAAAGCCTTTGATAAAAAAATGCCTATTATTACTAGTTTATAGTACTTAACTACTTCTCCCACTTCCTCCCTATGCCCTCCCAAGATTTTCCAGTAAATGATGAGAAAAGTTACCTAAAAAGCAACAGAACTGAAGTGGCTTTTAAATTTCCCACTTTCATTTTGCTATGCAAGCAAACTGTGGGTTTGAAAAATAAAATGTAAATAGATGTGTGGGAAACTCCCCTTTTATTAGCAATTCTAAAATGGGATTTTTGTGCTGATATCAAAAGTAAATTTAGATACAGGTTCATGCATCCCTCTCTTGACAGGCAGCTGCTGTGCAGGAATGTAGAACTGTTGCGTCCTGCCTTCTGCCAGTAATTTTGTGCTGGCTTGAAAAGCTTCTTGGCCCTGTTGCCCCCATTTGAGCATGCACATGGCTCCTGTAAATAAATACCAAGTCAACCTGTCTACCAGTTTCTTTAAACTTGTAAAACCCGCTGTAATTGTAATCCCCACCATTCTGTGTCATCGTGTGTGTGCATGCATGGGAAGGGTGCAGGAATATGTACGGACATGCACTCCTGACTCGTGTTGTTCCCAAGCTGTGTATGGGTTCGGGCCTCCTAATCGTTTATTATTCCATCTGCACGATCTCTTTGGGATGGAAGGCACTTTCCACAGTGTCAGAGAACCATATGAATGATCCTACTCAGCTTGCAGATTTCCCAAAAGAAAGGAAATGCAAGCTAAACCCACGTATTTCAAGAAATTAGACTCTGTTGATGACTTCGAAAGTGACTTGAATTTACTAACTGAAAGGTCAACACATTTTTCTTCTTTTATATCTGGTTAGAGAGAAGATAAACTTTTTTATTTACTGGTGCAGAAGAGCAGTATGTAGGTGCCTATACACATATCAGTACGTGCTTCTAGATAGATAAATGAACCAGAAATTTTATGTGCTGATTAACAAACTGAGTTTTATCAGCATATGCTTTTATTTTTTAAAAATTTTTTTTAGCATTAAATATATATTGGGGGCACCTATTAAAAAATGGTGCGTTTCTCATTACTGAGAACTTTGCTTTTGTCCTTCAGTTGTAAAAACTAATCTTCACATGATTTAAAAAGGTATGTGAAGATGTGCAGACTGTTACCTCTGTTGTGTACATGGAAACAGCAATTTTTCCATGGCTGACTAATGCATACCTTTTGGTTTGTGGCAAGAGTATTCAGATGTTTGTAGATTAATTTTTACTAATAAAAATAATTACAGTTGAGGAGAAATGCTTTACCTCAGGTTCTGAAACAAGCTTATGCTCATAAAACCCTGACTGGATATAAATTCAGATGAGTCAGAAGAAACAAAGGGGCTGATTTAATGTTCTTTTGGCTGCATCTTGCTGCTAAAGTCAACAGATGACATATGGCCCGTGAACTTCTTATCTCTTTTCCTGAGATGGAAAAAGGGCAACAAGGAAGCAAAAGTATTAAAATAATTCTAGAATTTATTTGTTTGGTTTTTTTTTTTTTCCCGATACAGAATAAACAGATTGAAAACATCTTCTTTTCTAGTAGCCCCAGTTTAGGTACCATCTGTGTAAGGAGGTTTCTAGTAAATATGTGATGTATTTAAACTTACTGTTGCAGCAGACCATTTGGAGTGAGGAAACTGAGTTTTGCCTTCTAAGTAAAAATGCAAAGTTTAGAAGCTGCTTTTAGAAGTTTTTCTTTTTTTTCTGTTCAAGAAAGTACCCTTGGGATAATGGGATTGACTACAATTGCATCTATGGGATTATTTCTGTTTGGACTCATTACCCCTTCTGAATAAGGCTACAGAGGTTGGCACCATCTTGTTTTACAGTAATAGAAATTAATGAAGCTCAAGAAAATTATGTTAAAATCAGTGAATACAACTAATGTAACAACATATAATCAAGAAAAAATGAAAAAAGGGCATTTTTTTCCTCCATGTTGCTTGCCATCTTGTGCTTTCTCATGTACATTTCTCTTCATTTGCAAACATGCCGTAGTTACTGCTGCTCCACTAAGCAGTTGCAGTAACATTGCAGATTGTCTTGCATTTAAATTAAACATCTTTGATTAGTGATCCAGGAAGCTGCAGTGACTAGCAAAGGATGTTAGTTTATTTCTCATTTTGCTATGTGTGAACTTTGTCAAAGACACTGGCTCTGTTGCAGAAAATGACTGATCAGCTGGTGTTTCCCAGATGGCTTATCTCAGGACTCTGTCTTCTCCAACCTCCATGCTTTCTGCTTTCTGGCTAATGTTTCAGAAATCACTGGCCTTATGGTAGCTCTTGAGACCAAATACTACAGTTATGTATGGCAGTTAAAGAAAACAAAGGAAATACTTTGCAAAATCTATGAAGTGATCCTCTCAGAAATTGGGCATTTGGTCTTCAGATTCATCTCTAGGGAGGATTATGGTAATCTTTTTCAGAATTCCACATAAAACCATCTTGGAATTAAAATTTCAAGACATTTTAATTAACACAGGAACAATTCCTTCAGGATATCTGGACCACTGCTAAAATATTTATGATATTCTGTCACCTATTTTAACAGTGAAGCAGCAAAGATTTCAAGACAAAAAAGGCTTGTTATAGTGCAAGTAGTCAGTGTTAAACACACAATTTTCTGAATACCAAACCTCAGTACTAATAGGACTTTTTAAACTGCTATTCTCTGTTGTTTTCCTGCCCTCTGGAAGCTAAAGCCCATGTGAATGTATGACAGGTGTTTTGACAGACCCCCATTCCACTTCATTCAGCACCTCAGTGGTGTTAGAGCACAATTCACCTTCTGGTTTCCTTTGAGTGGCTTGTAGAAGCACTTCCAAGCAGTTCAGTAACCTTTCTGTGCTACTATATAAAGTAGTTGAAAACTGTGTGGAAATAATTTTATTCTGTTTAAGTAAGCTAGTGGCATCTGGAAAGTGTTCTTGTTCCGAAAGTGTTCCTGCAACCCTTTCCTCCCACCCCCAAGCTAGCCCTCCATGTGTGATGTTTTGGCTCCTACTGGTTTCATAATCTTTGAACATAGGTTGAGGTTGTTTTTCTATTCGTTTATTTCTATTTAACCAATTCAGGTTTGTTTGGGATGATTTTTGGGGTTTTTTTGGGTGAAGTGTTCTACCTAACCAAAAAAAATAGTCATAAAAATGAAGCCAGGTTGTACTGGGAGTTTATGCCTGCTTGTTTTGCTAGTTTAAATATTGAGCCCAAATCCCAGGATTTAGTATGGTAATGTTCTGTGTAGCTGGTGTTCTCAAATGTAACTCATGAAAAAAAAAGTTCCATAGCCAATATTTTGCATTCCTGAAAATCCTCTTGGAGTGGGGGATTTCAGCTACTCAAGCCATTTTGTCTTACACAGTAGTAGTTGCCAAAGAGAGGATTTTTCACAAATGTGTCTTCTGTTCTACATTCTTCTTTAATCCATGAAATGCACTTGTACATTTTTACTTTGATTTGCCTTTCATGTAGTTACTTTTGATGTAACAGTTGTGGATGATGAATGTTAGAATTATGAAATAAATGCAAACTCCAGTAGGTTACATTTTAATGAGCTGATACTGACTTCTAATGCTATGAAAACTCTTTCTGTGGCTGTTTAACTGCGAGTATGATTAGCTATTTGCCAGCTCAGCCGAAATAATATTTCTTAAATAGGATGTTTAGAGTTTGGTTTGTTTCTTGACTTAGAGCGTGAATCCCGGTATCAGCCCTAAAACTGTTTATCAGGTAAATATTAATTTGAATTCTTGATAGCTAAACCCAAGAGAATTGGAGACCCATTTAGGTTTTGGGTAAGGCCTGTGCTTGAAATTCTGATTATAGCTGGATAATATAATACATTTTCAGTAGCTTCTTAGTAATTTTGCTGTCAGCAAGCATATATGCTGTTGCTGGCTGGCTGCTGCTCTTTTGTAGGATGCAGGATTTACTTGAAGCTTGTTTCTCAGTGCATGTCTCCTTGCTCTGGTGGGGAGCTGCTGTTCTTCTTTGGTGCCAGCTTCTGTAGTGTGAAGGGAAGCAGTAAACCTTTTAGGGGACCTAAAAGTAATCTTTTCTATGTACCATAAGAGTGCCTGAGTGTATATTGCAAGTGGTTTGTTAAGTTTGAAAAGATGTTAAATCAAGCTGTTTTCTTGTTTATCTCATTTCAAGATTTTTTTTTTCCTTCTTCAATGTGAAGTTTAGATTCTTATTTTTTGCCCTCTCTATAGGGATATATATTCCTATTCCTTTATATTCCTTCATAACTTGTAGCTTACTCATGTGCTGTTCCCCACAGTTCTGCTCACTTCAGGACTTTTCTTTTTGCTTCATTGGAAAAATACTAGATGCTAATCTCTCTTCCTTACTCTCACAGGTGGCGTACATTGGGGACACTCAAGAAAGTCTGCATAAAGTGTTGAAATAGGTTAACTAAACTGTGTTAAACTTGTTTCTGTGTGTCTCCTGAGTGGTCTGAGAAGTACCCATGTGGCTATTCTGAAAATGGTCTGTGCTCAGTTCAGCTGTGCCAGTGCGAGGCAGTGGTGTCCCTGCGCAGCCCTTTGTGGCACTGGGGGCGATGCTGGGTACCGTGCACTCAGTGATGTGAGGGTGCTTCTCCACTGTGTCTTACCCAGCCTTTGAGGTGCAAAAAGTGGACTGGAGTGCCACAGCAGAGGAGCCCGTGCACTCCAACCATCTGCTGGCTGGGTGGTTATTTCCAGGTGAGACAGCATGGACTATTTAGAGGCAGCAACATTTTTAACTATACACTGGTATATATACTGGTATATAACTATACACTGGTATATATACTATGGTGCACATGATGTGGGACCCTTTTTTTGTGTTTGGGTAGTTTTTATTTCGTTGAAAACCTTAAACTAATGCAAAGGGTATGGCTACATGAACAAGTTACAGCAAGGTAGTCTAGGGTGTGGATTTACTCTGCATTAGGTGCTCTGTAGTATCTGCTCACCTGCATGTTTTTATTCTGCAGAAAATGCATAGTCCTTTGATATCTCACTCCTTAATGAGGGTGAGATAAAATTGTCCTGCTTACTGTCATTAAAACTGGACAGCTACTTTGTTAATTTCCAAGTTCTTTAAATTGTTTCTGAGAATGATTTCATGAAAATGTGAGTGACTAAAATGTCAGTATAATAGTGACAGTATGATATTGGGTTTTTCTGACTGGTGCCTGTATGCTGTGCTTGTAGAGCAGTGCAGCCTTTTGGGTACAGTCCTCCTACTGTGTGTGTCTAGTTTAGTCTTCAGCATGCAAGAAGCACTTCAGTCTTACAAAAAATTTTGTTCAAAACTGAAGGTGTGTCTCTTTTCATCTTATCAACGTTAGATTTCAAGTTGTTAAATATGTTGATAGCTTTGGGATTTTTAATAGTAGGGACATTGCAGTCATTAAATCTGTATCACAGCTATTATTGCCTCCAATAAAGCTTCTCTAGACTTTAATCCTAGTCCTAAATTTGTGACTATTTTCAAAATTGGTGTTGCAACTATAAAGAAGAATTTCAGCTGATGAGCATTGACTATATAAAACATGGGACAGAGTAACAGGAAGTATAAAGTGCTCTGATGCTGTGTTCTGAAAGCCAGGGATTTTCTCAAAGGCATTTTGTTACACAGTAAACTTTTCAAAAATCATAACCTGGCTTTGAGTAACAGGACTTGAGTGTCTAGCCTGTTTATACAGTTTGAAAAAAGAAAATAAAAATTTCCACAGGAGTTTGTTTGCATTTTAAGCACTTGATTTTTGTGAGAATGTCCGAAGACTTACTGGCAGCATCAATAGTGAGGTAAATCCTAAAACTTGAGCACTGAAAACATAGATATTTTATCTAGTAGGCTGAGGCAGATTTGCTGTAGCAAGGACAATTGTGTCTTACTTTTAAAGTGTATAATGTGTTTGGAGTTGTTTAATTTAAAAAAAACCAAAAAAATTAGGGCAGCTTGACCTGCCACTCTTTAACATGCTCATGTTTTTGACGTGAATCACAGAATGTTTCTCAGGAATTGGCAGTATCTCACAGCCATTGCATGTCTACACAGGCTGTTTTTCATTTTTTAAAAGGGCATAATTGTTGAATGGAAAAATATTATAATTAGTTCTGAACTACTTCGGATTTTGTTTTCGGCACGTAGAACCTTCTTCACAACTATTCTTCTGTTTTTTTTCTTGACACAAATCTTTCATTTGCTTCCAACTTCCTTCTCCTCTGCCCACGTTCCATATCTGTTGATCTGCCTTTTGCCACTTCTTTAACATTACTCATATAACCTTGACTCAGCTTTGACTTTCCTGAAATACTCCTCTATCTCATCTTCACGATCTTAATTATCGCTCCTCCCTTTGGCCTTCGCAACTTTGAGTTCTGTGGCTGGTACAGGTAGAATGCTGTGTTTCATAACTTGACCCCCATGTAGGAAAAGCTCACACATTCCAGGTGGAGTGACTCTCCTTTGTTTTAGGTTCTCATTAAAAGTACCATACTCATACAGAAACTTTACAGACTCATAGAAACTTAGTCTCTAGATTCTGAATTCAGTGACCCTCCTTACTGTAGTGGTTCTGCCTCAGAAAAGATGTTGAGACTGACTTTTCTAAGGCTTTTTTTCCCCCAAAACAGCTTTTCTGTGTTTCCCCATGCAAAATTATATGTATCAAATCTTCTTTCCCTATCCCTTCTAGCTTTTAGCTTCTATTAGTAGCTTTATGTGTGAATATGGTCATGTATGTTTAAATTGCTACAATCTATAGTTCTGATATGTCTCAATTTTTATGTAACTCTTCTAAAGCATTTGGAGATCATTGGGAAAATACTTTACAAAATAAAAAGGGGGTTTATTCATTTTGGGTTTGGCAGGCCTTTATTTATTTTTTTTTTTAACAGCAAATAGCTTTTTTGTCAGTACACTTTAAAAATAAAAAAAAAAGGATCAAAAAAATCGAACTTTCCGGTTTGTGTTATTTAAAATATCAGAAATATATGTGTTACTGAGTACAGGGTTTTTGGAGGTGTCAGGCTGATCCCTTATCATGATTAACTAGCTTGCATGAAAGTTGAAAATCTTCAGCTACAGACTTCAGTCTAGAATCGGCCTTGATTGGCAATTGATTGCAAAAACCTTTTAGAAGTTGGTGCTGCATACTGTCTGTAGGCATTCCAGGTCAATCACTAATTAGCCATTCATCATGGTATTAGATACAGCACAGCAATTTCAATGTGTAAGAGGGGTCTTGATGCTCACTATAAAACTATTATAAAAGTGTTGCAAGCAACTCCAGAGACATTAACAAGGCTTTACTTAAATGTTAATGTGTTAGGTTAAATTTTTCTAAGGTGACTTCATGATTTCTTTGTTTTGTGCGTATGTGTCATTTGGAAAGAGCCTAATCTTCAAAAGTAGTTAACAGACTCTCACATCTTGTCTTAAGCTGGCTTATCTAAAATATTTAAGCATCACCTGTTAATATCCTGCCAAGAACTGCTTTTTGGTTTGCATTAATGACAAGTAATACTAATACCTAATGTATTCGTTCATGAAAGCATCTCTTAACATAATTGCCTTCTGATGCATGTTTATCAGGTGGTAAAATAAAAAATGGAGATTCTGGCAATATACTACAGAAACAAATTTTAAGAATCTGAAATGCTGTGCTGTAACAGTCTGTTATACTATATAAATATATTTAATGTACTTTCTTTTCCCCAAAAAAGTTTTTGTATGCTTCTGAAGAAAGGAAATAAAGAAACAACTTGCTTCTTGTGTAAGTTACTCTGGCCTAGTTGCCTTCACTGCTTCCTTGAATATGTTTTTTTTCTTCTGTTTACATTCATAAATCAAGGTGGTTTTAGGACAGAAGACTAGAATTTTGCTTTAGATACTGTGCAGCTTTTAATAAACTAGTAATTTCCATGAACACTTCAAGTCACTGTATCAAGTATGTTCAATCCAAATACTCTATCTACCTAGGTTATTTTAAATTTAAGGGCTGAAAAGCTTCCATTTATGTATTATGGAAGCCTAGATGGAATACGCATGCATCTGACAGAGTGTCATCACCTCAATCTTGTGTTGACTTTGTAAACACAGTAAGATACTGGGTCAGGTAGATAAACTCATTTTAATCTAGAGAGATTTCATCACTGATCTGCTGCACCTCAGTTTTCATTTATCAGTTATCAGCAAGGAACCTCTTCCTCTGAGATTTGCAGGTCAGAGTATAAGCATGTTTTCTTGAAGGAGATGTTATTGTGGCTGAGATGGGGAATATGAACTCAAAGCCCTTTAGCTGCTCTACTTGCCTGTGAGCACACTTTTACTGGTGGTATCCTGTGGTAAATATATGATATGTTCATGCCTTCATGGAAAGGAGCAGGTTGCTTAGTGCTTACTGCAAGACACCACATGATAAGAGTGTGCCCATGGCAGTTACCTGCATGTTGGTGGAGGTGCTGACAACTCCTGCTTTCGTTTCACCTAATTTGTTCATCCAGCTGCATGAATATCTAAGGCTACTCCAAACATGTTACTCTGCACGTGAAAATGCCCATAGCAAATACTAAGAATGTAATGTAACTGTTTAATGGATGTGTTTATGAACCATTTTTAAGCAGGATCTCATTTATGCTGGGGAGAAGTATGCTGTTGAAAGCCTGTTGCTTTTGGTTACTCAAGCACGTGTATGAGGAGTCCTGGCACTTCCCACTAGCATGGAAGTGCAATGTGACCTCTTTGTGGCCAGAGTTTGTAGGTTCGAAACCAGGTTGTTTAAAGTCTTGTGAAATTTTTGGCTCTCAAATATGATCTCATTGCTAGTAAGAGATTGATAGATTGAAAGGAGGGAGCAGTGTTACCAGTTCTGAAGTGATGGTGTTGTGGAGTTAGGAACCTTCCTTGCTTGTGTCCCACATACTTTGCCTCAACATCTGTAGAATCTTTATTTTGAAATTTTGGAGATGCTGGTTTGAAATGAATGTCTGCAAGTATTCTGTGGAAGGACTCTTTTGGATAAGTAAGTGATGTTTTTCTGAGTGAAAATCTGGAAACTGGATTAACAGACAAAAATACTTGTGCCCAAGGTGGCAGGGTACATAACTACTTAAAACCTTTGCTTCTAGCTTGTCTTAGGCTGTGACTGTTGATACTAAAACACAAATTACAAATGTCATTCTGTAAAGTGCAACTGTTTCATTTTCACTAATGGTTTTCAAAATGTAAATATTTATCAAGCTGAGTAAATAATATGGTATCTGAGAAAGGAATATATTTTTATTTTCCAAGGCAAGAAAACTTAGCAATCTTGGACTATATGTAAGTAGCTAAGTAACTGGGATAAATGCTCAAGAGTCTTAAAAGATAATTTGTGGTCTCCATAATTTTTTAATTGGCATATTAAATCTTAACTTTAAATAGTTTTCCTTCAACCAATTGCAGGTTTTCAGTCTCTGTATTCAGAGCCTTCCTCCCCCCCCCCCCCCCCATTGCTTATACACCTTTCACAGCCTTCACCAGCTATGCCTGTGGCTGGAGAAGCTTTCCTTGGTTTCTGTCCCTTGTTCCTCCCAGTTTCAATGTTTTATGTGTCAGTCTTTTCTTGGAAGAGCCTCTCTGGTTACTGTTCTCCAAGTTCTGTCCATCCCGGAAACCAAAGCCCTGGGTTGTGTCGGTGCAGTTTCTGTGTCTTCCTTACACAAAGTGCACTGCTCTCTGTTCACTCCTGTGTTTTGTTGCTGTACTGGCCTTTCCCAGACTGGAGCTTTCCAAAACAGGAGCTGTTTTTTGGTACTTTAGCCATTGTGCCCTTTGTGCAAGAAAGGCTGCATAAATAAACAATAAAATACTTGAATTGGGTTGTTGTGTAGGCAGCGTTCACTCATGTTTGGAATAGCAGTATTCCAGATCTATGCCTTTCAGTTGTTTATGGTAATTTTGGAAAGTACATTCTGTATTGAAAGGGTTCGTGCTTGTTCCTGCCTGGCCTGTTAGAAAATTATTTTAATTGGTGGAAAACCTTCTTAAACACATATGACCTTTAATTTATGTGAATAATTGTTATGATGAGGTGCTTTCAAATTGTTTTGAGATGCTGATAATTCTGAATTAGTGTTGATTTAAGGGTTACGTCTTCAATTCTTCAGGTACATCTAGACCATGTAGACCTTTATTGTTACACTGGATTTATAATCATTACAGTTTATATTACAAAAGGAACACCATAAAAATTTTGAATCCCAGATGAAGATTAAGCTCCTTTCTCTAGCATTTACTGATAGAATGAGAAAAAAAGGAATGCAGTATTATTCTAAATTTTAGAGTGCATACATTTTACAGAGTGCATTTGTATTGAGAAACATTGCCAAGACATCATGGATGTAAACACATGCAGATGTGGTATTTAATCTCTTAATCTCATCTGTGTGTGGGAGTAATGGCAGGTAATGAATACATCTCAGGCTTCAGAAAACAAGTAGAAATATTATAACTTATGAATCTTATCTGCAAACATAGCCTTTGTTACCTCTGACTTTTTCTTCTACATAAAAAGAGCCTAAAAAGATTTCAGAGAATCATCCTGTCTTGTTGGTACTTTCCTAACTTTGTAATATTGAAGTCTAATACTGAATACTGCTATAGCAGTATATCCAGAAATGTTTTGCTGTGTCTCCTGTGAGGGTCACTGCCTCATAAAATCTCATCAGTACCTTTTCATTCAAGGGAAATGTTGCAGCCCCAGCCATGACAGAAACCCCAGCCTTGAGCACACGAGCAGGTTGTTGGCTCAGGGGTGAGCACTGCTGCTACCCAGGGACCCTGCTTTAAAGGGTAAAGTAATGGCTGGTGAGGCAGGACAGCTCTTCAAATGGTGTGGGGATTCTGCTCTCCTATAATCTGGTTAATGTTGTGAAACAAATGCTCTTGTGAATAACAGTGAAAATGAAATTGAGTATCTGTAACCCCATTATAGGATGCCATCAGCTGACTGCATTTACAAGTTACTTAAAAGACTTCATAACTGCTTGTTCAGGTGGAGACAGCTTTGGAAAACCTCCAAGAGAAGACTAGGAGCACAAGGTTTCTGTAACTTAATGTTATAAGACTGGGTCTGAAATACAAGTTTTGCTAAAGAGGCTGGCCAGTGGTGCTTGTCTTCTTAAAAATAAAGATCTTCATGGGCCTGAGGATTTCCCACAAGTCAGGAAGCTGGGAAGAGAACTGAGTGAGAGATAAAGAGAGATTTAATCTGAGTCCTCAGGTGAACAGGGTGATGGTGATAAATTAGGAAAAAAGTTTCTGTTGGGATGGGTTTCGAAGGTTATGTTTTATTTAGCTTTGTTTATAATGCATCAGCTGAACAGTGGTACTCTGTCAGTCTGCTTGATTTGGGGTCCATAGCTGCTTTTTTTCCACTGCAAGACACCTGGGGTTGTGCTGCCGCAAGTGATACATGAATAAGTTGTCTAAACATGGTAACTGGATGGTGAGTTTAAGACCTTAAGGTCCAGAGGACTGTTAAATCCCAATCACTATTGCTGTAGGTGTTAAGGCTTGTATTGGGGTGATAAAAGTTCTTCTTGAAACCTGAAAACTGATCTGCTGGACAAACCGTGAGGAAAAGGGACACATAACCTAGCCCTGCAAATAGTGGAACTTGGGAGCTTGCTTTAAGATGTTCCAAGAAAGACTATATATAAGGATTGGGGTTACGTTATAAATCACTGAGCTAGATTTTTTCCATGCAGAGAAGAAGGTTGATGCTATAGTATAACAGGCATGTAAATTGCTTATGTAGTTAAGGGTTAGTTTTAGTCTTGAGATTCAACATGAAGGAAGGAGGGGAGAAGAGATGGGATTTCACCTTTTTATCCTTGAGATAATGAGCATAGAGAAACAGCATATGTGTAAAGTGGATAAAAAAAAATGTAGCTTGATGCTACAAAATTACTTATGTAATAAACTGACAAGAGCTAATAAAAATATATTAAATATTATTAGACATAAACCTTTGTTAAAGTCCTGTAAAATTTAATGTTTTGATTGCTTTTCTAAATCTTGCCAAGTTTATACTCTACTAACAAAAGAAATGTATTCCATAGTTCTGGGTCCCTTCAGCTATACTCCCATGCCCATATGCAGACTGAAAGGGACTTGTTAAGACCCATTCAGTATGGAAGTAACCACTTCAGGTAATCATGCTACTCTATTCTTTTCATCCTTTGACATTCCCATTAAAGGGCTTTTAATATTTCAACCTAATTCAGTCATTCTAAGCTATCCAAGCAGAAGCTTGTTTGTAATGAAAATGGGTTACATTTATATTTATTCATTTCATATTATGTTATTTATTGCAGTCACAAAAGCTTTGTTAATTATTTGACTCTACCAGTCTCTTGGGGGAATGGAGGTATTGGAGTTTTACTGCCAAAGATACTTCGTGAAAGGCAATTAAGAAAATGTTTTATGATGGTGTCACCAGTCTCACTTTCAGTCATTTATTGTTTGATTGGATAGAGGCTTAATCCTCCTGTTTTAATAACCCTACTAAATCAAGAGGAGTAGTCAGAATATTGTATAAAACAAATACCAGGTTTTGGCAATGGTGGAATTTAGTGCTGCAACTGAAAGAATTGCCAGTTATGGTATCTAATTTTCGTGCTGCAGGAACAGAAACAAAGTAATGCAAGAAACAGGTGAGAATAGCATTCTGTCATTTCCCCCTTCTCTTAAATTCTAGTCCTAAGTTTAGTACAGGCATAGGCTTTCTTATGTTAGTGTTCTGTCAGACTTACTGTCTCCTGGCATTTGCCTTTAAGAAGGTGAAGAAAATAGTAGTGTTTGTAATGTTTCACACATGCAAATATCGTCTCAGTTTATTTGCCTTTGGGTTATTATTCTGAGTAAAGATTATGTGTGAAGAATGTGTAATGAGAACTTGACAGCAGAGATGCAAAGACTTGGCTTGACCACAGTATCTTGGAGCATTCGGGATGTATATTAAAGGCCCAACGGAGGAAGAGTTTGACTGTGCTTTTGCAGAACAAAATTTATCCCCTCTGGGTTGGTTTTTTTTTTTTTTTGGTAATACATGAAAAGCAGAACATTCTTCCAAAGTATTCCTGAGGTGAGTCTCTCTTCTGTTCCATGCGTGGTGGGCCTGCACATCTCGCTGTTCAGAAATGGGGTAGCAGAGATTGGGCAATCTGTCTTGTCCTGTGCTATGCTTGGTGCTCCCAAAGAGCCCAGACAAGGTCTAAAGACAAGGCCCTAGATGGTTGCTGGGTAGCTTCATGGGAATATTGCTGGAATGTGTATTGCAGTGTGTTGAAAATCCCTGGGATAATGTGAATTTAGCATATTACTTGAACATTTGCTTTATGACCTTTTCTTTTTCATTGAAAATTTATGATCATATTCTTCTCTTTGTTTCTGACTTCCCCCTTCTTTGTCCTTCTCAAGGTTGCATGTAACATTTTAAGTTCAAGTATGCTATTGCAGCACTAGTAACAGCAGAATGCCTTGGATAATGTTGCATAGCAACATAAAATTTAATTTATGTCAAATGTTTTGGCATTCTGCTAATGTGGGGTTTTTTCATCCTTTTCTTTTTCACTTAACTTGCATTGCCCTTGATTGGGGTGAAACTATTGGTACACTGCTACGTTGTGAAGATCGTTTTCATCAAAGCAATGCCCAGCATCCAAAATTGTAGGGAGTCTTCATTTTTGTCTTGCAGTAATTTAATGCCCTGTCAACCATAAGAAACCTGAAATGGTGTGTGAAAGGAAGACTGTTTCATTTCTGAACTTCTATGTAGCCCAGAATTATACTCTTCTTATGATTACTCTTATTTTATATTCCCCTTCTGTTTACAGTCAATTTTCCAATGACATAAGTGCAACTATATTATCCATTGGTTAACCAGGGAGTATAGTTGGTGAATAGTCTTTTCCTGTTTCAATAATGATCAAACACCATGAGTTTATGAATTAAATATTTTTTCTAGAAATTGCCTAAGAAACCATTGTTTCAAGTGGATTTTGAAGCAGAACGTTCTTATAAGGAACCTGGATGTTTTGGCCATTTCTGGGGAAGGCCTAGATAGAACCAAGGGGAGTGAATTCAAAGAATTAATGTCAGTTGAGGCACATGCTTAATTACATGTCAAGAGAACATCTGACCTATGAAAAATGAAGTCAAACAGAGACATGACCATTGATTTCATTATGTTAAGGTTATATATGAAGGCATAGCAACTTGAATAGAATGTACATCTGTGTGTGATTTGGTTAAAATGGAGGTAGGAGTGGGGAAGTCTGCCTCTCCCTTCGGTAAAATACTTTTGTAGTGAGTGTGCTCTAGTGACTGGACTTCCAGGCTGATGCTGTCATCTCAGATATGTTTTTCTGGTGTTAAGTGTGTGGCTCTGGAGCTGTTCAGGCGAAGGTGCAATAAGGTTGGTTACAGCAGAGTGACAGAGATGGCTCTGTGAGCGTCAGCTGTGCTGCCACTGCACTCGGCAGCATGAGTGCTTTGAGGGGACTTGAGCTGCCTCATGGGGGTTGTAGAAAAGGTGAAGCCTTCTTAAGGGAAATGCAGAAGGAGGAGAGGGGACAGATCCTTTTTGTAACAAGAGACATTTTGACTAGGTGACGGGAAACAATTTTTTTGTCAGACAGTGCCAGGCATTGCCCACCAGAAGGGTACCCTCCAGTACTGGAGACTTCCAGCTCCCTTGATCATGATACTGAGCAATCTGATGCAGCTTCAAGTTTGGCTCTGTTTTGAGCTGCAAAATGTCCAGATGACCTCCAGAGGTCCTATCCAGCTCAAAGCATTGTGTGATTTTGACTGATCCTCCAGATGAGTATCCAGATTCTTGGGCTGGTTTAAATCAATCTGTAATGAAGCTTATATAGTGACATCTTTGCTTTTGTTGAAGGCTAGATCACCTTAAATTTAATTCAGGGACTTTTTTTTTTTAAATATGTGCAGATATATGGTTGCACTGTGGACAAAGTTTGTGTTTCTGCTTTCTTTTACTTTTGCTTTTGTGCAGAGAAAAGTTTTATAAGAGTATATTAAACATGAAAAGATTTCTTTGCTAGCTAACTTCCGTATGAAAACAGCACATTTCCCCTCTCAAGACATAATGAATACAAGCAAGGAAAGTGATTAACCAAAATCTTTACCTAAGGAATTCCAAAGAAATACTTCAGGTATCTTCTGTATAGTTTGTTCCCACTCCTAATTAGTAATATGTTTTACCATCAGTCTCAGGTAAATTCTGCAGCTGTAGTTGCTGTTAGAATTCCTGGTATCTGGAGTTAAATGACTGTTTTGACCATGATCAGTTCAGCTGCTATGAAATACATAAGTCACTACCATAATCCGACAGCATGGTTTGTGATGGAATATCCAGTTGCCATATCTCAGAATCATGCAAGAGAGGTTTTTTCCCCCTCAAAGAGTGGCACATGCTTCCATTTCTTTATCAGTTCTGTACACAATTCATTTTAAAATTATTTTATGAGGATGAAGAGTAGAGATAAAAAGTTACCATGCATTTTTAAATGTTTCTGTTGTCACTAATATTCCTCTAATGATAATAAAATTAATTTCGGAAAATTTTTAAAAGATCCAATCTGGTGACACTTAGCTGTAAAATTTTGTGTACCATTTTATGGTGGTTTGATATGGGCTGGATGTCTGGTGCCCACCAAAGCCTTCTCAACTGGACAGGGAAAAAAAGTAGGAAAAAAAGTCTGATGGGGTGAGAGCAGGACAGGGAGAGATCACCCACTAATTGCCATCACAGCCAAACCAGACTTAAGGAAATTAGTTGAATTTATTCCCGATCAAAATCAGAGCCAGATAATGAGAAGTAAAATAAATCCTAAAAGCACCTTCCCCCCACCCAACCCTCTGTCCTTCCTGGGTTTAACTTTATTCCCGATTCTCTACCTCCTCCCTACACTCAGCAGCACAGGGAGATAGGGAGTGGGGTTAGCAGCAAGTTAATCCCATTCTGGTTCTGCCACTGCTGCCTCCTTAGGGAGGGGAGAGTCCTCCCCCTGTTCCACCACTGTGTCCCTCCCACGGGAGAAACTCCTCCATGAACTTCTCAGAGCAGTCTTTCCCACGGGTTTCAGTTCTTCACAGACTGCTCCAGTGTGGTCTTTTTTTTTTTTTTTTTTTTTTTTTTTTTTTCCTTTTCATGAAGTGCAGCACTTCAGGAACAGGCTGCTCCAGCATGGGTCCCCCCTGGAATCACAAGTCCTGTGTCACAATTCTTTTGGGCATCCACCTTCTCCAGCAGGGGTTTCTCCACAGGCCACAGGTGGATCTCTGCTCCGCTGTGGACCACAGTGGGCCTCAGGGAGACATCCTGCCTCACCATGGTCTGCACCGCAGGCTGCAGGGGAACTGTGGCTCCAGAGACTGGAGCACCTCCTGCCCCTCCTTCTTCACTGATCTTGGTGTCTGCAGAGTTTCTCTCACATATTCCCACTCTTCTCTACTCTGATCTCAATTAATTCTGTGTAATAACTTTTTTTTCCCTTTTAAAATCTGTTATCCCAGAGGCACAAACACTCTGCTGGATGGGATAAAAGCATTCTATGGTACTCTTTGTTTCCTGTGTAGTCTTATATTTACTTAATGTGTTTACCTCTTATTTTTTTCCTCCTTTTCAGATTTAGGTAAGTTTTGAGTTCAGTTGAATGATCTACCATTTCAAAGAATTTTGTATTCCTTGTGATTTTGCTGACACTTTAGATCATGTGCTGTAGTAATCAGCTTTATGTTTGGCCTTTTGATAATTTGATATCTGTATTACATTATTGATTCGAATGAAATGATAAATATCTTGATGGGATTTGTTAATGATATTACTTTGCAAGGTCAATCATTTCAACAGAAGAGAGAAATAGTGGAAGAAAATTGTATGGATTACAAATCTAGGCCAAAAATATAATGAAATATAGTTAGGCTTTTGTAACATTAAGGATAATATCTGATAAAAACCAAGTTGAAATTGATGGGTATGTAATCAGAGTAGTGACTCTCATATGAATTTGCCGTGTGTAAGGCTAAAGAGAAGCAGATGTGAAGATATTTTACTCTATATGGTATACTTCTGTCTAGTGCTTCAGTATCAGAAAAATGTTGGCCAGCTTTCTAAAAAAAGAGAAGTGGAGATAACAATTTTCCTACGTGCATTTTAATATATGGAAGTATTTTATATGGAAGTGGTAATGATTTGGAGGTTTGCAGTGCATATAAAATATTTTAAGAGCCTTTAATTTTTTAAATTAGATTTAATTAGCTCAATTATTAGCAGCAGTGTTAGTACATATGTGCCAGTTAATTGATCTGAGCACAATGTCTGGGTTTGAACAGTGGGTTTAAGGCAGGGAAGTGCCTACATTTCCTTACAGATGAGAAGAACAAAAGCTTTGTTTGCAAATTTCTGTGAACAGTCAGCATCTCACTCTTAATCTTGAACTGAAAGGCTCAGTGGTCTTTGGAGTGGTGCCTGCAGAGTGGAACACTACCATCTCACTCAGGACCTCTGTCATTTGGAGAGCAGCATGCTAACAGCTGAGACAAAAATACTATTGCTCTCATTTTTGCTTGTGAAATGAAAGTTATCTCTATGTATCAACACTGTGCTGTTTACAATTGGTTTTTTAAATAATGGAAACTTGAAAAGACTTCATCACAAGGCAGTGTCAGTAACTGTGGGGAGAGCTTTTATCTGTAAGACTTGCAATCTCTGTTACAATAGAAGCCTCCTAATTTCAGATTATTCTTTGTCCAGTGACACATTCCAAAAGGGAAACACATTTGTTTGGATATAAACAA